>NW_026691141.1:0-300000 GCF_020826845.1 Diceros bicornis minor | reverse complement strand
TTGCTGTTGTTTTCCTAGTTTCCTAAAATGGAAGCTTAGATTATTGATTTTAGATCTTTCCTGTTGTCTAATACATGCATTCAATGTTACAGATGTCCATCTTAGCCCACCTTTGGCTGCATCCCACACATTTTGATAAGCTGCGTTTTAATTTTTATTTATTCAAAACATTTTAAAATTTTTATTGAAATTTCTTCTTTGACTTGTGTTATTTATATGTGTGGGGTTTTTTTTGGGGGGGGGTCGCAGAGGTCAGCAAACTTTCTGGAAAGGGCCAATGAGTAAATATTTTAGGTTCGAGAGTGATGTGGTCTCTGTCTTTACCACCCAGCTCTGACACTAGCACAAAAGCAGCCATAGAGAATATTTAAATGAATGAGCATAGCTGTGTTGCTCTAAAACGTTATTTAGGGATGCTGAAATAGTCTTCCTCTTTTGCTTTTTTCTTCCAACTATTTAAAACTGTAAAAACCATTCTTAGCTTGGGGCCATACAAAAACAGGCAGCAGGCCAGATTTGGCACTGGGCAGAATGTAGTTTGAGAGAAAAAAAAACTCTGTTGTTTAATCTCCAAGTATTTTGGGATTTTCCGGCTATCTTTCTTTTATTGATTTTTAGGTTAATTCCATTGCAGTCGGAGAGCAAATATTGCATGATTTCTATTCTTTTAAATTTCTTCAGGGTATGTTTTATAGTGTCTATCCTGGTCAGTGTCCTAGGTGAGTTGAGAAGAATGTGTAATCTGTTGTTATTGGAGGACTTAGTCCATAGATGTCAACTGTGTCCAGTTGCTGTCCATGTTGCTGTTGATCCAGCTGTGTCCTCACTGCCTTCTGCCTGCTGGATCTGTCCATTTCTGTTAAAGGTGTGCTCAAGTTTTCAACTGTGATACTGGACTCATCTATTTCTCTTTGCAGTTCTATCAGGCTTTGCCTCACCTTGTTGTCAGGCATGTACCCATTTAGGCTATCCACGTCTTCTTTGAGCATGGACCCCTTTATCATTACATAATGTTCCCCTTTATCCCTGATAGATTTCCTTGCTCTGGAGTCTACTCTGTCTGAAACTAATATAGCTACTCCTACTTTCCTTTGATTAGTGTTAGCATGGTATATCTTTCTCTATACCTTTACTTTTAATCTATATGTGTCTTTATATTTAAAGTGGGTTTCTTGTAGACAACATATAGCTGGGTCTTGTTTTTTGATCCACTCTGACAATCTCTGTCTTTTAATTAGTGTATTTTGACCATTGACATTTACAATGATTATTGATATGGTTGGATTAATACCTGTCATATTTGTTACCATTTTCTATTTGTTGCCCTTGTATTTTGTTCCTATTTTCATATTTGACACTTTTTCTGACTTGTGGTTTTAACTGAGCATTTTATGAGATTCCATTTTGTCTTATTTCTTAGCATATCAATTATATATATTTTTTAAACATGTTAGTGGTGCTATAATGTTTGCTTTATACATTTACAACTAATCTAAGTCCGTGTTCAAATAACACTATAATGTTAGACAGGTAGTGCAAATACCTCATAACAACAAATATTCTTAATTCCGTCCTCCTGTCTTTTTTTTTTAATAAATTTTTATTTATTTATTTATTTTCCCCCAAAGCACCAGTAGATAGTTGTATGTTGTAGTTGCACAGCCTTCTAGTTGCTGTATGTGGGACGCGGCCTCAGCATGGAACTCTTCTAGTGAATTTTTCAATTCAATTATTATATTCTTCAGTTCCAGAATTTCTGTTTGGTTCTTTTTTATAGTTTTTATCTCCTTTTTGATATTTTTCACTTTGTTCATGTATCATTTTCCTGATTTTCTTAGTTGTCTGTCTTCTCTTTTACCTTGTTCATCATTTTTAAGATGGTTATTTTGAATTCCTTGTCAGGTAATCCCTTGTTCTCTGTTTCTTTAGGGTCAATTTCTGGAAATTTGTTTTGGTCTCTTGATTGGGCCATGTTTCCCTATTTCTTTGTATGCCTTGTGATCTTTTGTTGAGACATTGCCATTTGAAAAACAGCCACCTCTTCTAGTCTTTATAGACTGGCTTCATGTAGGGGAAGACTTTCACCAGTCAGCCCACTAGAGATTCTGGGACCTCTCAGAATTTCTCTGGGACGTGTCTTCTCTGGGCTTGTGCATGTGATTTCCCAGTTAAATAGGCTTGCCCCCGTTTCTTCTCACGAGCCTGTCCTCTCTCTTTCCCTGGTGTCTGAGATACTGCAGTCTCCCTGCTGCTGCAGCATCTTGACGCCTCACTTTGTTCTCAGTGGCCCCCAACCTGGCAAGCAACTATGCCACCGGTTCTCATCAGCACTCTTAGTCAAGTGAGACAGAATATTCCCTCAGGGAGCCCCACAAAAACTTGTTCCACTCTTCTCTTTTCTTCCTGCAGGAGAAGCTGGGCATTGGGAGTTTTCTCCCAACCGCGACATGCTACGGGGAATGGGGGGGAAAGCTAGAGCAGGCAAAATGCAACAAGCTTTTCTACCTGCTTCAATGTGGCTCTCTTGGCTTTGTATTAGCCTGGGTGCTGCAGCCTCTTAACTGGTTTCTGGAAGTCTGACAAAGGCAATTTGGTCTGTATGTTGTTAAGTTGGTGTCTCTATGGGGCAACAAGGGCCTGGGTCTTCCTATTCTGATATCTTGCTGATGTCCCACCCTCTAAAGCTCTATTTTTAAATGTAATACACTATACTCCTTTGAACCGAGAACTGATTTTTCTGACTTTGCTGCAACTGAAAATTTACTTAACCATTTCAATTGCAAATAAGTGTTTGAATTGGGATATTGTCATTCAGCTTCACAGTGGTCATGAAAAGTCATTATCTTAATACTAAAGATACACTAAGAAAAATCCAAGGGGACAAAGCGTATAGTCCTATGTCTGTGTTGTTGTTGTTGCTGCTGTTTTACAGTCATTTAGACTGTGAGCACAGACTCCATAGTCAGACTTCCTGGGCTTTTATCCAAGCTCTACCACTTACTAGCTGAATGTCCTTGAGCAGGTCATGTAATCTCTCCTGCCACAGCTTCCTCCTCTACAAAAAGGGAAGAACAAAATTACCTACCTTATAGGGTTGAGGATTAAATTATATGCTTAGAAAAGTACCTGACAGAGGGCAAATACTTGTTATTGTTGTTCCTACTATTGTTTTGATTCACACAGAAAAAAATCATTACCTGAGAAAATGAATTTAAAATTGATTTTTAACTTGGCGAGAAAAAAAATGAGAATTTATGAAATCCACTGTTGTTCTTTTCTCATGAATTCTTCGTTTCCCATTCATATTAACAGAAGGAATAATAGTATAAATAGAATAGTAAAGCATCTGTGAATACCCAATTATATTTTATTTAAGCTAATCTTGAAGTTAGTTTACTTTGCTTAGTATAGGTCAGTGGAATGGATTAGCCAAACACGATGTGTGGCAGGGAAGGAAGTGGATGGGTCAGATGGTGTGAAACACTGGTTGCAAATTGGCAGATGTTAATAACTGTTGACATCCATTGGGTGTTCAGTCACTGCTCTAAGCACTTCACTTGTAGTTACTCTTTCAAGTCTGACAACACATTCAGGAGTAGATATTAGTATTATCTCCATTCTGAGGTGAAGAAACTGAGGCCCTGAGTGGGTAAACAACTTGTCCAAGATCATACAACTAGTCATTGGCAGAACCAGAATAATCCACGCATGTATCATTGAGAATTAACTTTACATGGTGAAGAAAATAAGAATGTCATTAAATATCATATAATCTTAATTTGAAGGAATTTACATATAATCTCTTTGAATCACTAGGATATTGGTGCCAATTTGATATCAGATGATATTTTTCTTAAAGTTCAAGTACATAAATAACTGTATGTGTAAAATTAATGCAGAACTATTTCAAAGAGTGTTTTTTTTACATGGTATGGTTTTTTCCCCCCAGAACTCAGTTAATATTGTCAAGATAACTAGCCATTTTTCTGGAAATTGAGGCACATAGTCCTACTTCTTAAATTAGTCTCTCCTTTGAATTGATGTGTTACTAGTAATTTAGCATTTGAATGATATGATCTATCTCTTGTAAGAGTCCCTGTAATTGTTTCTTAAGAGTCTTAACTTTGTGTGTGTTGTTCTCAACTGGGGACAGTCCCCTCACCCAGGGAATACCAGGCAGTGTCTGGAGACATTTTTGATCATCACAACTTGGAGGAGAGTGAGGTGCTACTGGCATTTAGTGGGTTGAGGCCAGAGATGCTGCTAAACCTCCTACAGTGCACAGTAAGCAAAGAATGTTAATAGTATCAAGGTTGAGAAACCCTGGTGTGTGTGTGTGTCTATCAATGTCATTCTAAAACATAGGGATACAAAAAGAAATTAATTTTTAGATGGTACTTTGTTATCAAATGCAAATGTTTATTCTTTATCATTCAGTTATAATTGATCACTTCCAAACAACTGTCACTTGATAAGATTCTATAAATGTGTATTGAGCACTTCTTCTTTGCCAGGCACCATGCTAGACACTAGAGGTAGACACCATTCCCGCCAGCATGAATCTTAGTATATCCTTCTAAAGGGACCTGAACATTAAGTTTTGTATCAGCTTAGATTAGACTATTTCACAGTATGATATTTTCCCAAAAAAGAAGAAAGGAAATTGGCTGTTGACTTTCTCAACTCAAGATAGAAATATAAAAGTAAATTAAATGAAAATAAATGGAATCAATGAAACTGGTCATTGTTGGCTTGAGTAAGTTGATGGAAAGTGTTGGCGATGTCAAACCACTGATTTTTCTTTCTTTCTTTTTTTTTTTTAATTTTATTTATTTATTTATTTTCCCCCCAAAGTCCCAGTAGATAGTTGTATGTCATAGCTGCACATTCATCTAGTTGCTGTATGTGGGACACGGCCAGAAGTGGTACATCTGTGCACGCCCGGGATCCGAACCCCGGGCCGCCAGCAGCGGAGTGCACACACTTAACCGCTAAGCCACGGGGCAGGCCCAAACCACTGATTTTTCTTCTGTCCTTTAGGGAGTAAAGTTTCACAGATACCATTGCTCTTACTAAAAGGAGCTGTCTCTTAGGACATAGTGAAAATGACATTTGGAATTTTTAAAATGGTCTCTTCTAGTCCTACTCTTCCTGTTTAGTGACACTGTTAGTGTTATGCATAATCTGGCAGAGCTAACTTTATGCAGGAATGAAATGAGTATAGCCACGTAAAAGCACTCAAAATATTTATCCCCATTATGCCTGAAATTGCAGCACTTGAGAATAATTCCTTTGGGCAGGCATTATGTCTTCAAGAGTTTTGTATTAAAATGCAGATACTCCAGAGAGAAAAAGAGGGAGAACATAACAAAAAGTAAAGTTTGTGAAAGATTTTATTTTAAATTTTCCTACTTTGGGGATTTAGAAAAGATACTAACTTGGAAAAATCCGAGGGGAGAAAAGCAGATTACAATTTACAAAATAGCAGGTACAATGTAAGATACGTATTATACGCTTCGTGTATAATATGTGACATATAATACACTCTCAGTGGTGTGATTGTAGGGGATTTTTATTATTTACTTGTTCACACACACACATATTTTGTTTCTTTTCCAGTTAACGTGTCCTATTTATGTCAGTTTTTTATAAAGTTAATTATTTAGGTCAAAAAGAAAGCACTGAGTCCTCAGGTAGGTTTAAGCTCAAACTACACAAAGTGTTCTGGAGATCTGGAGGGGGTGGGGCACATTTGGGCACACGAGAACATGTGCAGTCCATGAAGGACCTGGGATGGAATCGCAGAGATCTAACTCTTGACACAGCTCCTGTCGAAGTTGAGCATGTTTCCACTGAGCAGGCCATTGAGCTTACACAGGATATAACGCACACTGGAGACCGCGGTGTGACTTTGTCTTGGGTCGGGAAGGGATGAGAATATTTCCTTGGCAGTTTACAGTTACATTCTGCTCAGCGTGAGCTGTAAAGACACAAGCCCTTTTTCAAAATCTGTGACACACTGACAAGATTTCATGCTCAACATAAGCAACCAAACCAAATGCACAGACTTGTGCCAAACAGTCTGCCACCATCCTCAAAGGAAGGCTGCAGACAGACACACTTCTAACTAAACCACCACATCTAATGGCTGAGAATTCTGCTAATGACATAGTTGATTCAAAGAAATGCAATATCAGAACTTCAGAATATAGAAGTGTTTAAGTTACAGCCAGTGTTTGCAGGTTAACAGCTTGTAAAATACTCTGAAATCAACAGTGAAGATTGTTCTCTGTTGCAGTGTGATTATGTGCAATGTTTCCATTTGTTTCACCAAGCATATGTTGAATACCCGCTGTGTTTCATCTGTGCTAAGTTTGAAGCTAGAAAGATGAATAAGCTATGATCTGTGCACACAGGGCTTAGAGTTCAGTGAGGGGCACCAGCCCGTATGGTGTGTGTATGATGCCATGGAGCACAGAGGAGGGATGCTGGGGGCATGGGGGTGCTGGGAAGGTTTGGGAGGAGATGATGCTGGAACTGAGCCTTGCCAGACAGACAGGGTGGAAAGGAAAGAAGTTTCGAACTGACATAAAAGCACAGAGACATGCAAGAGCCCAGAGTTCTAAAAATCTGCAAATAGGGGCTGGCCAGTGGCGTAGTGGTTAAGTGAGCACACTCTATTTCGGTGGCGCGGGGTTCACAGGTTCGGATCCCAGGCACGCACCGATGCACCGCTTGTAAAGCCATGCTGTGGCAGCGTCCCATATAAAGTAGAGGAAGATGGGCACCAATGTTAGCCCAGGGCCAATCTTCCTCAGCAAAAAAAGAGGAAGATTAGCATCGGATGTTACCTCAGGGCTAATCTTCCTCACACACACACACACACACACACACAAGAAAATGGCAAGTAGTTCCAAAAGATTGAATTGTACTTCCACTTCTGGCCAAGATGGAGTAACATGGACTGGGTTTACCCTCCCATCAGAAACAACTTAAAAAACAGGCACAATGTAGAAAACTCTTGTTTTCAGACCCTGCACACCAGGCAGTGAGGACAGTGACCCCTGAGAGAGGGGAAACCAATGAGGGGAGCCCTGTGGTCATCCTAGCTCACTGCCTAGAGAGAGTCTCCAGGGTGCAGCTTAGAGAGTGGGAGCCCATGTGGAGCCTGAGTGTCCGGGGAGGCCATGGCATCTTCAGTTCTCAGGAAGAGAAGCAGGGAGGGGAGCGCTGCACAGGGAGAGAGCTCCAGAGACCCGCAGAGGCCCCCAGAGTCTTCAGGGGAGTACTGATCACCTGAGGGTGGGGGAGCTACCCGAGGCTCAAGAAAGAACCGTTGGATAGGAGCAGAGGGAATAGTCCTTGAATGAAAAACCTGGTAATTCACAGGGCATCAGATAGAGTATTTAAAGAACATTGCTTCAGTAGTGTGGCAAAATTAGCTCTAGAATAAAGGCCACTCTCATCCTGCCTATCAAAGCTTAAAAGAAGCTTCAAAAAGATGACACTGTTTCCAAGTTTTTTTAACTGCTTCCCAGAAGAAAGCTCAAGAAAATATTTATAGGAATAGAAAAATATCCAGCACCTAAGACGGTAAAATTCACAATGTCTGGTATCCAGTGAAAAATGACAAGGTGTCCAAACACGCAGGAAAATACGATGAATAATGAGGAGAAAAATCAGTCAATAGAAACATACCCAGAAATGACACAGACATTAAATTAGACAAAGATAGAATTAGTAGATAAAGACATTAAACAGTTATTATAACTATATTCCATTTCTTTAAGAATCTAAAGGAAAGATTGAGCATATTAAGTAAAGAAATGGAAGATATTAATAAACAAACTGAACTTGTGGACATAAAAAATACAATATCTATGGTGAAAAATATACTGGATGGGATTAACAGCAGATTAGACACAATAGAAGAAAAGAATAGTAAAGTTGAATGTGTAGCAGTAGAAACTATCCAAAATGAAACACACAGAGAACAAAAGTTTAAAGCAAAATGAGCAGAGCGCCAGTGAGCTATGGGACTTCAAGTTGCTTACACTGTAACCCTGTACCTGAGGCCAAAGCTGATTGATTTATAGGTGGACACCTTGACCATGGCTGGGCCCGTGACTTTCTTCCTTGGGACTGTGAATTTAGGACCCAGAGAGAATCAAGCCAGTGTCACTCTGTGTGACTGAAGCAGGAACACAGAAATCTCCATTGTTTCCCACCAGGTAGACTGAGAAGCAGAAGAAGTTAGTCTATAACAATGGGAGGAAAGAAACAGACATATAGAGGAAAGTAGAGGTGTGATATGGAGGGAGGAATCATGGAGTTTTCCAGGTCCTGGTTCCAGTTGCTTCTGAGCTTAATTGTACCCCTGTCCTGTTCAGCTTCTTCTTAGAGTCCATGAAATATGGTTTTTTGTCACATATAATGAAAAAGGCCTTAAATTATATAGAGGTGATGCTTTTGATTTTGGACTCATGATGGGAGTGTTTATGGGATATCAACATGGAAATGTCCAATAGGCAGGTGAACAGACCTCTCTGAAGTTCAGAGAACAAGTATGCACCCCAAATTTACATTTTTATTCTATCCATCTATAGAATAAATAGACTCCCTAAATCTGTAGGAGTATATGAAATTGACAATGGAGAAGGTATAGAGGAAAACAAAAATAAAGCCAAGGATGGGACCTGGAAAACAGCCACATTAAAGAGGCAAAAAGTGTATCCAGAGAAAGACTGAGAAGGAACATTTATCAAGGTAGGATGAGAGCATAAAGTTGAGGAAATCAAAAGAAGGCAGAATCTAAAGAAAAGGGAAATTGATAATATTGTCAAATTCCTAAAGGACCTAAGACATTCCTAAGCTTTGATTGGCAACCACCAACTTCCTATATTTCTAAGCTTACTTCCTTTTTTCTGCCCATATTTACCATACTTGAGTTTATATTTCCGTTTCTCATCTCAACGTGCTAAGATAACCATAGTTATTCATCTCTTTAGGATAGTTTGACTTTGGCAATCTTAACCCTACATTATTTACAATACCTGACAAGGATCCGATCAAAGCAGATCCACAGAGAAGAGCTGAGCCCTTCTCACCAGAAAAACAATTGCATGCCAGTAGGATTGGGGGAGGCAAGGAAGGAGCTGGAGGAGAGCGTATGGTTTCCATAAGAGGAAATCAGACCTCATCAATCTATGAAAGCTCTTTTGGGAGGCATATATGCATATGGACAAAAGCCCATCAATGGTGTCTATTTAGATTTCCAAAAAGCCTTTCACAAAGTTCCACACAAAAGGCCATTTTAAAAATGGAGTTATCCTGGTATGATGGAGACTGGTGCAGTGCACAGGGAGGTTGCTTAGAGACAAGAAACAATGGTTTAGGATAAAAGGGCACTTCTTGGAGGAAGAAGCGTGAACACGGGCATTCCCCTATGACTACCTTTGTTTAGTATTTTTATGACTTATTTGCAGGAGAGAAGGCACAATGAAAAGCCCAAGGATATGGGAATAAATTGATGTTAGTATGAGGCTATGTGAGAAGGCAGAAAATATTGAATTGTTCTTTATAGGGGCAAAAATAAAATATTGAACTTAGGGAAAAATAATCTCAAGTATACTTAGAAGTTTCTTTACTCATTCATTCATTACACAGTTATTGAGGATCCACTATGTGGCCAGATATTGTGCTACAAGTTGGAGAGAAAATAATTGAGAAGGGGTTTCTCCCTGCTGTGAGAGAGCTTAAATGGAACAAGAAGATATTTCTGAATCTTGAGAAAAGTAAATTAAAGGTGAATAAAAGGATGTAGCTCACAGAATAGGAAACACATGGAGCTTAGTTTTCTAAGAGTTAAGCTAAGGTTGCAAAATGTAAATATACTCAAAATATTTAGATAATTCCTAAAAGGCACTGATATGCTAGCTCTGTTAAGGGAAGCTAGAATATTTGGGGCTGCATCCATAATATCTCTATACATCAGGACCATTTTTTGTTGCAAGGGACAAAAACCCAATTCAAAACCAACTGAAAAAGAGGTAAGCCTGACTTCAGGCATAGCTGGGTGTGGAGAGGCAGGAGATGTCAGGAGAGCCTGGTGTGGCTCCCTCGCTCTCCAACTCTCAGCTCTCTGTTATTCTATGTGGGTTTCATTCTAAGAGTTTTTTCACAGGGAGTAAAGGCGGCTTACATATGGGTATGGAAGGTGGAAAAAATTCCAGTTTTCTGTGTTGCACAGCACCTGTGACCCTTTTTTTCCCAGCACCCACGTCAATTCCTGAAAAAGGACAGTGAATGGCCCAGCCCTGAACCACTCACTGTGGCCAGAAAGTTGAAGTATCATTACTGGCCAGGCCAGGGACAGCACAGCTGCCAACCCGAAGAGCCAGGGCGAGGGGGAGCAGTCAGCCTCCCAGAACCACAGACTGAGAATGAGGAAGAAGTCATTTCCCAAGTAGATGGTCGGCAGACAAGAAGTAAGAGAGAACAACTATCTGCTTCCTCTCTATAAGTCATCATAGACTGATTATGGTTGGGGGAGGAGCCTCTAAGATAATCCCCCTCTCATTCCTGCCTCCTGCTATTCACACCCCTGTATAATCCCCTCCCTTTCAAGGTGGGGGATTTAGTGACTCACTTCTTTTTTTTTTTTTAATGATTTTATTTATTTATTTATTCCCCCCCCCAAAGCCCCAGTAGATAGTTGTACGTCATAACTGCACATCCTTCTAGTTGCTGTATGTGGGACGCGGCCTCAGCATGGCCGGAGAAGCGGTGCGTCAGTGCACTCCCGGGATCCGAACCCGGGCCGCCAGCAGCGGAGCGCGCGCTCTCAACCGCTAAGCCACGGGGCCGGCCCTTAGTGACTCACTTCTAAAGAAAAGAATGTGGTAGAAGCATGGAACGTCACTTCTGAGATTCGGTTATAAAAGACTGGGCGTTCCAGGGGCCAGCCCCATGGCCTAGTGGTTGAGTTCAGTGTGCTCCGCTTTGGTGGCCTGGGTTCACAGGTTTGGATCCCAGGCGTGGACCTACACCACTTGTCAGCTATGCTGTGGCAGCATCCCAGATACAAAATAGAGGAAGATTGGCACAGATGTTAGCTCAGGGCCAATCTTCCTCAAGCGAAAAAAGAGGAAGATTAGCTCAGGGTGAATCTTCCTTGGCAAAAAAAAAAAAAAAAAAAAAGACTGCAGGTTCCATCTTGGATGCCCTCTTTCTAGCTCTCTCTTGGATTGTTCACTCTGGGGCAGCCAGCTACCATGCTGTGAGTCAGTCCTATGCAGAGGCCCAGCTAAATGAGCTTGGAAGTGGACTTTCTGAGACTGATAATAACCAGGTTTATGAGCTTGGAAGTGGATCCCCCCCACGCCAGTCTTTAGATGAGACTGCAGACCTGGCTGACAGCTCAACTGCAGCCCCATGAGAGAATTGGAGCCAGAGGCACCCAGCTAAGCTGTCCCCAGATTCCTGACCCAGAGAAACTGAGAGATCATACATTTTTATCATTATAAGCCACTAAGCTTTGGGACAATTCATTAAACATCAATAAATAACTAATACACTGGGGTTGGTACTGTCGGGGGAAGAGGGAGAATCTCCCTCTGCCCTTTCCCTTAAGGTTCTTCTGGCTGGCCAAATAATCAACAAGACAGGTTAGCAGGAGAAAATAATACCAAGTTTAATAACATGTATACATGGGAGAAAGCAGGGACACTGCGTTTCTCAACACAATAGCAGAAATTCTCGTCTTAAATATCATTTTCAGCCAATGACAAAGGAGGATTTTGGGGGTGGGGGGAGTCAGTTACAGGAGATTACCACTAAAGCACAGTAAACAAGAGTAAGGTTTATTATACAGCCCCAAGGCCTCATCTTCCACATTGATAAGTTACTAGAAATGAGCTCACCCCCCCCCCTTTTTCTCAATACAGAGAGGGAGATACCTTTACAAATGGAGACTTTCCTTGTAAATGATTGTCTGACAACTCCTCGCAGGGCCATCCAAAGAATGTGGCCAGAGAGACAGGACTCCCGATAAGATGGGCTTGTTGGTGCCTTTTCTATTGTAACCTCTATCCTAAATTATCTTTTATAGCAGTCATGATAATAACCCCTTCCTAAAACAGATTTTTTGGTTTTAAATTCTTTAGGCAGTTTGGGAGGGGAAACTCAAATATTTTTCCTGAGCTCTCTCTCTGAGTCCTTATTGTCTTCAGCTCGAAATAATCCGCATACCAGAGTGGTGCTTCCTGGGGCAGCTTGCCCTGAGCACCATCAGTTCCCTCCTCTGAAACTTCCCTAGAAGTTTCACATATTAAAAGTTGAGCTGGTGACTGTGGAGAGAGAAATCGTGTTAGTACCCGGGTGATAAGAAGTCTGCAAAGAGAGAAAAGAACATAGATTAGAATGAGGATGAACAGGCAGAAAAGAACAAATCGGAGGACATTTCCCCACACTCCATTAAACCAGTCCCCCAATCCTGGAAATAAGTCAGTCCAATAAAATGTGTGAGCTTCGTTTATCTGATGAAAAATGTCAATCTTCTCTTTTAATAGATTTAAGTTAGATATTACTTGACCTGTTTGATTCACATAAAAGCAACATTTTTCTCCAATGATTGCACATGCTCTTCCTTGCTGGGCAGTGAGTACATCCAGAGCACGTCGATTTTGGAGCACCACAGATGCTAGGCTGTTAATCTCTGACTGGAGTATGTTTAAGGTTTGCATGGTGGTGTTGAACTCTTGTTCCATTACCATAGAGAGATTTAATATTGCTTTTTCCAACTCATAATCTCCAAAGCCGGGGAATAGGACTCTCAAGGCTGAAAAGAACTTGGAGTTGTGATACACAAGTGGATTTTCCACGATTTCTCGACTGGCACGTTTATGTGGCACAATCTTATGAACAAACGAACCCAAGTTTGTAATTTGGCTAGCATTTAAGGTGGAGTGTTTGGTGACAGAAGGAGCCAGGTATCCAAGTCCGCGTCGTCCTGACCAATTAGGTGGGAATCCTTTATACACTTTGTTGCCGCATAAAATGAAAAGACCAGTGTAGTTTAAAGACAAGGTTAGAATTGAGTCTGTAGTTCCCAGGATCTGGACTATTTCATGATCTGTGCCACTTGCACTGTTACTACCTAAACATCTCCATTTCCCATGAGCTCCTGTCAGTCTGCGAGAACAGAATAGATTGCGGAATAGCTGGTACAGGAGGCCTGCAGTCTGATTTTGGCAGCTATAAAGCCTGGTCTTGTCACCTGACCAGGTGAGTCCAGATTTTTGATCCACCCATATATAGTCTGTGGCATTGGGCAGCTTAACCATGCGGATAGCTGCTATACCCCAAGTTGCACACGGGTGGCTCGTAAGCCATCCAGAGCACTTGGTGATTTGGCAAATGTTTGTGCCAGAGGGAGTCACTTACAATTTCCTTGAGAGTTCTGAAGATGCCACCTGCAGAATCAAACCACAGCGTTTGACGGCAATATTGTCTCGGTATATCACCCAGGAAAGGTCCAGTGCCATGTTTACTTTCAATGCAGAGGGAAAAACTTTCACTTATTGTTTGTGCTTGGGCAAGGGACAGTCCTTGACATTCTAAGTAATCTTTCTGGGGCCCAAGTGACTCACCAGGAGAAGAAGCAGAGTGAAGTTTCCCTTGTTGCGGATACCATACTCTGTTATTTATCCATTTTCCATACTTAGTCTACCAGGTGTTCATATCAGCAGGAACAAAGACTAGTTCAGGTTCTTTTGCACTATCTAGCTGTTGACATAACCAACAGTCAGATTGATTAGTTAGCGTGGCTAGGGCTTGGTAAACTGGCATAAGGGGGTGTTTGGTCTGTGCCTGGCCTGTTGAAAAGGAGAGAGTTAGTAAAAGCAAGACACAGATTGGAAAAGAGCCCATAGCGGAGACTTAGAGAGGGGAAGAGGGACAGATAGAGACCAGGACTCTCCAGTCAGCTTTCTATTAAATGATTAAAAAAAAATATATATATATATATATATATATATATATATCCACTAATAGTTTGTGTGTGTGAGTGTGTATATATATAGGGAGTTTTGAAGCAAGGGGGAGGAAATGGGTCAAAGTAGGTTTTCTTGATCCGTGATCTTGGGAAAAGCTGTCTACTTCGTGATGTCGGCTGCTTCTGGGGCCTGGGTTTTGGCCCTGGAAATCCTTAGTTTAAGGTCTCCTGTGGGGATTATCTCCCAGTTGTCTTGAGAGCGATGTTCTGGGTCTATTTTGGCGTGGCTCGCATGGATCCAGGAAAATTTTTCCTTTATTTTGATGGCAGTGCAGGTCATCAGTAAGACTTCATAAGGTCCTTCCCAGCGAGGTGACAGTGCGTGTTTTCTTCTAAAGACCTTGATGTACACCAGGTCTCCTGGTCGAAAGGGATGGCAAGGCTTGTCAGAAGGTGGTGGCCAGGCCTCTTTTACCTGTTGACGATATGCTTCAAGTATACTAGTTAATTTTTGTATATAACAAGTCATAGCATCAAATTGTTCACTTAAGTTCCCATAATATTCATTTACTCCAGGAATTGAAGGTTTAGAGACGCCAGTAGGCATCGGACGTCCAAAAACTATTTCAAGAGGAGTCAGACCATGCCTTCTATTTGGAGTATTTTGAATCTTCATAAGGGCCAAGGGCAGAGCCTCTGGCCATTTAAGTCCAGTTTCTTGACAGACTTTTCCTAGAGTTCTTTTTATATCTAGATTTTTACGTTCCACTTGCCCTGATGACTGAGGGTGATATGGGGTATGAAATTTTAATGAATACCCCAGAGTTTTTGCAAGCAAGTGGTTTATCTCTGCTGTAAAATGAGTTCCTTGGTCTGATTCAATCCATAAAGGAATGCCAAAGCGAGGAATAACTTCAGTTATTAATTTCTTTACCACTGTTGTGGCATCTGCATGTCTGGTCGGATAGCATTCAGTCCATCCACTAAACATGCAGACAATAACCAAACAGTGAGAGTAACCTAAAGCTGAAGGCATGTCTATAAAATCCATTTGGAGTGCCGCAAAAGGCAGCGTGGGCCTGGGAGGACTTCCTGGATCACACTGATTTCTCCCAGAGACTTGGTAAGATTTGCAAGTTGTGCACTGGGAGGGGATTTGGTCAGAAATTTTATGGATGCCAGGGCAAAACCAATTGTCTTTTAGTTCCTTAACTATCCCCCTTTTGCACATATGTCCCATTTGGTGGGAGATAAGTGCAAGCCAAAAAGTCAAAAGAAAAGGAGCTACTGGAAGTCCATTTGGTCCAATGTATAATCCATCTGATAATTGTTTGGCACCCTTTTGTATCCAATTGTCTTTTTCAGATTGTGGGGCATTTGCCTGATAGTTAATAACATCAGTCAGGGATAAAGGCAGGTTTAAGAATTGGGTGGAAAATGGATAAGGGGGTCCATAGTGAGCTGCATGTTTAGCAGCTCTGTCAGCCCTGTCATTCCCTAAAGATATGACATCAGTCTCCTTAGTATGGGCTGAACAATGAACAATGGCAATTTTTGAAGGAAGGTGAATAGCTTGTAATAAGGCTGCAATTAAGTGTCCATTAGCAATAGGAGTTCCTGCAGAAGTTAAGAATCCACGGGATTTCCAAATTGTGCCAACAGCATGGCAGACTCCAGAAGCATATTTGTGTAAACGAAAGAAAAACAAGATTAATGGTTAGAGCAAATTGTAAACCAGTTTTTGAGTTCAGAGGACAGCCAGTGAAGAAGAATTTTAGATGTCAGCGTCAAAGTATCTTTTGCAGTTTAAAATGTCTCTGATGGTGTCGTCAGGTCATCTCTTAAGTTTATATCAAGTTCATCAGCTTCAGTTTGTAAGGCTTCAGGAAAAAGGGCAGGTTTAGTTCTCAGTGATTTTAAATGAAAATGATGGAAAAAATCAAAAACGTTAGTTTGGACATCTGTAGCCAGATATTTTAGGAGACTAGAAGAAATCAGGATCCAGTCCAGTCAACAGATATAAAACAAAAACCTCAAAAGACAACAAAACTAGGATCTAATATCTGCAAACTTATACTGAAATAGTTTTTACTGAAATATAATTTTTCTCTCTAAAATCACCCTCATTTTTATTAAGATAGCAAAATTAAAACTAGTTTGCAAAATAAATCTAGTTCCAATAGAGTTGGCCCAATTATTTACATAGGTACAGCAAGAATAGCAGTTGATCACATAGGCTCTTTTAAATCTGCTTTGCTGGAACTTTTTATAAGGAATCTCAGATTGAACTTTAAAGGTCTCTCGAGGCCAGGAAAGCCAAGCCAAGGATTTTGTCATCAGACTTTGCCTGTAATACCTACAGATTTGGGTGAATCCCTCTCTTCCGAGGTTCCCCCCAAATATTTCGAGGTTCCTTGTACCTGCCAGATAAGTGACATTCTTTACTTATCCTGGTAAGTGCTGCTTGGAACATAAGGTACCAGGCCAATATTTCCACGTGGCTTTATTCCATAAAGTCCAATCTTCATTTTTTAAAAGCTGTATGGTTATATGGCAAATATGATGTTCCAGTCACAACCTTGGTAATATAACCAGTGTTTTCAATTGTGTCCTGTTATAAGGAGAACAGATTTTTACCGAACTTATGCAAATAATTATATTGCCATGAAAACAACAATACTCACTTACTAAGAGTTTCCAAATCCTGGAGGGATCAGGTAGAGAGAAAAAGATAAATATTTCCATTTTACTTACAAAAGTATCATTTACCAAATTGCTATAAGTCATAGCTATCTCGGGAGAAAAGAGAAAAAGTTTTCCTTAAATCTGAAAAAACAAAACATTAAAAATTCAGCAATACTTCAAATGAAAAATCATAAAAATTATAATCATCCTTATCAGTTGGTTCAGTCCTGTGTAATCCATTCTTGATCCCAATCTTTTTGTTAGCAGCTTTATGAAGTTATCAGTCTCTCCATCAGATTTTTATAATTTTTTACCCAGTTCAGTTTTATGATCAGAAAGTTTGTCAGAAACCTGTACAGTTCCAGTGTAAATGTCAGAGTCCTTTCCATGAATTTTTTTGAAGTCGAAACATTTTGCAAAAGCATTAGAGCAAAGAAATAAGTCTGTAAACAACAAGACCTCAAAATGGCAATTGACAAGGAAATTTGGTTAATTTTGTGACATACAACACTTTAAAATAATAATAACCAGAATTATGACTGATAACCAGGACAGATCAGAATTTCAGTAATGTTATACAATTTTAAAACACCTATGTCAATAACATTTGCCCACATAATAGCACCTAAGCAGGCTTATCATCACTGTTCTGACAATGCTTTCCATGTAATTGAACATATTGAATAAGCCTAATAAGTTTAGTATCTTTCCCCTTATAGGAAGAGAGCAAATTTCTTTGAGAAGTTTCAGGGCCCTTTGAAAATTCCCAAAGAAATAAAAGTTAAAAAAAAGACTTTAAGATATGAATTTTGGGGGAGCTTGTCAAAAATATGAACAATCAAAGCAAACAGAGCATTAACAGTCCAAAAGTCTTAATAGAGAGACCTCAGTCTTTTGAACGTAGGAAATTATTTTAACAGTTTTTTTTTTTTTCTGTCTTTTAGGTAGACTTACTCAAAGGTAAAGAAAAATCTTTTGTAACCTCTTTATCAAGTTTAAGCAAATTATCCTTTTAAGAGACAGAAGACCAAATTTTAATTTTGCACCAGCTTATTTCTGCTATTAAAACTCATTTACTTAATTAAATTCATTTCAATCTTAGCCAATTTGACCATGCATAAAACTTTTTTTCCAGAATTCCTCTTCCACAAACATTCTATAACTTTCTTTTAACATTCAGAATTTGTCCCATGTCTTTCTTTTCCCTCCTAGTACTTGAGGACAAATTTATCTTTCTTAACCAAACAAAATATTTCCATTCTTTGTACCTTTATACATCTTACTTTCCTTGTACACAGACATATTTTTTTTAATTTTTTTAGTAGCTTCAATCACATATATTAATTAGAAATTTTAACCCTTAGAAACCTTAATTTGTAAGTAAAAACTAAACAATTATAAACTTTCTTTTATATTAGTATCTTGTGGCTTGGAAAATTTATAAACACTTCATAACTTCTAGAAACATGTTACTTTATAGTACAATCTTTTAATAAAACACATGTTTACCAATAGAGCCAAAACACCTTTTAGTTTTCCTGTAATGAAAAGCCAAAAGTAGACAAATGTACATTTAGCAATCAAAGTCTAATATCTTATCTTATTTGGAAATGATGATACTCAGAGAATTTTTATCACAAAACTTATCAAAACTCTCAAGTTTTAAGTCACCAAAAAGAGTTTGGAAGCTGTAACCACCATAACACATAATTATTGTTTAAAGTTCATCCAACATTCATCTTCTTTACAACTATTTAGTTACTTATTCCCAATAACTATTTAGATTGCCTATAAGACTTCATAAGACTTCAGATAAAATTAGCCATCATTTAAATTACTATTTTTGTGAACCAGTTCTGTAATAGAAATAACATCAGTTTTTTTCTTACAAAATTTCATGTAAATTTCATCACCTCTTATACCTTTAAACATAGTTATCATTAAAATTTTTATCAATAGGTCTTGGTCTTCTAATTTTGGACAAGGGAAGCATTCCCAGTCAGACATTTTAAAACATACTCAGGCAAAGTTGATGTAACCTCTTTATATAAAATTAGCTCAAACATTCTAACCTTTATAATCTTATTAACACTTACACTTTTACATGTTCTCACTTCAATTGTAACCTGAGTCAAGGTCTTAAGGCTAGTCAAATTTTTCCCTTCCTTTTTCTGGTCTTTTTTTAGGTACCAAATAAATAATTATGTGAGAGCTCTCAAAACATTTTTTTTTTTTTCCCAATTTAGAAGTTTTTCCAATTCAAAGGATCCGTTGTCTGGCCATTGACGAGTAGGATCTTCACTTGTATATTTATTCCAATAGTGACTCGAACCAATAAGCCTTTTTAAGGAAAGACCCGGAGGTAACTTTCCACGCTTAGAATAAATCTTCACCGTGGACGCAAGAGGCGTCCCTGGTGATGGCGCAGATGATGTAGCCCCCATGATCCACAGAATTCACTCCCAAAGATATTCAGAGAAAGTAAAGACCTTCATTGCACAGGCGGTAAGGATCTCCGGTCTCCCATAATAGTGTGGGACGCCTCCAGTCACAGACCCGCTAATCTGTGACACCGGGCGGGCGATACTGGAATGGGATTTTTCCAGCACTAACAAGCAACAAAGGTTAAGACGACAAAAGCCCTTATGGACTGGGCCCTTTATGACAAACTCCCCTGAGAGCTTGGCACAGCCGGACAAAGAGATAGTTCAGAACCCCAGTCTACTCGACTGGCCACCAAGGTGCACCCCGGTAAATGCACCTTCCGTATGGTGGAGACCAAGGAGAATATTCTCACTGGTCACAAAGCCAAGTTTTCTCAGGACACAGACAAGACAGAAGGAAAAACTTCATCCGGTTTTTTTTTTTTTTTTTATGTGCACAATGACAGCTTTAGTCACGCCTTAGGTCTTTTGGAGCCAGAATAATACCTGGGGGGGAGGTGCCGCAGGGTTGGGGACTGTGTGCTTTACAGAGTACCTCGTCGTTGCACGGACATTTTCTTGCAGTTGGCGGGGGACCTGTGTCATCTACCCCGTTCCGTGATCCAACTTATCCTGTCACGGGAGTCTTCTGAAAGTGGCGAGCGCCCTAATGGCTCTTAACTGCTCGACCCGCGCCCACTTAAATTTGCGGCCTTTTTGGCTTCCAAGATGCCCTTGGCAATGACCTTCACTTCATGTGCATAATAACCCACAGCAAAGTTTGTAGACGCAGGTCTGGTGAGACCCGCAAACTCACCAGTCTGTGGGGCCGGCCCGGACAGCAGGCTTATAGGGCCTATGCCTGTGTCCTACCCTATGGTATTTCCTTCTTATGACAAAAGACACAGACAAAAGAGAAAAACAGAGACTATCTCTGGGAGGAAAAGGAATCAAGATCAAAAACCAAGAGTACTCTACCAAATTTAAACCAAGAGTCACTAAAAGCCCAAGATACTAGTTTCCCAAATATTTTCTCCTGCCAATCTAAATTTAGAAAGAGAAAAAATTCTCACCACTTCCTTCCGCCGGACTCCGCAGATAGAGATTCCGGGAGGCTGACGTGGTAAGAAGTCTTACCTTTTGCCGGCTTTCGTCAGGCGTTCCCGGATCTCATCATCTGCAGTAGTCCAGGGAGAAGGCAGGTCTTCCAGCCAGAGAAGGCAACTTACCAGCCAGTGCTTCTCCTGGCTGGCTCGCCAAAACTGTCGGGGGAAGAGGGAGAATCTCCCTCTGCCCTTTCCCTTAAGGTTCTTCTGGCTGGCCAAATAATCAACAAGACAGGTTAGCAGGAGAAAATAATAGCAAGTTTATTAACATGTATACATGGGAGAAAGCAGGGACACTGCGTTTCTCAACACAATAGCAGAAATTCTCGTCTTAAATATCATTTTCAGCCAATGACAAAGGAGGATTTTGGGGGTGGGGGGAGTCAGTTACAGGAGATTACCACTAAAGCACAGTAAACAAGAGTAAGGTTTATTATACAGCCCCAAGGCCTCATCTTCCACATTGATAAGTTACTAGAAATGAGCTCACCCCCCCTTTTTCTCAATACAGAGAGGGAGATACCTTTACAAATGGAGACTTTCTTTGTAAATGATTGACAACTCCTCGCAGGGCCATCCAAAGAATGTGGCCAGAGAGACAGGACTCCCGATAAGATGGGCTTGTTGGTGCCTTTTCTATTGTAACCTCTATCCTAAATTATCTTTTATAGCAGTCATGATAATAACCCCTTCCTAAAACAGATTTTTGGTTTTAAATTCTTTAGGCAGTTTGGGAGGGAAAACTCAAATATTTTTCCTGAGCTCTCTCTCTGAGTCCTTATTGTCTTCAGCTCGAAATAATCCACATACCAGAGTGGTGCTTCCTGGGGCAGCTTGCCCTGAGCACCATCAGTACAATAAGGTAATATTTATGTTCTTATGTGCAAATGACCAAAAATAGGTAAATACATACAAGATCAGATAAACAAATCTGTTAAAATATCATATGTGATTCTGTCATGTTTGAATATTTTCTGTGTTGAATGTGAAGAAAATGAACTTTTCCCCCATAGATGAAACTATTGGGTATTATTTTTATCAATAAATAGACTGAATATATAGCAGCTGCATTGTATCTTATTAAATACAAATCTTAAATCAAGATACAGTAATTACAGCATTCTGTAGCTAGTTAAAGTCTAGACTACATTATTTGGCTGTGTTCTGGACTGTTCCTCTAATTTTTTTGTGGTTCCAATGAGATTTTCAATTGTAATTGGAGGTTAAAAAGAATCATTTTGCCAAGTTTCCTTTGACTCCTTGTTTAAAAGATCTGACACGGATCACCATGAGGGAAAGGTCCGTATGAGGTCAATATGACTTTGTCTTTGAGATCTGTTTACGTCTTCGTGTTGGTAGTTACCTAAGTACCTCTTCCTGATGAAAAGTCTAAAAAAATCTCAAGGGAAAAAGAAAGAGGACTGAGTCCAATATCAAAAGGATGTTTATTAAAGCCAATTTTCTTTAGCAGCAGCCTTGCAATAAAATAAAATATATTTTTAAATGTATAAATTCATAAGCCTGGGTATAAACCTAGACTGATGTAGTTCCATAAAAATTATCAAGTTGTAACCTCTAAAAGCTAAGTAGGTAATAGAACTGTTGATTAACCTCAACTGAAGTGCTTATACCTGCTACTATATTCAGAAGTTAATAGCTACCCAGGGGCATTTTTAACTTACATGTGATGTTGAGTAGGGTTTTCCTCTGATGATCGCCCTAGTATTTCAGAAAATTCTAATTAGCAACTAATTACCATTGCACCCTGTCATTACACAACCCTCATGTTGCTGCTGTAACTTTATTTCTTCAAATAAGACAGAGGGAGGCTCCAACAAGTTCTGAAGCTGCTTTTGATAATTATATAACACAGAGAACAACACTACCTTTGCTATTATTTCTGTAAGATATAACTGTCTCCAGACAACCAGTGCACTCAATGTAGAGCCAAAACAATGTTGGTCTGCTTGTGTATTTGGGAGACCAGTGTCTCACAGTGAGCCTGTTATATGTTTCCCACCGTCTCATAGGGAAAGTTATATGTCTTCAGGTTTTCTTGCAAGGCACTGGAAGCAGGGCCCTTTACTTGGGATTCATTGGAATTCAATGAATACTTAGAATTCATTACTCATTACCAGTTAACTCATTTTATGGTGCAAATTTCTTCATCCTAACCAATTCTCACTCACGTGCATAGAAAATTCCATGTTTTAACATATAGTATTACATTTGGTTGAGTTTTTTTTTTCTTTTCCTTCCTTATATAACTTTCAACTACTGTAGAGGACTGTTTTGAAACTATTTAATTGTTGTTGTTGTTCAGTCCTCTGAAGCTTAATGAGGAAAGTCGTATGAATATACACATAGTAATGCAAACATACTCCCTTATTGCCTAGGTGCTAGGTAATGCCCAAAGTTATTGAGCCCAAGGAACTGAAGTCGTGTTTGTGATGATGGATGCTTTGCAGAGAGCCAAGTCTATAGAAGCTGGAGAAGAAACAGAACTGATGGTTCCATCTTCTCTTCCAGAGACAAGAACTTCGACACCCCAGGGCCCTGAGAGGTTTAGATCACCCTGGAGCTGTTGCAAAGCTAATCTGGTGCCATTATGTGGAAATGGAGGGATTCTGTGCACCACCACCCTGATTTCACATTGGAAAGCCAAGGGTTTTTTATTCCAACTCCAGACAATTCCACAGAGAAGTGGTTATTATGTATGATTATTTGTCTACTTAAACTATAAAAGTTTTCTATATATAATAGCAAAGAAAAAAACCATAAAGGAAAGACTGATAGATTTTGCTACAAAAAAGGGAAAACATTTCCAAGTAAAAAAAAAAAAAATACAGTAAATAAAACTAAAAGGCAAATGAAAATAATGGAAGGTATTGGCAAAATGTATGACAAAGGATTAGGGCTAATGTTTTTAATACACAGTTCTTTTTAATCTCTATAAATACAATTAAGTTTCTTTTTCTTTTCCTTTTCTGGGGATAGTGTCTAGAGGCATTCAAAATGGTCCAGCACTTGACATACTGTTGTAGGCTATCTTACAATACAGCTTCCAGCAATGCCAGGCTGTCCTGAGCCCCTGGTATTAGAATTGTCTATCTTTATACCAAGAAGGGAGGGACAACACCAGAATCCACATGTCGCGTGTGCCCAGGTCAGCTTCAAGGAGTTCATGCCATGAGACCTAAAGTTCTTATGAGATTGTCTAAAACAAAAAAACTTATCATCTGGGCCTGTGGTGCCTCCATGGTTGCTAAATGTGTCTGTGACAGGATCAAGTATGCTTTTCTAAAGGAGGAACAGAAAATCATTGTGAAAGTGTCGACGGCACAAGCACAGTCAGAAAGCTAGATTTAAAAATGGAGATTTTTTTGAATAATAAAAATAAAATCAAAAGCCTTCTAAAAATTTAAGTTTCTTCTGTTCCTACATCATGGGAAAATGGATGGGCATATTTTCACCAAATTGGGAGATATATTTGGGGTGACCTGACTTAAAATATAGCCTATGTGTTGTACAAGAGGTCCATTTGGGAGGACCCTGGGGAAAACCAAGGGAGTTGGGCAGTGCTGCGTTAGAGCAGCTGGACCTGAGGCTCAAAGCAAGGTCCTTGGGAGTGTCCATTGGGTCAGACATACTAGCTGAAGTATCAATGGTATTAACACTGGCTAAAGCATAGAGTGTTATGAGGACTCAATGAGATCATCCATGTAAAGTGCTGAACTCAATGCCTGGCACATTCACTCACTGATTCATTTGCTCAGTAAATTTTTATTGAGTGACTGCTGTAAACCAGGTGCTCTGTTGGGTGCTAGGGATACAGCAGTGATCAAAACAGACAGCCATCTCCATCCTCTTGGGGCTTACATTCTGCTTAGGTTCCTTTTTTTCTAAATTATCCAATTTGCTGGCATGTAATTGTTCATAGCAGTCTCTGATAATCCTGTGTATTTCTGTGATATCAGTTGTAATGCCTCCTTTTTAGTTTAAATTTTACCTATTTGAGTCTTGTCTCTTTTCTTGGTTAGTCTAGCTAAAGGTCTGTCTATTTTATCTTTTCAAAAAACCAACTCGTATTTTTGGTGATCTTTTCTATTGTCTTTCTAGGCTCTATTTCATTTATTTATGCTCTAATCTTTATTATTTCTTTCCTTCTGCTAACCTTTGGGTTCGTTTGTTCTCCTTTTTCTAGTTTTTATAGCTTCTTGAGGCATAAAGCTAGGTTGTTTGAGATTTCTTTTTTCTTAGTGTAGCCATTTGTCACTTTATATTTCCCTCTTAGAACTATTTTTGCTGCATCCCATACGTTTTTGTATGTTGTGTTTCCATTTTCTTTGACTCAAGGTATTTTTTGATATCTTCTTTAAACTATTGATCGTTCAGAAGTATGTTGTGTAATTTCCACATATTTGTGAATTTTCCAGTTTTCCTCCTGTTATTGTTTTCTCGTTTCACACCTTTGTGTTTGGAAAAGATAGCTGGGATGATTTCAGTTTTTTAAAATTTGTTAAGATTTGTTTTGTGGCCCAACATTTTGTCTATCCTGGAGAATCATCCATGTGTAAGGAAGGAAAAGAAAAATGTGTATTGTGCTGCTCTTGGATGGGATGTTCTAGACAAGACTTGTGGTTCCTTTTGGTCAATAGTGTTTTTTCACTTCTGCTGTGTCCTCACTGATTTTCTGTCTCAATGATCTATCCATTGTTGATAGTGGGGGAATGAAGTCCCCTCCTACTATTTTATTACTCTCGATTTCTCCTCTCATTTCTGTTAATTTTTACTTTATATAGTTAGGTGCTCCGATGTTGAGTGCAGTATATTTACAGTTTTTATGTCCTCTTGATGAACTGCCCCTGTATCAATATATAGTGACCTCCTTGTCTTTGGTGAACAGATTTTGACTGAAAGATTATTTTGTCTGACATAAGTATAGCCACTCCTGCTCTCTTTTGGTTACCATTTGCATGTTATTTAGTTCAATTCCTTCATTATTACTCTATGTATGTCCTAAAAGCTAAAATCAGTCTTTCGTATGTAGTACAATGTTATATCTTGTTTATTTTGTCTGTTCAGCCATCCTGTGTCTTTGATTGGAGAATTTAATCCATTTACCATTAAAGTAGTTATTGGCGGGTTAGGACTTACTATTGCCCTTTTGTGTGTGTGTGTGTGAAGATCAGCCCTGAGTTGACACCTGCTGCCAATCCTCCTCTTTTTTACTGAGGAAGATTGGCCCTGGGCTAACATCCGTGCCATCTTCCTCTACTTTATGTGGGATGTCTGCCACAGCGTGGCTTGATGAGCAGTGTGTAGGTCCACGCCCAGGATCTGAACCTGCTAACCCCGGGCCACCAGAAGCAGAGTACACGAACTTAACCACTACGCCACCAGGCCAGCTCCACTATTGCTCTTTTTTGGATTTTCTGGTGGTTTTGTAGTTTCTTTCTTCCTCTCGCTGTCGTCTCTTGTGATTTGTTGATTTTTTTGTAGTTCTATGATTTGATTCTTTTCTCATTATCTATTGTGTATCTACTAGAGAATTTTTCTTTGTGGTTTCCATGAGGCTTATGTAAAATATCTCCTACCTATAGAAGTCCAACTTAAAGTGATAACAACTTGACTTTAATTGCATACAAATCTGTATACTTTTATTTCTCCCCTCATTCACATTTTATGCTATTGATGTCACATTTTACATATTATTATATTGTGTATCCACTAACAATAGCTATAGTTATTTTAATATTTTTGCTTTTAACATTCATACCATAGTTAAAAGTGTTATGCACCATCATTACAGTGTTGGAATATTCTCAATTTAACTATATGTTACCTTTACCAGTTAGATTTATACTTTCATATGCTTTCATGTTGCTACTTAGTGTTTTTTCATTCAACTTGAAGAACTCCCTTGAGAATGTCTTGTAAGGCAGGTCTTGTATTGATGAATTCCCTCAGCTTTTGTTGGTCTGGGAATGTCTTCATCTTATCTTCATTTCCGAAGGACAGCTTTACTGAATAAGGTGTTCTTGATTTGCAGTGCTTTTCTTTCAGCACTTGGGATAGGTCACCCCACTCCCTCCTGGCCTGCAAGGTTTCTGCTGGGAAAACTACAACCCCTTTAAATGTGATGAGTCACTTCTCTCTTGCTGATTTCAAAATTTTCTTTTTGTTTTTGACTTATGACGATTTGATTATAATGTGTCTTGGGGTAATATGCATCATATTGAACTTGGTGGGGTCCTTTGAGCTTCAAGAACCTGAATATCTATATCCCTCCCGAGATTTAGGAACTTTTCAGTCATTATTTCTTTAAATAAGCTTTCTGCCCATCTCGCTCTCTCTCTTCTCCCTCTGGGACTTCCTAGTATGCATATTCCTTCCCATGGTGGTGTCCCATAGATCTCATACACTTTTTCACTCTTTTTCATTATTTTTTCTTTTTGATCTCCTAACTGGATGATTTCAAATGATGTTTTTGAGTTTGCTTATTTTTTCTTCTGCATGATAAAATCTGCTGTTGAAGCTCTCTCGAATTTTTGGTGTTGTCATTATACTAGGATTTCTGTTTGATTCTTGTTTATGATTTCTATTTCTCTATTAATCACCTCATTTTGTTCATTCATTATTCTCCTGCATTTGTTTAGTTGTCTGTCTGTGTTCTCTTGCATCTTATTCAGCTTCTTTAAGATGACTATTTTGAATTTTTTGTCAGGCAGTTTGTAGATCTCCATTTCTTTGAGTTAGGTTACTGGAACTTTGTTACTTTTGATGGTGTCATGTTTTCCTGATTCTTTATGATCTGTGTAGCTCTGTACTGTTGTTAGTACATGTGAAGAAGCAAATACTTCTTCAAGCCTTACAGACTGGGTTCCACTGGTAAAAATTCTTCTCCTGTCAGGTCCGTGGTCTGATGAGTTTGCCTCCAAGGTCACAGTCAAGCCTACTGGAGATGGGTCACGTGGTTGTGGCTGGGTCCACAGTGGTGTCCATGATTTGTGGGCCTGTTACTAGGGGCTTGGGCAAGCTGAATCCTGTCTGGCCCCTCAGTGGATAGGACTGCATCCAGGACCTTGGTCAATAGGGCTGGCTGGGACAAAGGTTCACTTCAGGGTTCACATTTGAGTCTGCAGAAGGTGGACCTGTTTCCAGGTGTGTGGATGGTTAAATGGTAAATCTCTTGTCAGATTCCTGGGATGGCCCCACCAGGACACTAGGTGGATCCCTGGGTGGCAGGACTAGCCCAGTGCCACAGCTTAGAGGTGTTCTAAATAAGTCACAGGGCTCCTTCGGATCTGCAGCCAGATTGAGGTCTGCAGGTCCTCCTTAGAAGGCACAGATGGGGTGCCTCCTACCAGGTCCCTGGGTGGGCATGTCTGCTCCCTCACTGCTGCTGAGAGGGGCTGGCGCCACGTTACAGGACTGCTTCAGAACCCATGGTTGGACCTAGGTTAGTGGACCTGCCTCCAGGGGCACAGATGGGCGTGTCTCCCAGCAGGTCCCTGGACAGGCATAACTGCTACTGGAGTGTGGCTTGGATGGATGGGAGCCAGGTTACAGGGCTGATTCAAGATCCACTTTTGGAATGATGTCCGTGGGCCATCCTCTGGGGACATGGATGTGTGTGTCTCCCACTGGGTCTCTGTAGAAACTTGTCTGCTCCTGGAACGTGGCTGAGAGAAGCTGTAGCTTGGTCATAGGCCACTTCAGGGTCCACAGCAAGGACCAAGGCAGACAGGCCTGTTACCTAAGACACAGAGAGGCGTAACTCCCTCTGGGTCTCTTGGTGGTTGGTGCTGATGGCAGGACCAAAGCCAAATGGGGCTGTAGCCAATTCAACAAGGAAACGAGGCTTTTAACATGGCTGCAGCCAGGGATATGGTCAGCAAGCCTGAGACCTGGCTGTGGGGTTGCCTTCTCAAAGAAAAGTCCCTCCCCGGTCTTGGGCTCCACCAGTGTTTCACAGCTGCCTACTTGGATCTCGAAGCTCCCAAAAAGGCACTTTTGTCCGTAGATGGCTGCCAAATTATTGTTCCTATGGGGAGACAAGAGGAGGAAACGTCCTATCCACTGTCTTGCTGTCATCCCCATAGGTATGATCCTTTCGGTTACTGTGGGGATTACATAAAACATCTTACACTGATAACAATCTATTCTAAATGGATAACAACTTAACTTCAATTGCATACAAAAACATTACTCCCTTACATTTCCACCACACACTTTATGTTATCACTTTCAAAGTGACAAAAAATAAAAAAAAAATATTTTTATATTTTGTATCTATTAACATAGTTTTATTGTTATAGTTACCCTCTGTGCTTTTACCTTTTAAATGGTATGCGAGAATTTTAAGTGATTTTTGTTACCGTTATCACAGGATTCTGTATTTGTCTATATGTTTACCCTACCAGAGAGCTTTCTATTTTCATGTTTTCATTTTGGTTTCTAGTGTCCTTGTGTTTCAAGATGAAGGACTCTTTTACAATTCTCGTAAGGCAGTTCTGTTGGTGATGCTCTTCCTCAGGTTTGTTTATCTGGGGAGGTCTTTATCAAGCCTTCATTTTTGAAGGACAGTTCTGCTTGATATAGTATGCTTGGTTGGCAGGGTTTTTAAAATCTGACTGCACTTTGAATATATCATCCCACTCCCCTCTGGCAGGCCTGTAATGCTCCTGCTGAGAAATTGCAGATAGTTTTATAGGTCTTCGCTTGTATCTGATAGGTCCCTTTCATGCTGCTTTCAAGATTCTCTCTCGTCTGGGACCTTTGTCAGTTTGACTATAACTTGTTTAGCTGGAGCCTTTTAAGCTTCTTGAGTTTGGATGTTCATTTCCTTCTTCAGATTTGGGAAGATTTCAGCCATTATTTCTGCAAAGAAGCTCTCTTCCCCTTTCTCTCTCTTTTCTCTTTCTGGGACTCCCATATGTGTATTGATCTGATTGATGAAGTTGCAAAAATCCCTTATGCTTTCTTCATTTTTCTTTATTCTTTTTGTTCCTGTGACTCAAGGATTTCAAATGACTTACCTTCAAGTTCACTGATTATTTCTTCTGCTTGATGAACTCTGGTGTCCAACCACACTTGTGAATTGTCCAACTCAGTTATTATATTGTTCAACACAAGAATTTTTTGAGGTAATTTTTTATTTCTTTACTTGTTGGATATTCTGATTTTGTTCATGAATCATTTTCTTGATTTAATTTGTGTCTTTCTATGTTCTGATGTAGCATGTTGAACTTCTTTAAGGCAATTATTTTGAATTTTTGGTCAGGCAATTCATAGATCCCTGTTTCTTTAGGATCAGTTTCTGGAGATTTATTTTATTACTTTAATTGGGCTTTTTCCTGCAGCCAAACCTGGACACAGTTCACAAGCAGAAGCCTTGTGCTCTCTTTAACAGTTAGGGGCAAAGGAGGGAATGTGGAATTGTAGGGTTTCCACTTCAGCTGTCTGTCTGTGCTGGCCCTTCATCCTTGGCAGGTTCCTAGGTGTGATTTATGGTCTCTGAGAGAGGGTGGGACAGAGCTTCAGGAGTGGGTTCTGGAGCCAGACTGCCTGCCAGACTTCCAAATCCCGGCCCCACCCATTAGAGCACTGTGACCATGCATAAACTCACTCATCATCTAGGAACCTTGCAAATAATTGTGCTACTTCAAAGAGGAAACAATACTACTTGGCAGATGGTAATTCTTTCTGATTCATTCATTCAAAGCCATTCACTCATTGAGCAAGCAATATGAGGATAAAGAGATGTCTCCATAGGACGTGCTGTGACAAGCTCACAGTCACTGGAGCCACAGACACAGACATGTAGACTCCAGAGGGTGTGAAAAGATTATAGGAGAAACACAAATAATGAGGAAGGAGAGGCAGGGTGGTGGATGAGAGGCAGGAGGTAACTCAACTGCAGATGGGACATTTGGGCTGAGGTCAGTAGGATGGTAGGATTGCTACAGTTAGAGATGAGGAGAGAGCCCCCACTGTGCAGATGAAGACAGGAAGGCAGGGCATGTTAGAAGAAGAGAGGGGATCTAATATGGTGGCCATGTAGTGGCCTTAGATGATCAGGGGCAGGGAGTGGGCACAAAGCAACAAGGCCAGATCAGCCCCTCTGTAAGAGGACCCATAAACTAAGGATAAAATTTGGGCTTTTATCCCATAGGCAACAGGATACCATGTGATCAGGTGGTCATTTGGGAAGTTTCCTCTGGAGGACTTGAGCAGTTCCAGCTGGGGGCAGGTCACTGTTACAACACACAGTGGGAAAGCCACAGTCTTTATAACAACAAAACCAGCTGTAACCACGTGAGATTTCTTATTGTACAAGAAACTTCAAAACCCAAGGATCCCAAGATATGTTACAGTCCCTGCTAACATTTGTCCTGCTTAGCACCCTCTACACTGTGTCTGAGTCGGTCCTCACACCAGTGCTGTGAGGTGGGGACAATCAGCTCCTGCTTAGAGCACGAGGTCACACAGCTAGGATATGGGACAGTTAGGATTTGAGCACTAGTCTGGGGAGGTCCTGAGCCGGCCTGCCTCGCCGTCTTCTCATAAGAAAGGGTGCTGCCCCTTCACAGGAAAGTGTTCCACAGCTGCAACTACTTCGCATTCTACAGCGTGCTGCTGGGCCTGGGCGCCTGCCTCTCCAGGCTGCTCAGCAGCTGCCTCGAGGGCACGTGGCTGACTGCCCGCCTAGACAAGGCCATCATGCAGAATGGCTGTGAGGGAGCAGACGTGGGTAAGTGGCCCATCCCAACTGGCCACACGTCTGGGGAGGGCTGGTCTTGCACCTTTGTAGAAGCTGCCTGGAGGTCAGGTATCAGCAGTTCACAGTTCACACTCTTCACTTGTGCTCAGAGCTTATCTTCCCGTGGAGGCTATAAAGCTGAGTGGGAAAAACATTCAACCCAGTGGTTAGAAGGGAGTTTAAGTCTACTAAGTAACCAGCACTTTTGACAGACCTTTGAAGTGTAATGGAGGGCAGAGAGAGGTAGCGGGATTCTATCTGAACAATTAGAAGTTTAATTTATGGATGCATGGCTTAGAAATTTTTGAGAAAGAATGCCTCTTAGATTTAATGGTGTCAGTTGGAAACTTATTTAGTCAAGAAAAATGGTCTGTTCAGTTGAAATACTTCAAAATCAGCCATTTCTGTGCAGCAAAAGGTAGTTTTTCTACTTCGGGCCCACGTCTATTCATGCAGTCATCCATTTGTCATGTGACTGATGCCTTCTCTCTATTAGCCACAGCAGCTCCCAGCCCCTTTGAGATTCAAATTCCTCACAAGATGGATGGACTAGAATGTGATCTCTATGAGCCCTTCCAGCTTTTTGTACCTCATTTTCTAGATTCTCAGCAAAGACACAGGCACCATTTAGGAACAAATTGATGCTGGGCCAGCCTGTGACCTACTGCCTGGCTTGACTTGCCTTTGGGATTTTGGGGGCTCTATGTGGACCATTATCACACCAACCCATGCTCATCAGCTTTTCTCGCATCCTGACCACAGGCCACAGGCTGTCAAATACTGGGGCCTAAATCAGTCAGCAGTAATGCCTGCTGTTTGAATCCACACTGGGGTTGAACTCCAGGACACAAGCACGCTGACTTCCCTGGTATCCCTGAGATGCTTCAGGTTCCCCCTCCCCTGCCCCCTTTCTCCACACTCCACGCCCTGGGAGCCCTTCTACCTGGGAGATCAGGAGGCTTAGCCCCCTGTCAGCCTGGCCATGGGACCCCTGAAGCCTTGTGTCCTTGCCCTTCCAAATAGGCCCTTCTCTTTTTCCTGGAAATGAACTCTACCTCTGCTAGCTGAGTCCTCCATCCCCCATTTCTTGGAGTCTCTGTCCATATTCCAGGCTGCAGGCCTGCTGCCCTCCAAGATGGGGCTCAGTTTTGCCTAATCTGCCCTGTTGCTCACCAGAAGCTCTCTAGGTCACCAACTCCTGCCCCCTCAAGGCTCTATACTGTCTACTCCCACCCCTTCCACCCCTATTCCTCTGCTCTGACTTCTCCTTGGAAGCCCATAGCCATGTCTTATCTGTGGACATTCAGTGCCAGTCAGGACTCAGCTCATTTCTGTTCCTAACACTGTAGATACCCAGCTCTGTGGGACAACCTCAGATCCCTCCAGCCTTCTTCATGTCCCCGGGAGTCCTGGTCCAGCTTCTCCTTTCACATGTCACACCACCCAGAAAGCTTTTCCAACAGCCTCTGAGAAGAACAGAGACAAGCTGCCCCTTCCCCTGGTCCATCTACTCTGATTCTATCTTAGGTTCCTGCCTCTCAGCTAGGTCCAGGATGAGGTGGCTCCTGCTGCAGACTTTGATCCATAACCCTAGACTGGTCATCCTCAGAAAATCAAAACCAGGCCATGGTTCCTGTGAATTTACCCAGATTCTGCAGACATGGTTCAAGAGTTGACACTGTCCTCCAGCATCTGCTCCAAGGCCACTCCAGGATGTCTGCCCCCTAGAGAAGATGCAGACTACCCAGAAGTTGTCCCCTGCAGTGTGATAGAACGGCACAACCACTGTCCATGCAGATGGCATACAGCACTGACTACTCGGGGCTGGCCACGAGCTGAGCTCAGCTGGGCTGAGTGATCAAGTCTTAGGTCTATTTCACTCCCTTGGCAAAAAGATCAGTACTAGTGAAGAGTTCTGTTGATCAAACTTTGCCCAATGATTTCCACCATTCATGGGTAGGAGCAGCCTCAGGGAGTTGCATGTTAAGAAGCACTTAGTTTGACTACATGGCAGAACTTTGTTTTACTGAAGAAGGTGATAAATTATCTACATCAGGGCCTTTTAACTGTGTGGCTCTATTTTTCTCTGGAAGAAGTATGGCCTCAACCCAACAAGATTCCCATTGCTTCCTCCTTTCTATGTCTTATAGTGCATGGGATAGAACATAATTTATGATCCCATCCTCCAATCTGGTAGGGCAAGCAGGAATACACTGAGCTCTCTCTCCCTTTGCCATTGGGATGATGAAAGGATCAGAAGTGACCTGGCCTTGGTCACGTGGAAGACACACAGATTCTCTCTGACAGGGTGGAGTCACCTAGGAAATCCACCTGTCTGAGGAGGCAGAGATGGGGTGGATAGGCATTCTATGTGGGGGACAAGAAGAGCAGAGGTGTGGGAGGAGGAAAGCCCTGGGCATGTTTGAGGAGGGTGATCCATCTGGTGTGTTGAGTTTAAGAGTGTTGGAGGCTGGTTAGGCCATTCTGAGAAGGCCAGAATGCCAGGCTGGGAGGCCCAGGGCTTACCCAAATTCTTCACATTTCAAGCATAAGGTCTGTGATGTCCTGGGACCTGTTCAATGTCTGACCATTCAAAGTCACTCACAAAGCTTGCGCAAGAGCTATGAGGACCCACCAACACGATGAGGGAAGTCCTGTCCACCTCGTGAGTCCCACAGCCACTGAAATTCAGTAATCATTAGTGAGCACCTATTGTAAACTCAGTCGTGTTGCTAGGTGTGTTTTCCTCTTTTAACTTAATCCGCACAACTAAGCTTTGTCATTCTGCTTTCAGAAACTGAGGAAACTGGGACTCAGAGTGTTGGGATCCCCACACCACCAATTTCTAGTTGTGTGACATCCGCCAAACTACTTTGCCTTTCTGTGCTCCTTTTACCATATATATAAATAGGGAGTGATACCTACCACATCCAAAATTCTTCTGAGGACAAAACGAGTTTATGCATTCAAACACTGTCAATCTAGTATGTGACATGTCCTACACTCCCCATAAATATCAGTTATTGTTTTTTGTAATGTGACACTTTGTGGTGATCTGATGACTGTCTTCGCACCTCTCACTGTTCTCCCAGATCCATGAAGAAAGAGGCCTTCTCCAGTTTTACTCACCATTACCAAGTACGTGCCTGTAACGTGGTAAGATCTTGGAATGAGTAAAAGAACAAGGCTATGATGAATGAGTCTTTCAGCCATGAATTCAATACTGAAATCACTACTGGCATCACGGACAAGTGAGAACGAGAAGAAGATCAGGAACACGAGGTTCTGGTCTGAGCTCTGCCACTAGCACAAATCTCAGTTTCCCTGAATGAGAACTAGTGCTGCCATCACAGTCAGTGCTCCTCACTTGCATCCAGCCAGTGCTTACTGAGCACGTGCTACATGCATTTGCCATTCCAGGGACACAGGACACCTAAGGAGATGAGGTCCTGCTGCAGCACGTGGCACAGGCCTCTCTTGCAGCTCCTGCTGTGATGGTCTCTCAGTCTCTTCCCTGGACTGCTTGTGAGTTCCTCAAGGGAAGCGATCAGGTCTCTCTCATTCATGATGGCATTATGTATTGATAAAAGGTACAATCCATCAAGACGATGTCACAATTTTAAACACACATATCTAACAGCAGAGCTCCCAAAACATATGAAGCAAAATCGACAGAATTGAAAGGAGAAATAGACGGTTCTCCAACAATAATGGAGATTTCAATACTCCACTTTCAAAAAAGGATATTACAACCAGACAGAAAATCACTAAGGAAATAAAGAACTTGAACAACACCATAATCTACTAGACTTAACCTTCCACCCAAAACAGCAGAATATGTATTCTTCTCAAGTGCATATGGAACATTCCCCAGGATAGACCATATTTTAGGCCCCCAAACAAGTCTTAGCAAATTTTTAAAACATTGAAATCAAATAAAATATAATTTCTAATCACAGTGGGGTGAAATTAGAAATCAAGAACAGGAAGAAAACTGGAAAAAATCATAAATACATAAAAATTAAACAATACAGCATTAACACCCAGTGGATGAAAGTTGAAAATATGAGGGACACTAGAAAACACCTTGAATAAAATGAAAATGAAAATACAACCTACCAAACTCATGGGATGCAGAAAAAGAAACGCTCACCGGGAAATTTATAGTTGTAAATGCCTACATTAGAAGAAGAAAGATCTCAAAACCATAACCTAACTTTACACCTTGAAGAGTAGAAAATGAAGAGTAAACCAACCCTGAAACCAGCAAAAAGAGGCTTATAATAAATATAAGAGCAGAGGTGAAATAAAGAACAGGAAAACAAGAGGGAAAATCAGTCAAATCAAAAGTGTTTTCTAGGAAAAAAGCAATAAAATTGGCAAACTTTTAGCTAGACTAACCAGCAAAAAAGAAAATGGATAAAATTATTATAACCAGAAATGAAAGTTGGATATTACTACCGACTCTATGGGAATAAAAATGATTATAAGATTGTACAGTCTTCTTTGCCAACAAAGAAGCCCTCCCAGCCCTGCGTGAGGGGGTGAACTGTGCTTTTCCTAAGGACTCGGTAATGGTCTCCCCTGGGAAGCTGCGTTGCAAGTACTGCTGATTCTCCTGAGGACCTACACCCACCAGCCCCATTTGCTACTAGACCTAGTAGCCTCAATTCCCAGCATGTCCCAGAGACTGAAGTGTAAAATATGACCCATGAGGAGTTGTGCTACGTTCCAAAATAGCTGCATCCTTTCCCCAGTGTATACAGAAACAAATCTAGGAAAACGGTGTGCAAATGGCTATTAAGGGGTTTGGATAATGGTGGAAGGAACATAAAGTTGGATCCGGTCTAATTTATTGATATGGGCCCACTAAGCAGAGATTCTCTACTCTTTGCTGTGTCTTGAGAGGGCACAAAGAGTTCCAGCAGTGTCATTGGTTACCGGGAATACACTAAGTGAGGCTGACCTTCCTTGGTCTCCTATAGAAGAAGGTATCCAAGGCTTAGGTGATTGGAACGTTAGCGTGTATTTATCATGTAAGACATGCCTACCCACCCCAACAGGGTCCAGAGGACACACTTGCACTACTACTGTGGAAATAAATTCATGAGGGCAGCCCCAGAGTCCGTGAAGAGCTCTGTGGCCACTCTCCTCTTTAGGGCAGACATTACAGTGGAACTGCTGCCAGTGACCTGGGATCTTGATATGCAGTGAGGACACTTGGATCCCGGGGCAGCAGAGACCAAGCAGAGGCACTGAATCTCAAGAGACAAGGTGGTTATGGTTTCTGTAATGGATAGTGGAGTCAAGGCAATAATGAGAATCCATTTGACTCACAGAAACCTATGGTGGTAGCTAGTTGATCTGAGTGTCTGTAGAGGGAAAGAGAAGGCAGTCGATGAAATTCTTGATCTGTGTAAGAATGGTTCTAGATCAAGTGAACAGAAGTCTAACTTGAATCACTGAAACAGTCATGGCCCTTCAATCATTTCCCACCCCTGAGCCACTTGACAGATACAGGATCCCTGGTGTGAAGGGGAGGCTGATTCCCTTGAGTAAGGATCTAGATATACTATTTAAAATTAAAACGGTTAATCTCTTCCCAACCTTCCCCCAAAGGATGTACAGCCTTTTGTGATGGTGACCATACATTAGGGAAAAGGAAATAATCAGAATTATAGGGATTATTGAATACAGGTTCTGAAGTGACACACTAATTCCAGGAGACCCAAAACATCACTGTGCTCCATGAATCAGAGTAGGGCTTATAGGATCAGGTGATCAATGTAGGTTAACCCAGATCTGTCTCATAGTGGGTCCAGTGGGTCCCTGAGCCCATCCTATAGCTTTTCCCCCAGTCTCAGAATGCTTAGTGGTAATTGACACAGTCAGCAAATGGCAGAATCATGAGACTGGTTCCCTGACCGGTGGAGTGAGGGCAATTACGGTAGGGAAGGCCAAATGGAACCCACTAGAACTGCCTCTACTTAGGAGAATAGTAAAATAAGAGAAATACCGCATTCCTGGAGGGGCTGCAGAGATTAGGACCACCACCGAGGACTGAAGGACGCAGAGGTGATGAATCCCACTATATCTGCATTCAGGTCATCTCATGGCTTGTGTATAAAACAGATGAATCTTGGAGAAGGATGGAGGATTGTCATAACTTAACCAGATGGTGACTACAACTACAGCTGCTTTCCCACATATACTTTCATTACTTGAGTCCTGATACCTCGTATGCAGCTTTTGATCTGGTAAATGGTATTTTCTTTATCTGTTAGGAAAGACATTAGAAATAGTTTGCTTTGGCCTGTCAAGGCCAGCAATAAACCTTCAATGTCCCACCTCAGGGTGTAGCAGCTCTCAAGCTCTATGTCATAACTTAGTCTACAGGGACCTTGATCACCTTTCTCTTCCATGAGGCATAACACTGTTCTGTTACTTTTCTGTTTTTTGGGAGCTTTTTTGGTGAGGAATATTGGCCCTGAGCTAACATCTGCGCTCATCTTCCTCTATTTTATATGTGGGATGCCATCACAGCATGGCTTGATGACCAGTGCGTAGGTCCACATCCGGGATCCGAACCCGCAAACCCCAGGCCAGCAAAGCGGAGTGCGTGAACTTAACCACCCACCACCAGGCCAGCCCCTGTTCCGTGACATTTTTGACATCATGCTCATTCAACCTAGTCAGCAAAAGTAGCAGCTGTTTTATTGGAAGACACTTGCATGTCAGAAGGTGGGAAATAAATGAAATGAATCAGGGGCCTCTCGCCTCTGTGACACGTCTGCGAGTCTAGTGGTGTCAGGCATTTTGAGGTGTCACTTTTAGGGTTAAAGATAAGTTGCGGCATCTGGCCCTTCCTACAAATGAAGAAGAGGCATACTGCCTAGTGCGCCTTTGTGTATTCTGGAGGCAACATATTGCTTATTTTGGTGGGCAACTCCGGCTCTTTTACCGCATGATCCAAAAAGCTGCTAGTTTTGAACAGGGCGCAGAGCAAAGAAGGCCCTGGGGCAGGTGCAGGCTGCTATGTAAGCTACTCTGGCAATAGGGCCGTGTGATCCAGCAGATCCAATGGTGATTGAAGTGTTGGTGGCATTTGGAGATGTTGTTTGGTGCCTTTAACAGCCCCCTAAGATGAATCACAGCACAGACCCTTAGGATTTTGGAGCAAAGCCCTACTGTCCACTGAAGACAACTGCTCAGCTTTTGGCTTGCTGCTGAGCGCTAGGAGAACTGAATGCATAACCATGGGCCACCAACTTACCCCGTGACCTGGGATGCCCGTCATGAACTAGGTGAGGCAGCACCCCACCGTCCCATGAAGTGGTGTCTACGAGGTCAGGCTGGAGCAGGGCCTCAGGCACAATCAAGTCACATGAGTGTGTGTACCCAATGTCCGTGACCCCAGCCCTGACACATTCCCTTCACTCTCCCAGACCACATCTATGGCCTCACGGAGAATACCTACAATAAGTTGACTGAGGAAGAGAAGACTCAGGTCTGCTTTATATATGGTTCTATGTGATAGGCAGGCACCACCCAAAAGTGGACAGCTGAAGCATTACAGTGTCTGTGTGGGACATCCCTGAAAGAAAGTGACAAGCTACAATCCTCCCAGGGGGCCCAGACTTAAGCAATGCACCTGGTGGTTTATTTTGCTTGGAGGGAGAAATGGCCAGAGATAACGAGTCAATTTCAGTTCACAGAGGCACGATTTGGCTGGCTGGTCAAGAGCTTGGAAGGAATGTGAGAGGAACATTGGTGGCAAGGAGGTGTGGAGAAGAGGCATGTGCCTATACTTCTCTGAATGGGCAAAAAAGGTGAATTTCTTTGTTTCCTATAAGAATGCGCACCAAAGGGTAACCTCAGCAGAGGAGGATTCTAATAGTCAAGTGGACAAGATGACCTGTTGTGTGGGTACTGCCCAGCTTCTCTTCCCAGCCACTCCTGTCGGCGCCCAAGGGGGCCATGAACAAAGTGGCTGAGAGGCAGGAATGGAGGTTATGCATGGGTTTAGCATCGTGGACTTCCACTCATCGAGGCTGATCTGTCCACAGCCACTGCTGAGTGCCAAATCTGCCAGGAGCCTAGACCAAAACAGGGTCCCTGATAGGGCACTATTCCCCAGGGTGATCAGAAAGCAACCAGCTGGCAGGTGATTACAATGCACCTCTTCTACCATAGAAGGGGCAGTGTTTTGCTCTTAGTGTGTTAGACACCTACGCTGATACAGATTTGCCTTCCCTTCACACAATGTTCCTGTTAACTACCATCTGTAGACTCACAGAATGCCTTATCCACCACCTTGGTATTCCACTCAGCATGGCTTCTGATTAAGGAACTCACTGCCCATAAATGAAGTGCAGCAGTGGACCCATGCTCATGGAATTCACTGGTCTTTTCCTGTTCCCCACCATCTGAAGCCGCTGACTTGAGAGAAGAATAGGCGTGGGAAGACGGAGTTACAGTACTACTACCTAGGTGGCAATATCTTGCAGGTTTGGGGCGGTGTTCCCCAGGAAGCTGCTTATGCTCTAAATCAGCGTCCATTATATAGCACTGATTTTCTCATAGCCGGGATTCACAAGTCCAGCAATCAGGGGTGGAAATGCGAGGGGCACCGTTCACTACTACCACTGTTACCCCTCATGATCCACTAGCATAATTTTTTTTCATGTTCATGTGACCTTATGCTCTACTGGTTTAGGGATCTTCATTCCAAAGGGAGAAAACACGTTGATTTCATTGGACTGGAAATTAAGACTGCCACCCAGCCCCTTACGGCTCCCCTTGCCTCTGACTCTACAGGCAAAAGGAAGAGAGTTTCCATGCAGGCCGCGGTGATTGATCCTGATTACCAAGAGGAAACTGGACTGCTGCTCCACAATGGAGGTAAGGAATACAGGAGATTCCTTAGGGTTTTCTTAGTATCACATGCCCTGTGATTAACGTCAATGGAAAACTACAAGAAACCAGTCCAGGCAGGACTAGGAATGGCTGTGACCCTTCAGGAATGAAGGTCAGGTTCTACCACTGAAATTGAAAAGGGTTTGCAAAGAACCACAACCAGCTGAGGTGCTTGCTGAGGCAAAGGGAATATGAAGTGGGTAATGGAAGAAGGTAGTTATAAATACCAGCTATGAAAGGGTGACTACCTGCAAAAACATGGAGTGATTGTTATATTTCTTCCTTATTCAGGTATGAATAAGTTTGAGTACTTTTGTGTATTTTGTACATTAGTTAAATTTACATAAGTTTAAAAAAGCAGTAAAAGATTGAGTGATATGTACCATTGTGCAAACGTGATTGATTCTCTTATGGATGACTGTAAGTGCACTTTTGACAAATGGATGCCCAAAGGTGCAATAAATTGTCGCCCTTCTGCTATATCATTGGGCACAAGGGTTATTAAATGTTGCTACATGCAGGATCAGTTCTCAGGAGCCTCATAGTCCTGCAGTAGAAACCCTGCGGGCACCCTTGACTACCTCCTCATCCTGATTAGACATGGGAGCTGGCGCTTCTCTTTCTATTTGGAGGTAAAGTATAGTCTTCCCTATCTTTCCTTTAGCAAATCACTTTCCTGGATGGCTGTGCCATGTCAGGAAGGGCCTGGGCTGCTGGGAACCAGGATGTATGCTCAACACCAGCTTGCACTGTAAAGGCCTCCCTGGCAGAGTCCAGCCTGCTGTGTGTCTGAAGGACAATTGCAGCCTTCTGATGGAGGAGGATAGCTCAGAACTGCCAAGCAGTTCATCTGGGCCTTGTCTTACAGGGTGTTTCCAGACGTGATGTTCAAAAAGCCACGTGGGAACCCTTTAGTTCCTGGTCATGGGGTGGGTTCTCAGGGTGAGCTCAGAGCAGTGTCTGTTCACCACCAGATGGGAAGCACTTCAGTATTTTGATTGGTAAGACTGTGTCCATTCATGGCCATGGATCATCAGTGTGGTGGCATTCCCTCAATGGACCTGCCTACACCCTCCCCTCTCATGCCTCATCTTTCAAAGCTCCCAACAGGAAAGGTTCACAGCCCCCATGACACATAACCACAGCACAAGGCTGTGGAAAATAACACAGCCATCCCAGGGGGCTACAAAATCTATGGGTTCAGGCCCATCTAGCCCTTTAGGACACGTCAGTAAAATCATGACTGAGTGTGTAAACTGGCGAATGTCAGAGACCATGGACTTCAGAACCACACAAACCCAGAAGTCACCTTGGCATGCAACGGAGAGGGTGGCAGTTTTCTGTGGCCAAATAGAGGGACCCATAGCCTGGGAAATGAAAACCCGTCCCTGATCCACCAGATCAACTCCCTCAGGGAAGAGTGGCCACAATGTACCTGACAGAGGCTGGGGCCTCCAGGACATTTCCTCCTGAAACAGCATTACATAAGTACGTGCAGGGATACTGGAGAGCCTAGTGTGTAGGCAGCATAGACATGATGGAAGGAGGCCCAGATGTAGCCTTAAAAGCTGCATCACAAATCTTCGCCTGTGGATAGAAAACAAGCAGGAAAAGGAAGTCAGAGACCTGGACAAGGATCCCAGGAGGATTCAAATCTAGGTCAGGGGTGAACACGGAGCCCCTAGAGGGGCCTGAGGAGGGAATGTCCTGCCTGCCTTTAGACCATTTACAAGTGACCTTCCTCGGGTCTTGTCCTCTCCCCGTGCACGTTTGTCTTGACATGAGTACAGCCATGTTTGGCCGCTCCATTGATCTATAGCCACCAGCACACAAAGAAATACAAAGCTGCTTTCTGTGCGGTGGGAACTGGCCTTTTCCCGGGAACTGGCCTTTCTCCCACGGAGGGAGTTGCAAGTTGTAACAGTTCAAGGCTCTTGGAGCGTCGTAGCACGGGAGGGACTGGCCATCTGTGCCGGGCTAAGACGATAACCAAAGAAAACAATGCACGTACACAACCACTGGGCTGGGACGTTAGCCAAGGGGCTCAGTGCACGTACGCCACTGATAACTGTTTTGTGCATGGGAACACTAGATGCTTGCTCTGTAAACTCTGTAACTGCTTATATAAACTGCTGGAAGCTGAGACCTGGTGAGCGTTCCACCTGTGGAAGGGACGCCTTGCCCAGGATGTGTGATCCTTGCCCAGCCGTGTCGATTGACAGGACTCTCCCGGCAGTGGGGCGTGGATGTTGTGAGTAATTGATTTACTGTGAAGTAACTGATTTGATGTGTTCTCTTTTCGGTCAACCTGGTGTTTCTCTTTCCGGTTGATTTGTGTCATTTCCCTTCAGTCGATCTGGTGTTTCCCTTTCCGATCGATCTGATGTTTTTCCCTCTTATTATATGACCTATTCGGATCTGCTGCTATCTCAGCCGATGTGGATGTTTTCCCTTTCCAGTCGAGCTGGTGTTTTTTCCCTCTTATTATTTGACCTATTGGGATCTGTTTGCGGACTATCGCCTTTACTATCCTCTATATAATAAAATATACCTTCAGTCCATTTGTTTGGAGTGGAAAGTGTCTTTTACGTCTCCGATCTAATCCCCGAACCTCTCATAACATAATTGGCGCTGTGAGCAGGATTCGATTAAGGAGATGCCTTTCCTATTCAAACGAAAGGTAACTGAAGCCAAGGTGGAAGAAATTCCAGGATGGGAGGACCCTCCCTTTTGCACTCTGGCTGGGGAGTGGGCTCGCAGGTCAGGGTTATGTGAAGCTTGGGATGCTCGTCTGAGACGATTTGAACCGTTGGATGTGACCAAAGCTTTGCAGATGGTGGAAAGGAAAAAGAAAGATGATGTTTCTTTTTTGGCACGGCGAGGTTGGTGTTTGCTGACTGCTTATCGTCGGGCTATAGAAGATAGGGATAAGATACAGAAAGAGAAGGCACTCTTGGAAAAAGAAAATTCAGATTTGCAGTTTTGCTTGGCTATGATTCAATGTCAATATCATGCACTGGGAGATCAGGCTCGTAACTACCAAGCTATAGCAGAAAAGGCTGCTGTAAGAGTTGCCAAATATAAATATAGAAAGAGGAGAGGAAAGGTAAATGAACGAAAAGTTCATATGGCCATAGCATCGGCCGGTCCTAAGTGGGACCCGGACACATGGGATGGTGATATCTGGGATGATGATTCTGAAACTGATTATGAGGAAGAGGAAAAACCGCCCAAACGCACAGAGGCACGTCCTCTTCGCCGTCGGCGGATGGAAATGGATGGTAATCATTCTGTAAGGAAAGATGTGATTGAGGATTTTAACCAACAAGAAATTTCTGATATTTTAGCCCGGGCTACACAAAAGCCTGGAGAAGCCATTATAACCTGGCTTGTTCGCCTATATGATATGGGCGCTACAGGAATTAATCTGGATGCAGGAGATGCTTTTAAATTTGTAATTTTGTCCAATGATCCAGTAATACGGGGAGCTTCCAGAGATTGGAGCATGAATGCTCACTCCCCAAATGATCGTGGACAAGGCACTGATGGTACAACTTTATTGGCTCTTGCAGTAAAAGGAGCTCAAGATAAATACCCCACGGAGGATATGTGGCCAGACACTAATAGATCGTGGTATACTTTAAAATATTGTGTCCAAAAGATGAGAGAAGAAACCATGAAACGGGCTGTGTTTCTGGGGTGTGGTGAAGCTTTAAATGAAATGACTTTAAGTGTCCAGGTGCGACACAAGTTAATAAAAACTGCACCTCCGGCATACAAGCAAATACTTACAACCCTTCTCATAAATGAAACTGAAAACCCTATAGCAACACTAGCAGATAAGATTATGCAGCTAGCAGACTTGGGAGACTGGCAGACAACTGAAAACTCTCCAGGAAGGGAAAAAAGGAAAACATTCTTTAAAAAGGATAAAATGACTTGAGGTGATATGTTTTTGGCCCTACTCCGGGCAGGAGTACCCAAAGACCAGATTGATGGAGTTGACACTAAAGAATTATGGAAACTATATAAAGAAAAAGGGCTGAATGTAAAACAAGTGAACAGAGGGGACAGTATAAAGAATGCTTCCAACCCAGTGCCTGCTGCACCTAGTGCACTGCCTCCTCCCTCGGATCCTCTTTTTGCTGACTTATGTGATTGAGGGGAAGGCCAAACCTCTGTATCGATTAGTGCCACTATAAGAAAAGATATTAGACCACATGTACCAATTAAAATATTTTGGAAGAATGGATCTACAACTAGTGTGCAGGCACTTATAGATACAGGGGCGGAGGCCACCCTTATCTATGGGAATCCAACTAAGTTTCAAGATACATCAATTCTGATAACTGGATTGAGAGGAAAAGAAATCCAGGCAGTTACCACTAATCTTTCTATGCAAATTGGGCAACTACCCCGGCGCACATATCTAGTTATGATTGTGCCAATACCAGAATATGTAATTGGGATTGATATTCTGAAAGGATTGACATTAAATTTGGCTGATGGACAATACCAATTTGCTATTAGAGCTTTGTCTTTTCATATTAATGCTGTAATTGTGGGATGTTTGCATCATGAAGTAGAAATTCCACCTGCCACGCAAGTGGTCAATCAAAGACAATATCGCATCCCTGGAGGACAACAAGAAATATCTGAGACCACAGAAGATTATTTGGCTGTAAAAGTCCTTCGCAGAGTAACTACAGCCTGGAATAATCCTATCTGGCCTGTTAAAAAAGGTGATGGGACATGGAGAATGACTGTAGATTACAGAGAGCTAAACAAAGTGACTCCGGCTATTCAAGCGGCCGTCCCTGATTTGATTACTGATATAACAGAATCTCCTGTTAAATGGGGTGTCTCATATGACCAATTGACTGAAAAACAACAAAAACATACCTGGTTTATGGATGGTTCTGCCAAAATGATATCGGGCTCACGGAAATGGAAAGCAGTTGCCTATAACCCATCCACCCAACAAACAATTGTCACCACCGGAGATAATATGAGTAGCCAATATGCTGAACTTTATGCTGTGTATCAGGCACTTCAACAAGAACAGGGCCAACAATGTCATATATATACTGATTCATGGGCAGTGGCACAAGGTTTGGCAACGTGGATGCCACAATGGAAAAAATATGATGGGAAAATTAATGATAAAGAAATATGGGGAAAGAAATTATGGGAAGACATATGGTTATGGTGTCAAAACACAATTGTTACTGTATTTCATGTTGATGCTCACAGTTCTTTAATTTCTGCAGAACGAAAGCATAATTCTCATGCTGATGAGCTGGTGCAGATTCGTGCAACGCACAACCCAGGCTTAGCACAATGGGTCCACGAAAAGAGTGGACAATTGGGAGAACAAGCTTCATACAGGTGGGCACAACAAAGGGGAATCCTTGTCACCCATGATGATATTGCCACTGCAGTACAACAATGTCAGTTATGCCAACAATTAAAAAAACAGGGAGTTCCACATCCCTACCAAGGTCATATCCAAAAGGGATTATTTCCCGCCCATACCTGGCAAATAGATTTTATTGGACCATTGCCAAATTCTTGTGGATATACTTATGTCTGCACTGCTGTTGATACATATTCTGGTTATTTATTGGCTATGCCAGCTAAAGTGGCCACCCAACAGAGTGCCATAAAATTATTAGATACAATTAAGTTATATTATGAAACACCAAGGCAAATTCAGAGTGACAATGGTTCCCACTTTACAGGTAAGTTGATTCAAACCTATACCAAGGAAAATTATATAGAATGGATTTATCATATACCTTATTACCCCCAAGCTGCAGGCCTCATAAAACGAATGAATGGATTGCTTAAACAACAATTGAGGAAACTTGGTCATGGCTCATTAAAGGGGTGGCACAACCATCTAAGTACTGCTCTAAATATGTTAAATAACAGGCCACTAGGCCCTAATGAGACTCCTCTGTCAAGGTTGTTACCAGCAAAGATTACAGAAGTGGCAGCCGCCACCCATGAGCTTATGACCTTAACCTATTGGCCCCTGACGCAGTCTGCTAAACCGCCTTTTCGTGCCACGGCCGAAGCGGCTGGATTGGATTTATCTACTGTTCATTCTATTCAATTGCCCCCTAAGAAGCAGTCTATAGTCCCTACTGGGATAGGGGTACAATTTCCCAAAAATACCTTTGGTTTGTTAAAAGGACGCTCTGGACTGGCAGCAAAAGGTATTGATGTACTGGGAGGAGTCATTGATCCAGATTACCAAGGAGAAATAAAATTTATATTATATAATGGTAGTGACACAGTACTAACTGTAGAGTCTGGGGAACGAGTGGGACAATTATTGGTGCTTCCCCTCTTGACTCCAAATGTGTCACAAGGACAGCCTCCAAGTGAATTAACTAAAAGAGGAATGCAAGGATTTGGGTCTACAGATGGATGGAAATCTGGAGCAAAGGTGTGGGTGACACATCCACCCAATGTGGCTCCCCATGCCGCAGAAGTAGTGGCCCAAGGGCCCACTGCAACACTCATAGTTATGTATCCAGGAAATGAACAGTTATATCATGTTCCTAAAGATTCTGTTTCTTTGCGTAAATAGATATTCCTGCTGTGTTCACTATGCTGTGCTGCACCTCCATGTCTGCTGCAGACCTACACACCAACTAATGCCTCTGTAGGACAACCTTTGACCCTCTACTGTTAGACCAACTGCTCTACACCAGTGGGACCTATAACCTGGACTATGAATGGCCGAGAAATTTGGTCTCAGAAACATCAAACAATCTCTCGGTACAAGCCTATATCTGATCAGTCACACAAAACTAGTTATAATTTCTCTATTACCCTGCCTTCTGTTACCCTCCGTGATGGGGGCTGGTCTGGACTTCTGCAAGCTAGTTTGTTATGCCTAAGTGTTACCTTATCTAATGTTATCTTTGATGCTGTATATGATTTGCAAGATCAAGTTAATAACATTTCATATTCTAAGGGGTTATTTGATTGGCTACCTTGGGGTTTGGGTCCTTTATTGCGAGATAGTTTTATAATTGTTGTAGTCATTGGATTTTGGATTCTTGGATGTGCCTTATGTGCTTGTGTACAAAGTTCATTGTCTGTGCATATGGTGTCTTATGGTTAATGGAGACGGCCACGGCCGAATATATCTTGACATGAGTACAGCCATGTTTGGCCGCTCAATTGACCTACAGCCACCAGCACACAAAAAAATACAAAGCTGCTTTCTGTGTGGTGGGAACTGGCCTTTTCCCGGGAACTGGCCTTTCTCCCATGGAGGGAGTTGCAAGTTGTAACAGTTCAAGGCTCTTGGAGCGTTGTAGCACGGGATGGACTGGCCATCTGTGCCGGGCTAAGATGATAACCAAAGAAAACAACGCACGTACACAACTACTGGGCTGGGATGTTAGCCAAGGGGCTCAGTGCACATATGCCACTGATAACCATTTGTGCAGGGGAACACTAGATGCTTGCTCTGTAAACTCTGTAACTGCTTATATAAACTGCTGGAAGCTGAGACCTGGTGAGCGTTCCACTTGTGGAAGGGACGCCTTGCCCAGGATGTGTGATCCTTGCCCAGCCGTGTCGATTGACAGGACTCTCCCGGCAGTGGGGTGTGGATGTTGTGAGTAATTGATTTACTGTGAAGTAACTGATTTGATGTGTTCTCTTTTCGGTCAATCTGGTGTTTCTCTTTCCGGTTGATTTGTGTCATTTCCCTTCAGTCGATCTGGTGTTTCCCTTTCCGATCGATCTGATGTTTTCCCCTCTTATTATATGACCTATTCAGATCTGCTGCTATCTCAGCCGATGTGGATGTTTTCCCTTTCCAGTCGAGCTGGTGTTTTTTCCCTCTTATTATTTGACCTATTGGGATCTGTTTGCGGACTATCGCCTTTGCTATCCTCCATATAATAAAATATACCTTCAGTCCATTTGTTTGGAGTGGAAAATGTCTTTTACATCTCTGATCGAATCCCCGAACCTCTCATAACAACGTTTTGATATTTTTACATCGTTTTCCCCACTTACAGCTGATGCAATTCCAGAGGTTGAACTAGAAAACTACAAGTTCCTAAAATATGATCAAAAGAAACCTCACAAGAGAATCAGAAACTATTCCCTCTTCCTCCAGAATGTAGAAAGGCAGCCCCTGCCTGTGGCACGACATGGTCCTGGGTAGTGCTGTTTTAAAGACACCCACATTTCAGTGGTTGTTGCTCTGCCTATGAAAGTACCTTCAACCTTTAAATCCCAAGAGAATGGGCAGCGGGCCGTGTCTGCTCCTGGAGCAGCTCAATGATACTGAAATGAACTTGTCCTCTGACTTAGGGGGACTTGGGAGTGTCCCCACTGGCCAGGGAAGGGGCTGGTCCTTCTCCCACATACAATAAGCTGATGACCCAGAAGAGTTCTTGATTCAAGGAGAAATGTGAGATTCTATGCCTCCCTTACATGCCTACAGAAAGCGACAGAACCACACCACAACTCCCAGGCTATTAAAGGGAACAGGACTTTAATATAATATTCAAATATGGCATTTATTATTTACAACATATAACTACTGTCCCTCCCCAATGGGTGACTAGATGCTGGGGTAGACATGTCAGGGAGCTGGGGGGGGGGTCGTCCCCGCTCTCTTGGGCTTCACGGGGCCCCAGGAATCAGCTTGCAATGCTCCCCTACCCATCAGGTGGGAGGAGCCGGCCCGGTGCATCGCAAGCGTCCCAGCTGTGTCCTCGCTGCTGAGGATGCGGCTGTGATTGGCTACTGGTACGGGGCTCGGTGTTGGGGCCTGGGGGCTGAGTAGAAGAGTCGGGTTATCTTGGGGTCCTCCCTCAGAACCATGGCGCCACACCCTGTCCCCACTGCACTGGGTGCTCCAGTCCCTGTGCTCAGTGCTGTCAGCCACCAGTACCCCATTTGTCCCTGTCACATGAGCGATCATTTAGTATCACCTATTTTATAGAGGAGGAAACAGAGTCTCAGGAAGCTGGAGAGAGTCACCCCAGTCACAGGACTGCTCAGTAGTGGAGCTGGGATCCCAGTGCCAGCTGTCCGACTCCCAAAGGCCACGCTTAGCCCGAAGCTTTACTGAACCCCTAGGAGTCAGTCACCCCGGCCCAGACACTCACTCACCCCTGACCTTGATGATAGCCGGTTCTTCTTGGCCTTGAGTATTCTGCTGGCCAATTAGGCCTGGGGCCATAGCTGGCAGGACAGGCTGTAGCTACAGGACACAGAAGCACCTGTGAGCCTACCAGGAGCCACACCACAGGTGACCCCCCACTGCCTGCCCAGCAGCTGGAGTCTGGGTGTCCCAGAGGTTGCAACACGATAAGGCCTGGGGCTGACCAGGGGGCCACGGAGACAGGCTCTCTGGAGGGAGGGTCCACCTCTGCCCTCAGCCAACTCCTGCCCGGCCTCACCTATCATTCTCATTGAGCAGCTCCATGTCCTGGAACCAGGCCCCAAATCGCTCCTCGGGCTCTAGGTTGTAATTCTTTGCAGCCACCTGGAGCAGCAGGATCTCCCTCATGACTCGGTATTCCTGGGGCCAGAGGGAAGGAGAGGATGCAGACAGGGCCTGTGGGGGATGCTGCAGCGGCCTTGTCGGGGGTGAGAAGTGGGGCAGGGGACCAGTCCTGGGAACCCTCCTTCCCTCCAGTCGCATCCAGGCTCTACCTGTTCTCAGAATGGGAATAATCAGCCCCTCCTCCAGGAAGTTTTCCTTGACGCCATCCTCCCCTCAACCCACCCGCCAATTGGATGGCTCTCCCTTTTCTCTGTTATCAAACTCTTCCTCTCAATCTAAGATACAGGGGGGTGGAGCCAGGGACTGTTCTGCCCAGAGGGTCTCTGATTTCCACCTCCTTCCCCTCCCCTGCAGGGAGTGCCACAGCTGCTCACCTCAGTCCTTTTCTGAAGGTTGATCTCATTCCCCTGGAAGGCAGACAGCCAGAGTCCATCAGACAGAGCCCCCCCAGCCTGACTAGCCCTCTATGCCCACCCCTTCTCATGGTGCACGACTGCCAGGTCCCCAGAGGGGCCGGGCATGCAGAGAAAACAGGACTTGGACCTAGGCTGGGCTCTGGGCTCCAGAGGAGGAGGACAGGGGGGTGAGGCTGAGGGACCTGGCAGCACAACCCTCTCTGATGACAGACTTGGAGGCTGAGGCCTCAGGCAGAGGGAACTGCTCAGCCACTTATGTGCTGCCTGACTTGGGGGGACCCGACTCCTCTCTCCCTCCATGGGCAGCATGGGAGTTAGAGGCTGAATCCAGCTCAGATAAAACTTCACGCAGCTGTGCCATCAGGCAGCTCTGAGCTTCCCCAGCCTGGGGAACCAGAATGAGTGTCTCAGGCGGAGCCTGTGTTCACTCATCCCTAAGATGGGCCTGCTGCCCCAGCTCCCAGGGGCGGCTGCGAGGCTCTCATGAGAGATGTGCCAAGTGCTGAGAGCTCAGAGGTTAGTTCGGGGGCTCCTGCATCCCCAGGCTCAGGATCCTGGTCTTCCCTGCCTGGTCCCCATGTTCACCCACCTCGAGATAATCACCCATCGCCAGGTGCAGCATCAGCAGGTCACCGAGGAAAGTGCCAAGATAGGGGACGACACCCTGTCACGTGGGGGTTTGGGTGAGATGAGCCCTTGCTCTCAAGTCGTCCCTGTGCAGACCCTCCCCTGAAAAGTCCTCAACCTCAGCCTCCTGGCCCACCCCAGGGTTCCCACGGGGAGCAGCCTAGGACCCTCAATTCCTCCTCCCTTCACACCGCAAGAACACCCACACTCCTCCTCCTCACCTCCCAGGGCTGGCTTCTGGCAAATCACAGGGTGTGCGGTCCCTGGCCCTCCCCACAACCCATCCTGCACCAGCTCTTCCAGGGCCCCCTCCTGGTCACTTCTACTGGGGGACTCAAGCACTGTGGCACCAGGAGGAAGGGCCCTCCTCTCTTGATTTGAGGCCTCCAGCTGGGAGGGCAGAGCCCCTCCCGCACAGGCACACTCACCTGCTGCTGCTGCTGCTGCTGCTGCTGCTGCTGCTTCTCCTGCACTCTCTGGGGGATGATCTCCGGGGGGGCAAACGTGGAGGGCCCCTCCTGCCAGGGTCGATGACAGTGTCAGCGGGCCATACTCCCCTCACCCCATTTCTCTCCAGCACCACTGGCCTCTGACCCTGGACATCTGACTCGAGTCAACTGGTACAATTGCCACTCCATCCTCCAAGGTCTTGTGATTCTAGAACAAACCCAGCTCCAACTCACACTCTAGGTGTGAGCTTGGGCCTGTGGCCTGGCCTCCTCGAGCCTGTTTCCTCATCTGGAAAGTGTGAGAACTCCAGCTACGTCAGAGGTTCTCCTGAGGACTCAGTGACATATGACTGTCATCGTTGTCCTCGCCCTCACCCCTCCGTGTGGAGCAGGCAGAAAGCTCCCACATTCCTTTCCTCCCTCTTATCTCATCACCACCGTATGAGGCCTGCACCACACAATCACCATCCCTCCACTTCCGTGATGAGGAGGCAGAGGCCCAAACAGGGGCAGTGAGTTGCTCAGGGGCCCACAGAGGAGAGGCCACTTGCCCCTCCCAGCCAGAGGCCCTGTTCCAATGTCCTCACCTAACCCCCGCCCCACCACTGACCACAGTACTGTCCCCTGAGCTCTCAAAGCATGGTCCTGGGCCGAGCTGTGGATGGAGAAGACGAGGTGTCTTGGGAGTCCGGTTGAGTGGCTCTTGCCTGCCCCAGTCCCATGGAGTGTCTGGCCCCCAGGTTGGGACAGAGGCCGTGCCAAAGCCTACTCCTCCCCAAGGAAGCCCTCAGGACATTCCCCTGCAATGAACTCTTTCTTTATCCACTCAGGAACTGGACCGCCAAGGTGCCACCTCCAATCAACAAGGAAGGGGGTGACAGGATGCTTTGCTTCCTCGTTTACATGAAGCTTCCAAGGTCCTTTCAGAAAGATCCACTAAGAATCCGTCAGTTGCCTAGACGCTTCACATAAGCCACCTGGGGCATATGTCATTGCCAACCGGGCACTCAGGTGAGACTCCTGTGGTTGGCTCCAGTGACTGCTCTAGGGGTTCGGGGGGGGGTCCCAGAATGCACACACATCTGTCTCTGGTCCAGACGTTCAGAACCAAGGCTGAGCAGCCTGTTGGTCCACCTGGGCCACGGGAATCCCCTGCCATGCCCGAACCTGGGGCAGGCAGGGTGGCCTCCCCTTGGAGACATGGTGAAGACAGAAGGAGCGGCAGGGGCCTGGCTTCTTGAGGACAGGTTTAGGCTGAGGGCTAAACCCACCCCAACCACCCAACAGCCTGGAAGAAGCTACATCCAGCAGGATGGACGTGCTTGGAAGCCAGAGACCTGCTGATGGTGCCAGCTCGGCAACTCCTCCTGGAACAGCCCAGCCAACACCACCGAGTCCCAGGAGCACGGCCTCATGCCCACAAACGGCACCCCACCCGCCCGTGGAGGAAACAGATCCCTCTGCTTGTTAATCTGGACAAGACAGACGGGAATGTTTCAGAGAACGTTCAAGTGAGAAACTATCAAAACCACAGCCTGCCCAGTCCCCCTTTCCCCCTCGCCCCTCCTCTCTTTCCAGACCCCCAGCCTCCACTCTACCTTGGTCATCAATTCTCTTCTCAAGGACTTGTCATGGCTACAGAGCTCCTTAAGTTTTTCTGAGCTCTCCCTGAGGGGAGTGGAAAGAAGGAAGGATAAATTGGGGGATAAAGTGAGGGGTCTGAGTGCAAATCCCTTTTCTTTGCAAACCCAAGAGATGCAACCTGCCTGGAGGAGTGTTCTCACTGGACTCCTCTGAGCGCTAAGGTCTCGTGGGACTGGGCGGGGGCTCTCCTGTTGGTCACTGGGGTCTCCATTCCCCAGCTCTACAGAGCACCTCTGTTTTGACCACTTTGAGTTTCAACTGGGTGTAGATTTCTGTTGCCATAAACATTTGAAAATCTCCAATGTGGCTCAACCCTGGCATTTAGGGAAACTGAGTCCTGAAGCAGAACTGGTGCACTAAGGACCCAGGGAGGCTTAGAGACCCCCCACCGAGGCCCAGGCCCTGTCCCCAGCATTTGCTGCCTCCCAGGAGTTCCCACGTGACTGAGGGAGCAACGGCAGACATACGAGAGATCCCCCATCCACCTTGATCCTCCTATGGAGAGGGGCCTACCCACCAGGAAACATCCGCCCACGTGTTCTTCAGGTGGCTTATGGAGGTTTTCTGCAGAGCAGAGATGACAGCACGGAGCGAGGAGAAGTTCTTCAGGATCTCGCACTCCTGGGGAAGGGAAGAGAATGAGCTGTGAGGTGGGGCACTGGAGACCCGCTTGCTCTAGCTTCAGTCCCCTTCTATTTAAATCTTCCCTCCTGGATGAGACAGATGCTCAGGGAGCCCCAGAAGGGCACATTTAGGACCCAGAGAATAACACTCACAGGGAGGAGGATTTTAGCTCAACCCAGGGAAGGAGCCAGGGAGGAAGTGAGCATCCTCCCACTGGGACCTGGAGTCAAGGTCAGCGGGCCCCTGGCAGGAAGGGCCTAGGGACTGTGCAGGGGCTTAGACTACACACTGCAATCCTGGGAGCTGATAAAGGTGGAGAGGCGGTTCCCAAGGCTCCAGAGAGGGGCTCCACTGGGCCTCCCGCAGCACACCTGGGCCACCTGGATCCAGTGCTCCACCACCCTCGCCCTGTCCTGGGCTGCCATGCTCGGGTCCCCGAGGCAGGTGGTGACGACGAGGCTGACCACCCTTCTGAAGTGGTCGACAGTGGCCTGGACGGTGGGTGCCAGGTGCTCATTGCCGGGCTTGTTCCTCTTGCCCCAGGTGGAGCCCAGGCACTGAGAGGGCACCACTTTCCGGAAGAGCTCCTGGGGAACAGGGGGAGTGTCACCCAGCCCTGCCACACCCCAGCTCCGTGTCTACTGCCCCCAAAGTGCCGCACAGGGGTCACGGTTTAGAGCTGGAGCTCAGGAAGCTCAGGATGTGGTCTGAGCCTTGTGAGAGTCCCTGGGTTTTCTTCTCTGTCCACTGCGGACACCCAGCACAGGATGACCCAGAACCCAATACTGGCAGGGAAGGGAGGGGGCATTTGCACCCAGCCCGTCCTGGCTAACTCCAAGCTCCAGATGGTGGCTCAACTAGGCTTATCCCAAGGGGGCATCTTCCACCACCCTGATGCCCGCTCTGGTCCCACTCCGATTCTGATGCACATTCCCCTGTGGCAGCTACAACCACAGGCTCTGTCTGTCTCCCTTGTAGTGAAGTACACATCAGGTCTCTAATAAATGCTGAGGCTGTTGAGCCTCCTGAGCAGTCGGTTGGGCCACCAGGGACCTGGCTGCACACAGTGAGTTCCCCTCCCCCACTGATGGGCCAGGCCCCACGCAGCTTTCTGTCTCTTCTACCTCATGGAGCCGGCACAGCCACTCTGTGCAGCAGGTCCTGTTAGTGTCCACCTCTACCCTCTGCAGGTGGACAGCAAAGCCTTGGGGGTTCAGAAAGTTGCCCAGGTCGTACGGTTGGTAAGGGGGAGCGCCAGGATTTGGGCCCAGGTCATAGGAGTCCGGATCAGGTCTGGGGCACTGATGGCAGAGGGAAGGCCTGCCCCTCCGCCCTGAGAGCCCAGCTGCTCACCGCATCCATCACGGTCAACTGCTCCGCCACCAGCTTAGGAGGGAAGGCCGTGAGGTTAGGCTTCTTCTCACCCTCCTTAATGGCCACAGGTGGAGATGGACTTCCCACTAGAAGTGATGGTCCAGGTGACTCCAGCTCAGCAGCTCCCACTCCTGCTGCAGCCGACGTGGGCCCTTGCTCCAGCTCCAACACTGCTGAGGGAGGGGACGCTGGCTCCAGCGCTAGAGGGGGTGGTATTGACAGAGCTGGAGCCAGCTCTACCTCCACCACTGTCCACTGCCCTGCTTCTGCCGCCGGCTGGAGCTCTGCAGCTGGCGCTGCAGCGGGATAAAGGGAAAGGTTCACCCACATAGCTGACTTTCCACGTGTCCTTCCAAACACAGGAAAGATCCCACTTCCCTTCCGGGAATACCCAGCCTGCAGGCCGCCTTACCCTCTGGCTCTGCCTCAGTGGCCTCCAGAAGCTCACACCGGGCAAGGGAAAGAGGGTCACGGCAGCTCAGCTCCGAACCAGGCAAGGTGACCTGCATGTACATCCCCTTTAGCTTGAAAAAGGGACAGCCCCAGCCTGGTCCCGCCCTAGTTCTGGTCCCAGCCCGGCGTCTCAAGGTCCTGAGTGTGGAGACCCTCTGCTCCTGCTCTCATCTCAGAGCAGCACTGGATGGTGCGGGTGGGCTCGTGCACCTGCCCCTTGTCTAGTGAGTTGGTGGAGTCGAAACCATTGGGCAGCTCCTCGACCACCTCCTGAGAGGAGTTCTGCAAAGACTGCCCGGGAGCTGGGCCAGAAGGAATCAGGGGCTGCCTGCACACTGCCACTGGGGCCGACGCCCAAGAGAAAGTCTGCTCCTCAGTTCAGGCACAGAGGGGCATCCCTGCAAAGAACTGTGGTCAAGGAGGGAAAGAGATGAAACCTCTAGGGCTCCGTAACATATGAGTAGAGGAGCTCACCTTCTCACGCTGCCAGCCATGACCCTGTATGAACATGACAGACCCACCAGGCTTCCGACACCTAACTACCAGCTCCTGCCTAGGAATGACTCACCCCTCATGCCCTGCCTTCCCCCCTCCACACAGACACATGCGCGCGCACACACACACACACACACACACACACACGAAGAGGGGCAAGGAGTGTGGGGCTGATCAGGTGGGATCACAGTTGTGTCCTGGCCTGCACTAGCCTTTCCTGGGCTGCCCCGTTGTTACCTTTCGCTGCCTCCTGCCAGATGCCCAGAGGCATCGGGGATGAGGGCTGAGCCAACGTCGGCAATGACGAAAAAGATTCTCTTTCTGGGCTTTCTTGAGCCCAGATCTTCCAAAAATCGGGACACAACAACTAAACATCTTTGTCTGTTGACCGTCGCCAGTCAAGTGAGCTGGATGGGGGTCTGTGGGTGCCTGGTTACCAGAGTTCTAAGATCTGTTGAGGTCTATGACCAAAGAAGTGAGGTCATTTTTCAAGATTCCATTACCTGGGTCCCTTCCCTCAATCAGACTTGCCCAGAGCTGCTCCCTGCCCCTGGGCTGCTCACCCTCCTCCCCCATGTCATCTCCTGAACTGTACACAAGGAGCCCACACAGCCCTAGCCACAGCTCCCTGGAAACCTCACTAGGGTCCTAGCTTTGAGGAGACAGAGATGAATGCAGACCTTCTTTTTCTTACCAGTTCTGCATCCTGGGAAAGTCACTGTGCCTCTCAGGTCCTCCCCAGTCTCCAAACCTGTACCATGGGGATCAGGCTAGAATCTACTTCCTAGGGACGTCACCCAGTGTATATGAGATAATATCTATTACCCCTGTGGGCTGGTGTCACATGTACCTAAGGCCCAAACTTAGAGATGGAAGAATAATAATGAGGGGTGACACGCAGCACAGAACACCACTCAAAACAGGCCTGGGTTCCAGGAATGTGATTTTGGGACAGTCACATCCAACTTGGCCTCATTTTCAGGTCAGCATCATGAGGGGGTTGAAACTAATGGAAATTCAGATATTGCCATACTGTGGCATAAAACCATTCAATTGTTTGCTGCTTTATGTAGAATCAGACCCAAGTGCCTCATCTTGGCCTATGAGGTGGATAGCCTCCACAGGGGTACCCAGTAAGCCCCACCCATGTTATACACCTCCCCGTGGAACCACTAAGTGGTTAGTCACTGGCTTCTGAACATAATAACAGCCAAGGTGACAGGATGTCTTGTCTAGATTTTAACTAAAAAAGTCTCTCACTTCCTCTTACTCCGTGTCTCTCTCTCACTCTGTCGAATCCCTGGAACTGAGGAATCAAATACTGGTGTTTTGGGGCTGCCCAATGTGGAGGCCCATCGAGGAGAGAAACAAGGGAGTGCCCAGGCCAACAGACAGAAGGGAACTCAGGCTCTCAGTCCAAACTGAACCCTGAAGGCTGAGAGTGAACTTGGGGGCCAGTCCTTCCCCCGTTGAGCCTCAGTTGAGGCCACAGCCCCAACCTGTTAAACTCATTGAGGCAGAGGCGCCCAGCTAAAACGTGCCTGATTGCTGATCCACACAAATTGTGAGATAGTCAACGTTTGTAGTTTTGAAATGCAAGGTTGGGGCAATGAAGTCAGAGAGGGAAAGGTAACTGACACAGCCCACCAGGCCCTGGCCCTACCTTCCACCCCAGCTCCTGTTCTCTCCTCCCAGCCTCCCTCCAGCCACACTGGCCACCTTTCTAACCTCTTCCGGCCAAACTCACTCTTGCCTGCAAGACTCTGCATCAGTCGCACCTTCTCCCTGACACACTGCTACCAGGCTCGTGCAGGGCTGGCTCCCCCCTGTCATTCTGGTCCCAGCAAATGTCACCCCAGTGAGGCCTTTCAGACCCTCCTACCAGTGACCCCCAGCCCTCCCTCACAACCCCCTGCTGTGTTTCTCTACAGCACTTGCTCTTTTCTTTCTCATGTCTTTGCTTTTGTCTCTTTCCCCTCTAGATTGTGAGCTCCTGGCGGGCAGGGACCACTTGGTCATTTTCATCCTGCACTTCGGCCCACCAGGGCACCCGGCACAGGGTGAGGGCTCAGTGCACAGCTGCTGAATGAGTACATGGGAAGCTCTTGCACCCCTCCCCCTGCTTATGACCAACTTTGATTGTGGAGATGAACACTAGTAAGAGGAGGTACAAGTTGTTTCTGAGGCAGGGGGACAGCCAGAAAGACCTCTGCTTGACTCTTCGCTGCTCCAGGTGCTCAAGAAAAGTTCAGTGGACACTGTGTAAATTCCAGGTTTACAGCAGAATGACTTGATATATATATTATGTAATGGTTACCAAAATAAGGTTAGTTAACATCCATCACGACACAGAAATAAAAGCTTTTATCCTGGTGATGAGAAATTTTAGGATCTACTCTCTTGGCAACTTTCAAATATACCACACAGCAGTGTTAACTTGCACAGTGCTGTATATCAAGTATGTCTCAGTAGACCTGAAAAAACATAAAAACAAAAACTCACTGGCAACCACTGACACAAGAGGCTGCCCGCCCCCTGGTGGCCAGCACTAGTGCTGCAGCCCTTGCCAAAACTCCACCCAACAGAAACGAACTTTTCTTCAGGTGTCCTCAAGGCAGAGGCTCTCCAGGGTCCCAGGGGTAAAGGAGCAGGACCTGTTGGCTTCGAGGGAGTGGGAGCAATCTCGGAAGCCTACCTTTCCCCCCATCTTGCTGTCCTGCACCAGGTGTCCTCTTCACTCCTGAGGCATCCAACCTCAACCAGGACAATGAATCTCCCCTCCCTCCAGATGAGGGCCCCGACGGTCCAACAAGGACTGGTCTTCTCCCTGGACTCTGGACTTGGTGTCCAGTGCTCTAGCATCTTCTTCCTTATACCCAGTTCTCATCCACCCAAGCCCCCAAGCCTCCTCAGTTCTAAAGGATCTCCAGGGGGTGGAAAGCATTTTCTCAGCATTGATGACAGTAGGTCATCGACAGAGAACCCAGTCCAACAGACATGTTGCAAGCACATGGAACGCTTGGAGTCACCTGCTGGATGCACTCCACTTTATATAGAAGGACCCTCACTGAGGTCTTCTCTCCTGCTCCCACTGCCTACACTAGGGGAGGATGGGCTCATCACAGTTCTCGGTGCCCACAGAGGTGGACTGCAGGACCCCAGTCCTGTGCTCCCCAGGCTGGGCCAGGGATGGGTCTGGAACAGGTAGACACCTAGGAACCTTAGGGATTCCTCTGCCCATCTCTGCGCCCCTGGACACGTATCTAGGAGAACGGATGTTACTGCCCCGTGGGAGAGCTGCCTGCAACCTCTCTCCCTCCTGCCTCTTGTCACTTCCCTGGTGTCGGCTCTTTCTTGACTGCACCTCCGTGGTCCCCACATGAGAAGTCAGTGAGAGTGGGTGTGCCAGTGCACATGCGATGATGAGGGGAAAATGACCCGATATGGAGGGGGTGGGCAGCAATCCCCTAGAATCTTAATGCCTCTCATTGCCAAAGGAAACCTGAGGGAAGGGGTGGAGCCTTGGCCAAGGAAGCTGGAGCTCTCTATAGTCTTCGGGACCCTGACCACCTCCTGTGGTCTGGGCCAGTACCTGCCTCTTCCTGGGCCAGTTTACCAACTGTACAGTGAGGGGTAAGATGTGCAACAGCACAAGCATGTGCTCGGCCAGGACAAGTCATCAGGCCCCATAGATACATTAAGTATGCTTTAAGTGTATTGAAGACATTAATATTGCTGTGCAATCATCACCATGATCCATCTTCAGAACTCTTCTCATCTTGCAAAACTGAAACTCTATACCCATTCATGAATAACCCCCCATTCCTCCCCCTCCCAGCCCCTGGCAAACACCATTCTACTTTCTGTCTCTCTGAATCTAGCGATTTCAGGAACCTCATAGAAGGGAAATCACACAAGGTTGTATTTTTGTGAATGGCTTATTTCATTTAGAGTAATATCATGAAGGTTCATCCACCGTGTGCTGTATCTTAGAATTTCCTTCCTTTTTTAAGGATGAATAATATGCCATTGTATGTATATTCCACATTTTGCTTATCCATACAACCCTGGACAGAAACCATAACTGGGCCCAAAAGCAAGCCCAAAATAAAATGGGGCCCCAGCCAGATTTTTATCAACTGTCCCCTGGAGACTCCTTTCTTAAGCCACGTCTCATATGATGTTTACTAAGGATCTAATCTTGGGCCGTGAGTTGTTTTTCAGAAACTCTGTTTTTGCTCCTTGAGCAAGTTTCAACTGGTTTGAGCCAATGAGACCACAAGATGGCTGGCAAGACTCAAACCACGAGTGTACAAGTGACTGGAGAATGACCTGGGGGACCAAGAACTCCCCTGTTGATGATGTTAAGGACACCACCTTTTGAACGGGGGATGTGTGACAGAACATGAAAATCTTCTGCGCTTGCAGAAAATGCCTAGGACTGCCCCCAACCTTCCTGCACCTGCTGCTTTGCCCTTAAAAAGCCCTTTTCAACAGCCCATCGGGGAGAAAGATTTAACCTTTGTCTCCTGTCTCCTTGCTGGCCAACCACGTAATAAAGCTTTTTCCCTTCTACAAGAGTGGGTATCCCATGTTTGGCTTAAGGGGTGCATTGTGCAGCGAGCCCTTCTTCGGTTACAATACTTGGGTGGCTTCCATGTTTTAGCTGTTGTGAATAATGATGCTATGAACATGGGTGCTGAAATATGTCCTTGAGAACATGCTTTCAACTGTTTTGGGCGGGGGTATATGCCCACAAGTGGAATTGCTGGATCCTATATATTTTTAATTTTTTTTAGGAATTGTTATACTGATTTTTACTGCAACTATATATTTTATATTCCTACCACAGTGCACAAGGGTTCCAACTTCTCCACATCTTGGCCAACACTGGTTCTACTCTTTTTCTTCTTTTTTTGATAGATATCATCCTAATGAATGTGAGGTGGTCTCTCACTGTGTTTCTGCTTTGCATTTCCCTAATGATTACTGATGTTGGGCATCTTTTCATATGCTTATCGGTCACTTGCAGATCTTCTTTGAGGAAATGTCTATTCAAGTACTTTGTTCATTTCTGATTTGTGTTGTTTGTTTTTTATTGTTGAGTTTAGGAGTTCCCTATTTATTCTGGATAGTAAGCCCTTGTCAGATACATGGTTTGCAAATATGGTCTCCCATCCTGTGGCTTGTGCTTTTACTCTGTTGATAATGTCTTTTGAGGCACAAAACATTTTAATATTCATGAAGTCCAGCATGTGTATCTTCTTATTTTATTGCCTGCTCCTTGGGTGTCATATCCATGAAATCATTGCCAAATCCTATTTTGTCAAGTTTTGTCTTATGTTTTCTTCTAAGGCTATTATAGTCTTACATTTAGGTCTTTGATCCACTGGGAATTAAGCTTTGTATATGGTGTTAGATAAGGGTCCAAGTTGATTCTTTTGCATGTAGATATCCACTTTTTCCAGCACAAGTTGTTGAAAAGACTGTCTTTTCCCCATTGAATAATCTTCGCACCCTTGTCAAACATCATTTGGTCATATGGGTGAGGGTTAATTTCTGGGCTCTCAATTCTGTTTCCATTGGTCAACATGTCTGTCTTTATGCCATGACAATGTTGTTTCGATATTGTAGATTTGTAGTAAGTTTTCAATCAGGAAAGAATGAGTCCTCCAACTTAGTACCTCCTTTCAAGATTGTTTTGGGTATCTGGACTTACTTGAGATTCCATAAGAATTTTTGGATGGGTTTTTTTCTATTTCAGCACAAAATGTCCTTGAGATTTTGATAAGGACTGCACTGCACTTGTTGATCTCTCTGGATAATGTTGACACCATCACAATAAGGAGTCTTCCAATCCATGGTGATGGGATGTCTTTCAGTTCTGGTAGTGCCGGGCGGTTGTTCAGGTTGACGAGTGCTCGAGGTAGTCATGCAGAAACCCACAATTCCACCATTTCCTTAGAACCCATCGACAGTCAACAGAAGGCAAAATGCATGTAAAATGCACGTGGGAAGTTTTCAAGGACTGGGTGTGCATGGAGCACACATTTCTTCCACTCCTCTCCATTAGCAAGAACCACGGACTGAACTAGCAGACCCTAACACAAGGGGCCAGCAGACTCAACCAGCAGACCCCAACAAATGGGGACTGTGGACTAACCAAGGGCTAAGACTGATGCTCTCTTAGAGCATCTTGTCAGTCTAGACTGACCCATTGACCCTGGACTGGAAAGCCAGTTAGATCGGGAGCTCAACACAAAGACAGTGGATCTCAGATCCGAGAAGAACTTACTCACGGCCCTCAGAAACAGCGAAAAAGATGGAGAACTCAAAGGTTTTGTGGGTACCAATGCCTGTGTTTCTCATCTCCGAAGCCATCAGATGAGTCCTTTGAATCCCACTGCTGCCACCAAACTGTTACAAAACAAAATTTGAGTAAATTTTAAACATCTTATTGGCTTTATTCAACAATTCATGAATCAGGCAGCATCCAGTCTAGCAGAGAGAAAGGAGCGCCAAGGAGGTGGACAACATGAAAGACTTTTATAGGCAGAAGGGAGCAGGAACAAGGAAGTTACACTAGACACAACAGCGGGTTGGTTACTGCAAGGTTACCTTCCTTTAGGGGATGGCAGGGCTCCATCAGGAAGATGACCTACCTGCTGCTCATCAGGCGATTCCCCACTGACTGGTTTAAGATTCCATTCCTGGGAGGGCCAAAAGTCTAATTAAGTCTCAGCTTGTTGACATGGGGCTTAGCCTAAGCGGCTCCATTTGGGCCTGGTGTCTTGTTTTAAACACATGACTTCTGCTGGTCCCTGCTTTCCCCAGTTACCCCCTGGCTGTCCCCTCACTGACCATTGTTGGTCACACACCCACTGCACCTGCCTCCAGTCCTTCCCCCTCAACACCGTAATCTCACACACAGCTCCTCCCGACAGTATTATGACGTCTCCCACGACACGTCCCCTATACCTTCCACACTGCCAGCAAGATGCTTCAGAAACACCACCACCATTTATGTCCAATGGGCTGAGAGGGCTGCCCGTGCACTGGGAATCAGGAGTCGCAGGGTCTGTCACTTGGCCTCCAATCACCTATTGTACCCCAGCTGAAGGGCTTACCCTGCGGAGAGACTCAGTTGTAGCCAACTCCATCGAACAACATCATCTTTGCCCCAGGCTTTCTTCAAAATGCTCCACCCACTTTCTGCCCCAACTGCTCCTTGAGGGGTCATTTTGGGGTAGCCTTCGAGGCCACCTTGGGGATTTTGTGCCCAGGCACAAACATCCCTCGGCCCACAAACACTTTAACCATACCCCCTGAAATCATATAGCACAGGTAACCAGTCAATGGACGCAAATTACTGGTTTTACCTCCAAGACCGCTAATGAATATTTGACACCAGGAGCATCCACTTTTGGGTTTCACTGTGGGCTGATATCACAAGGCTCTCACTCAGTGAGCGTCTCTCTTCCCCAGCCCTCTGAGCAGCTTGCTCCAGGCTGTATTCTGCAATGCATCACTGTCTCTCTTTCAACCTGCTTCCCTCAGGTCGCAGGAAACTTCCCCTGAGTTTCCTGCCCTGACTGGCTACCACCAACCCATATAGACACTGTCAGTCCTATAGCACTGGGTGTTCAGTTCTACTAGGACTGACTGACTGGACTGGGCACAGGTGCGGTGGCCCTACCCACACAAAATCAGGTAACTGAGGCAACCAAGAAGTATCGACAACCTTAACCCAACATGGACAACAACTCCGTAAGACCCTATCCTAGCCCTTGTACAACAGTCTCATGAGTCTCTTGCCTAAATGGTTTTAGAAAACGGCCTGGCTCTAGAGTGTCTATACCAGCTAAGGAAGGAGGGGTTTGTGCCTTTCCTGGAACCACTTGCTGAATGTACATCAATACACAAGTCCAAACCTACCACCACCAGATGGCCCAAGAGGTTAAAATATTGCATAATATTACCCACATCTTGAACAGATACCCAAGGCCCCTGAGATCACTGACCTACTTTCATGGCTGGTCTCTCCAAGTTGGGGACAATGGAAACGGACTGGATTTTAGACTGTTGCTTGTACAATTATAGGACTTGTTTCTATAGCCCTCATGGGATGTTTACTCTCTTGGCTACAAGATGCCCTACCCCTAATAACTCCATTAATTACCCTTATTAAATATCCCAACCAACTTAAAATTAACTAAATTAAAATTAATCAATACCCTGATTAATTTAAAAACTTTAAAATTTTTATCGAGGAAAATCTGCTTAACACAGAATACACCGTCGAGAGCATTTTAAAGTATACAGTTCAGTGGCTTTTAGTACAATGATTATGTCATGTGGCTATCCCCACTATCTAAATCCAGAACATTTTCAACACCCCCAAACAAACCCATACTCATTCGCACTATTTTCTCCTAACCCAAGCCCATGGAAACAACTCATCTGTTTTCTCCCCCTATGGATTTGCCTATTCTGGACAGTGCATTCAAATGGCATCATGCTATCTGTGGCCTTTGTGGATGGCTTCAGTGAGCACACGTTTCAAGGTTCATCCATGGCTGAGCATGTAGCAGTACCTTATTCCTTTCTATGGCTCTATAATATCCTATATTATGAATAGGCCACATTTGGTTTATGCAGTCATAACTGGATAGAAATTTGGGTTTGTTTCACCTTTGGACCATTGTGAATAATGTTGCTTTGAATGTCCATGGACAAGTTTTTCTTTGAACATATGTTTCCAATGCTCTTTTGGACATACCTACCATGTGACTCTCCAGGTTAATGGTAATTCTAGGTTTAAGATTTTAAAAAATGCCAAGCTGTTTTCTGCAGTGGCTGCATCATTTTACTTTCCCACCAGTAATGTTATGTGGGTTTCCCTTTCTCCACATCTTTATCAACACTTGTTATTTTCCACTATGTTGAGTATAGCCTTCATTTTGAGTGTGAAATAGTATCATACTATGCTTTGAATTTGCGTTTTCCTAATAATTTATGATACTGAACATCTACCTAGTGCTTATGGGCCATCTGTGTATCTCCTAGAGACATGTCTATTCCAGTTGGTTACCCATTTTCATTGGCTTCTTTGTTTCTTATAATTGAGTTCTAAGAGATCTTTATATAGTCTCAATATTAGAGCCTTCTCAGTTACATAACTTGCAAATAGAGGACACATCAGTACTCCACTTTTAACAATGGATAGAATATCCAGACAGAAAATCAGGAAACAGCAGACATGAAAACACTAATGGACCTATCAGACATACACAGAACATTTTACTGAACAGCAACAAAATGCACTCTCTTCTCAAGGGCACACGGACTATTTTCCAGAACAGATCAAGTGTTAGGTCACAAAACAAGTCTTAACAAAATTAAGAAGACTGAAACCATACCGAGTAACTTTTCCAAATACAATGGCATGAAACTAGAAGTCAGTAACAGAAGGAAAACTGGAATATTCATAATGCATGGAAATTCAACAACAAACTCTTAAACAGCCACTAGATCAAAGAAGAAATCAAAAGGGACATTAGAAAATAGCTCCAGACATACAAAAAGAAAAAATAAAAACACCAAAACTTACAGGATGCAGCAAAAGTAGTACTAAGAGCCAAGTTTGTAGTGATAATCTTGTACATTACAAGAGAAGAAAGATGTCAAAGAAACAACCTGACTTACAACGCACAGCATTAGACAAAGAAAAAATGAAAGCCAAAGTTAGCAGAAGGATGGAAGTCACGAAGAAGAGAGAGGGAAAAAATGAAAGAGAGTATGAAAGATCAATAAAAGTAAGAGTTGATTTTTTGAAAAAAAAATAAAATTGACAAACCCTTAGATAGAATATCGAGGAAAAAGAAGAGAGATGACTCAAATAAAGTAAATCAGAAATGAAAGAGGAGGCATTACAACTGATGCTTCAGAAAGAAAAAGATCAGAAGAGACTATTCTGAACTACTGTACATTCACAAATTGGGTAACCTAGACAAAATAGATAAATTCCTAGAAACAACCTATGAAGGCTAAATCAAGGAGAAACAGAAATCTTGAACAGACCAGTAACAAACAAGCAGACTGAATCAGTAATCAAACACCTCCCAACGAGAGGAGTGTAAAGTGAATGCCTGACTTCACCACAGACCCCTGAGCCAGCCTGCCCCAGCCCCAGGCTGACTCCCATGGACCTAGCTGGCTCCCTGCAGGCTTCTGCAAATCCAGGCCCCTGGCTCACCCTGGAGCATGCCAGCTCTGGCGGCCCCAAGCAGCATCCCTGACACCAGGCTCCCACCAGGCTCCTGGGAACCCAGGCCCCATCTCAGCCTAGGGGCTGCCATCTTCAGCAGCCCAAGGTGGTTCCTGTGACCTCAAGTGGTGTCCTTGGCACCAGGCTCCTGGTGGGCTCTGGTGAATCCAGACCCTGGCTCACCCAAGGTCCTGCCTACTCCAGGCAGCCACAGGCAGCACCCACAGCCAGAGGCAGCTTCCGCAACAGGGCACGCAGTGGGCTCCCACAAACCCAGGACCCCAGGTCACTGCAGCACTTACCGGCTCCAGCAACCCAGGTAGATTCCATGGCATCAGGCTCTCTCGGGGCTACTGGAAACTCAGGCCCATGGCTCACCACACCACCTGCCAGTTCCAGCAGCTGTAGACAGCTCTCATGGAACCAGGCTCCTGGCAGGCTCCCACAAAACCAGGCCCCCCGCTCACCCAGGTGCTTGCTGACTCAGGCAGCCCTAGGCAGCTCCCATGGCACCAGGCACCAGCAGGCTCCCATGAACCCAGGCTTCCATCTTGACCCAGCACCTGCTGGCTCCTGCAGCCTCAGGCAGCTCCTGTGGCCCCAGGCCCCCAGCAGGCTCCCAGGAATCCAGACTTCTGGCCTACCTCAGCACAAGCTGTCTCTCATGGCGCCAGGGTCCTGGCAGGCTCCCGTGAACCAAGGCTCTTAGCTCATCCCAGCACTGGCCAACTCCCATGGCCCTGGATGACTCCTGTGGCTGCAGGCTCTCAATCAGGACCTGCCAAACCAGGCGCCAGTGGAGCTACTCATGAACTCAGGGTCCCAGCTGTGCCCAGGGCCAGACACAATACCGTGGACCCAAGCTCTCCGCTCACCCCAGTACCAGGCTGCCCAAGGACTCCAGCAGCAAGCCTGCCCCTGGACACCACCAGATGGCCTACCCAGGACCCCTAGATGGGCTGACTGTGAAGGCTTTGGTTTGCTAAAGCCAGTCTGTAAAGAGTGGAAGAGATGCCTACTTCTTCAAATTTGCAGACACCAATGGAGGCCACAAGGATCATGAATACTCAAAGACCCATGACACCACCAAAGAAAAAGAATAAAACTCCAATGACCGACCAAGAAATGGAGATATAGGAACTATGTGACAAAGGCTTCAGAACAACCCTCTTTGAGAAATTCATAAAACTATAAGGAAACACAGATAGACTACTAAATGAAATAAGGAAACAGTGCATGAGCAAGTGAGAAGTTCAACACAGAAACAGAAATCTTTAAGGAAAAACAAACAGAAATTCTAGAGTTGAAGAACACAATGACTGAACTGAAAAATTCAATAGCAAGCTTCGAAATCAGATTCAACCACGTACAAGAAATAATTAGTGAACTAGAAGATGTGTCATTTGAAATCATCCAGTCAAAGAAGCAAAAAGTAAAAAAGGAATGGATGGGAACGGGGAAAGGCAGTGTGAATTACGGGATACCGTGAAAAGAAACAGATAAGCATTATTAAAGTACCAGAGGAGAAGACAGGGAGAAAGGAAAAGAAAGTTTACTTAAAAAAATAGCAGCTGGGCCGGCCCCAGGGCTTAGCGGTTAAATGCGTGTGCTCTGCTACCGGTGGCCCAGGTTCGGATCCCGGGTGCGCATCGACACACCGTTTGTCCGGCCATGCTGAGGCCGCGTCCCACATACAGCAACTAGAAGGATGTGCAATTATGACATGCAACTATCTACTGGGGCATTGGGGAAAAAAAGGAGGAGGATTGGCAATAGATGTTAGCTCAGAGCCAGTCTTCCTCAGCAAAAAAAGAGTAGGATTAGCCCGGATGTTAGCTCAGGGCTGATCTTCCTCACAAAAAAAAAAAAAAAAAAGATCTAAAACAAACAAAAAAAAATAGCAGCTGACATCTTCTCAAATCTGGAGAGAGATTTAGACATCCAAGGTCCTGAAGTCGATCTGTCACCCTAAAATTTCAAACTAAAACTTTCTTCTCCAAGACACATTATAACAAAACTATCTAAACTCAAAAAAAGGGTCAAACAACACGATCAAGTTCAACATGATGCAAATCAATGAATGTGACACACCGCATTAATAGAATGAAAGATAAAAATCATAAAATAATCTCAGTCGATGCAGAAAAAGCAGTTTGACAAAATTCAACACCCCTTCATGATAAAAACTCTCAATCAAGGGTTACAGAAGGAACATAATAAAAGGTTTACATGACAAACCCACAGCTAACATCATATTGAACAGTGAAAGGCTGAAAGCTTTCTTGCTAAGACAAAGAACAAGACAAGAGTGCCCAGTCTCAATACCACTCTTCAACATACTCCTACAAGTCTTAACCAGAGACATTTGGCCAGAGAAAGAAATATAATGCATCCAAATTGGAAAGGGAGAAACAAAGTGGTCTCTGTTTGCAGATGATATGATTTTATATAGAGAAATACCTAAGGACTCTCCCCCAAACTGTTAGGACTAATAAACAAATTCACTCAAGCTGCAGGAGACAAAATCAACATATAGAAATCTGTTGCCTTTCTGTACACTAACAATGAACTATTTAAAAAAGATATAAAGAAAAAAATCCTATTTACAATAGCGTCAAAAACAGTAAAATACTCATAAATAAATTTAACCAAGAAGGTGAAAGGTCTACACACTGATAACTATAAGACATTGATGAAAGAAACCAAAGGCACAAAGAAATGAAAAGATATCTTATGTTCGTGGATCAGAAGAATTAATACTGTTAAAATGTCCATGCTACCCAATGCCATCTCAAGATTCAATGCAATTCCTATTAAAATTCCCATGGCTTTTTTCACAGAAATAGGACAAACAATGCTAACATTCATATGGATCCACAAAAGACCTCAAATAACCAATGCAACGCTGAGAAAGAAAAAGCTGAAGGCATCACAATTGCATTTCAAACTTTATTACAAATCTATAGTAATAAAAACGGTATGATACAGGTATAAAAAGAGACACATAGACCAAGAGAACAGAATCAAGGGCCCAGAAATAAAACCACACACATACAGTTTGCTAACAATTGACGAGTCAGCTAAGAAGATTCCATGGGGAATGGATAGTTTCTACAATAAATGTTGTTGGGAAAACTGGATAACCACATGCAGACAAATGAAATTGGATCCCTATTTTACACCACTCTAAAAATGATACCAAATTGAATAAAAGACTTAAATGTAAGACAGCAAATATGAAACAACTAAAAGAAAATATAGAGAAAAAAACCCCATGAAACCGGTCTTGACAATGATTTTTTTGGATGTAACATCAAAAGTGCAAGCAACAAGTGCAAAACTTAACAAGTGGGATGACATCAATCTAAAAAGCTTCTGCACAGCAAAAGAAACAATCGGCAAACTAAAGGGGTTAATATCCACAATATATAAGAAACTCTTACAACTCAAAAGCAAAGAAACCAAGGAAACAATGCGAAAATGGTCAAAGACCTGAATAGATACTTTTCCAAAGAAGACATAAAACTGGTCAAGAGGTACATGAGAAGATGCTCGTAATCACTCATCATCAGGGAAACAAAATCAAAACTACAATGAGATATCACCTCACACCTGCTAGAATGGGTATTCTCAAAGAGACAACAGACAACAAGTGTTGGCGAGGCTGTGTAGAAAAGAGAACCCTGTGCACTTTTGGTATGAATGTAAATTGCTACAGTCACTATGGAAAAAATATGGAATTTTCTCAAAAAAATAAAAACAGAAATACTACATAAATGAGCAATTCCACTTCTGGTTGTATATCCAAAGGAATTGAAATCACTATTCTGAAGAGATATCTGCACCCCCATGTTCATTTCAGCATTATTCACAAACTGAGGACATAGAAACAATCCATGTGTCCATCAATGGATAAACAGATAAAGAAAATGTGAGATATATGTATATATACACGAAATATATAATGGAACATTATTTAGCCACGCGAGAGAATGAAATCCTGCATTTTGCGACAACATAGATGGACCTTGAGGCATTATGCTAAGTAATATAAGTTAGACAGAGAAAGATAAATACTATATGTTCTCACACATATGTGAAATCTAAAAAAGCCCAACTCAAAGGAATAGAGACTCGGGGCCGCCCGGTGGCACAGCGGTTAACTGCACGCGCTCTGCTGCGGCGGCCCGGGGTTTGCAGGTTCGGATTCCGGGCATGCACCGACGCGCCGCTTGTTAAGGCATGCTGTGGCGGCGTCCCATATAAAGTAGAGGAAGATGGGCACGGATGTTAGCCCAGGGCCAGTCTTCCTCAAGAAAAAAGGGGAGGATTGGCATCGGATGTTAGCTCAGGGCTAGTCCTCCTCACAAAAAAAAAAAAAAAAAGGAATAGAGACTAGAATGGTGTTTGCCAGGGCCTCGCGGGTGGGGAAAATGGGGAGATGTGAGTCAAAGTGTGCAAATTTCTAACTGTGAAATGAATAAGTTCTGGGGATCTAATGTATAGCATGATGACCATAATTAACAAGACTATATTATATACTCAAGAGTTGTTAAGAGAGTAGATCTTAAAAGTAATGACTAGACGGGGGCCAGCCCCGTCGCCTGGCGAGTAAGTGCATGTGCTCCGCTACTGGCAGCCCGGGTTCTGATCCCAGGCGCGCACGACGCACCGCTAGTCTGGCCATGCTGAGGCGGCGTCCCACATACAGCAACTAGAGGGATGTGCAACTATGATGTACAACTATCTACTGGGGCTTTGGGGAGAAAAGGGGAAAAAAAACCAAAAAGAAAAAAAGGGATGACTAGAAGAAAGAAGTTAATTATGGGAGGGAATGGAGGTGCTAACTCACCGTACTGTGGTAATCCTTTCACAAATCATCATCTTGAACACGAAAACTTACATATGTTATATGTCACTAATATTTCAAGAAATCTAAAAAAAAATCTCTCAACAAAGTACAACCCAGGACCAGATGACTGCACTGGTGAATTCTACCAAACATATAAAGAAGTATTAAAAACAAGCCTTCTTACGCTCTGTCAAATGTTGAAAAAGAGGGAACACTTCCAAACTCATTTTACGATGCCAGCATTACCCTGATACCAACACTAGACAAGGACACTAAAAGAAAATAAAATTACAGACCATTACACCCAATGAATATAGATGCAAAAATCCTCAACAAAGTACTAGCAAACTGAATGGAACCGCGTATTAAAAGAATTATACACTACGACCAAGTGAAATTTATTCCTGGTATACAACGGGAGTTCAACATACAAAAATTGATCAGTGTAATATGCCACATCAATAAAATGAAGGGGAAAAAAACATGACCATCTCAATGGATGCAGAAAAACCATTTGACATAATTCAACACCCTTTCATGATAAAACACTCAACAAACTAGAAAAGGAGAAAAGTGCCTCACCATAATAAAAGCCATATATGAAAAACACACAGCAAACATAATACTCAATGACGGAAGGCTGAAAGCTTTTCCTCTAAGATCAGGAACAAGGCAAGGATGCCCACTTTCACCATTTCTATTCAACACAGTACTGAAAGTTCAAGCCAGAACCATGAGGCAATAAAAATAAATAAATAAAAGGCTTCCAAATTGGAAAGAAAAAAGTAAAATGGTCTCTGTTGGAAGACGATATCATCTCATATGTAGAAAACACGAAAGACTCCACAAAAAAGCCGTTTGACCTAACACGAATTCAGGAAAGTAGCAGGATACAAAGTCAACACAAAAATCAGTTGCATTTCTATACACGAACCATGAGCTCTCTGAAAAGGAAATTACAAAAACAATTCATTTATAATAGTATCAGAAAGAATAACATGCTTAGGAATTAACTTAACCAAGGAGGTGAAAGGCTTGCACCATAGAAACTACAAAACATTTCAGAAAGAAATTAAAGAAGACATACATAAATGGACACATATCCCATGTTCATGGATTGGAAGGCTTACTATTGGTAAAGTGTCAATATTACCCAAAGCAATCTACAGATTCAATGTAATCCCTATCCAAATCCTAATGATGTATTTTGCAGAAATAGAAAAACCCATCCTAAAATTCACATGAAATCTCAAGGGACTCATAATAGCCAAAACAATCCTGAAAAAGAACAAAACTGGAGGACTCACACTTCCTGATTTCAAAACTTACTACAAAGCTACAGTAATCAACAGTATGGTATTGGCGTAAAGACAGACATAGAGACCAATGGCATAGAATAGGGAGCCGAGCAACAAAGCCTCACATATACGGTCAAGTGATTTTTCACAAGGGTGCCAAGACCACGCAACAGAGAAAGGTTTCTTTTCAACAAATGGTGCTGGGAAAACTGGATATCTGCATGCAAAAGATTGAAGCTGGACCCCATCCAACACCATATACAAAAATTAACTGAAAATGGATCAAGGACATAAATGTAAGACCTCAAACACGAAAACTCTTAGAAGAACACATAGGACAAAATCTTCACGACACCGGACTTGGCAATGATTTCTTGGATATGACACCAAAGGCACAGGTAACGAAAGAAAAACAATGGACAAATTGGACTCCATGAAAATTTTATAAGTTGGTACATCAAGAGGCACTGTCCACAGAGTAAAAAGGCAACCCAAGAGAGGGAGAAAATATTTGCAAATCATGTTTCTGACAAGAGACTGATATCCAGAATATACAGAGAAGTCCTAAAACTAAACAACTAAAAAACAAGCCAATTCAAATATGGGCAAAGGACTTGAAGAGACATTTCTCCAAAGAAGACTTACAAATGGCATATAAGCACATGAAAAGATGCTCAACACCACTAATTATTAGGGAAATGAAAATCAAAACCACAATGAGACACCACCTCACACCCACTAAGATGAGTGCTATGGAAAAGACAGAAAACAACAAGTGTTGGCCAGGGTGCGGCAAAATTGGAAACCTGGTACACTGTTGACAGGAACCTAAAATGGTGCAGCCGCTATGGAAAACAATATGGACGTTCCTCAAAAAATTGAACATAGAATTATCACGTGATCCAGCAATTCCACTTCTGGAGATACATCCAAAAGATCTGAAAGCACAGCCTTGAAGAGATATTTGTACATCCATGTTCATAGCAGTATTGTTCACAATAGAAAACGTGGAAGCAACCCAAGTGTCCACTGACGCATGAATGGATACACAAAATGTAGTATATCCACACAATGGAATATTATTCAGCCTTAAAAAGGAAGCAAATTCTGCAATATCCCACACATGGATTAACCTTGGGGACATTATGCTAACAGAAATAAGCCAGTCACAAAAAGACAAATACTGTATGATTCCACTTACACGAGGAACTGAGAGTAGTCAAAATCATAAGAGATGCAAAGTGGAATGGTGGCTGCCAAGGGCTGGGGGGAGGGGAGAAGGGAGAGTTATTGTTTAATAGGTATAGAGTTTTATAAGATTTATAAGAGTTATGGGGATGAATGGTGGTGATGACTGTACAATAGTGTAAATGTATTTAACGCCACTGAAGTGTACACTTAAAAATGGTTAAGATGGCACACTTTTTTGTTATGTATATTTTAACTCAATATACAAAAAGGGGAAAAAAAAAAAGAAATGAGCTATTGGGCCACAAAAAGACATAGTGGACCCTTAAATACATATTGATAAGTGAAAGAAGCCAACCTGAAAAGGATATATACTCTGTTCCATAGTTTTCATGTATTCCAATTACACGACATTCTAGAAAAGGCAAAAGTATGGAAACACTATAAAGATCAGTGTTGCCAGGAGTTGGGAGGCAAGGGACGAAAAGGTAGAGCACAGGGATTTTTAGGGCAATCCAACTCTTCTGTAGGATACTGTCGTGGTGGACACATGAGATTATGCATTTGTCAAAATCCAAGTACATGACAGCGAGACAGCGAACCTTAACGTAAACTACGGACTTGGTTACAAACACTGTAGCAGCATCAGCTCCTCACCTGTGAGCAATGAACCGCACTACCACAGGTGGTCATGCAAGATGTTAACAGTAGGGGAAACTGCGGGGGAGGAGGGAGAAATGCTCTGCACTATCTGCTGAATTTCTCTGTCCATCTAAAACTTTCCTAAAAAACAATCTATTAATTAAAAATTAATCAATGGAAAGTACGGAGTGGGTAGAAATAGGGATGAAACAAGAATATCTGAATATTGACAAATGTTGAAGCTGGGTAATAGGGACATGGGGGGCTATCACACTTTTCTGTTTAATTTGTGAATGTTCAAGGTTTTCCACAATAAAACATTTTTTTTTATTGATGTTTTAATGGTTTCTAACATTGTGAAATTTTAGGTTGTACATTTTTGTTTGTCCATCACCACATATATGACTCCCTTCACCCCTTGTGCCCGCCCCCCACCCCCACTGCCCAGGTAACCACAGTCCAGTTTTCTCTGTCCATGTGTTGGTTTATATTCCACATATGAGTGAGATCATACAGTGTTTGTCTTTCTCTTTCTGGCTTATTTCACTTAACGTAATACCTTCCAGGTCCATCCATGTTGTTGCAAATGGGACGGTTTTGTCTTTTTTTATGGCTGAGTAGTATTCCATTGTATATGTATACCACATTTTCTTAATCCAATCGACAGTCGAGGGACACTTAGGTTGCTTCCACTTCTTGGCTATGGTGAATAATGCTGCAATGAACATAGGGGTGCATAAGCCTCTTTGGATTGTTGATTTCAGGTGCATTGGATAGATTCCCAGTAGTGGGATGGCTGGGTCATAGGGCACCTCTATTTTTAATTCTTTGAGGAATCTCCATACCGTTTTCCATAGAGGCTGCACCAGTTTGCATTCCCGCCAGCTGTGTATGAGGGTTCCTGTTTCTCCACATCCTCTCCAACATTTGTTGTTTTTGTCTTGGTGATTATAGCCATTCTAACGGGTGTGAGGTGATATCTTAGTGTTGTTCTGATTTGCATTTCCCTGATGATTAGTGATGTTGAACATCTTTTCATGTGCCTGTTGGCCATCTGTATATCGTCTTTGGAGAAGTGTCTGTTCATTTCCTCTGCCCATTTTTTGATCGGGTTGTTTGTTTTTTTGGTGTTCAGTTGTGTGAGTTCTTTATATATTATGGAGATCAACCCCTTGTCAGATGTATGTTTTGCAAATATTCTCTCCCAGCTGGTGGGTTGTCTGTTCATCTTGATTCTGGTTTCGTTTGTCTTGTAGAAGCTCTTTAATCTGATCAAGTCCCACTTGTTTATTTTTTCTTTAGTTTCCCTAGTCTGGGTAGGCATGTCATCCAAAAAGATTCCTCTATGACCAATGTCAAATAGTGTGTTCCCTATATTTTCTTCTGCGAGTTTTATAGTTTCAGGTCTCACCTTCAGGTCTTTGATCCATTTTGAGTTAATTTTTGTGAATGGCAATAGCAGATGGTCCACTTTCATTCTTTTGCATGTGGCTGTCCAGTTTTCCCAACACCATTTATTGAAGAGACTTTCCTTTCTACATTGTATGTTCTTAGCTCCTTTGTCGAAAATTAGCTGTCCATATATGTGTGGTTTTATTTCTGTGCTTTCAATTCTGTTCCATTGATCTGTGTGTCTGTTTTTGTACCAGTACCATGCTGTTTTGATTACTATTGCTTTGTAGCATGTTTTGAAGTCAGGGATTGTGATGCCTCCTGCTCACAATAAAACATTTTTAAAGCTCCAGATTAAATCTAGATTATATATACAAGGAATCAAAGAATGTGAAGAAAGCAGATATTTTTGAAGCAAGTATTCAAGGGGTACACTGAGGGAACGTGCAATCACACTGGATAGAGAGTGAATGTCCTGGTTCCACCAGGAAGGTTTGGAGCTCAGTGAGCAAGGCAGGCGACAGCACAGTCAGGGAAGTGACTGATAATGAACACGGAAAATGTTCGCCCTCACTGGTCACAGAAATGCCAACGATGGGCCCTGACAGAACTGCCCCAGGATTTACAACGTCGAGACACCCAGAGTTAGAGCGGGCTCAGGGACAGAGCACCACGTCCTGTGAGAATGCCAATCAGCACCGGCTTTCTGGAGGGCAAACCCCCCGAACCCTGGAACCCGCAGGCCACTGGCCCGGCTGCTCTGTTGTACGGACTCTGTCCAAAAACAAAGTGATTGGGTAAAGATGATGGACTGAATAAACATATGTAGAGCCCCTTTGACATAAAATCCCTAAAAAATGACCCAAAGATTCCTTCATTGATGAACAAATTCATAATAGCCCTGGGAACCATCAAGAGAGCCGACATTTTGAGGAAGACATCAAAGAGAGACAACAGCTGGTGACCGGGGACGCCAGTGGGGGGCTCCGGGTGGGCCATGGAGACCCAGCCAGGGCGCCCTCTCTTCCTCCCCCTCTTCCCCCTGCCGCTCACCTAACACTTCCTGCATCGCTCCTCCACTCCCAGCCACTGCCCACCTCACGCTCCAGTAATACAGGAGCAGAGGCGCAGGGCGCCCTTTCCACCAGCACAGCTGTCCTCTTGCTCTCTGCGCCTCCCCAGGCAGCGGAGCCCAGCCCTGCACCTCCTCAGGGCCCAGCACGCTCCTCCCGGGCCCTCAGCCTCCTCCTCTCCATCTGGTCCTCCCTGCAGCACCTGCTAGATCATCTCCACCTTACAAACAAACTCTCCCTTGGACCCATGCTCCCTTTTGGCTACTGTCCACTTGCCCGACTCCCCTTCATGGCGAAACCTCTTAAGTAAAGTGCCTCATCCCTACTGCCCTCCCATGGCTCCCCTTCCCCCACTCCAGACCCAGCTTCATTCCCACCCTCTCAAGGAGACTGAGGTCACCAGTGATCCCACGTGGCCGAGTCCAGCCATCTTCTCTCCATTCTGATCGGAGCTGTATCCCACCCAGCTGAGCACCCCTCCTTTCTGCAATACCCTTTTCCCCTCGTGGCTCCTGCAACCTCATGCTCCACCATTTCAGTCCCCTTTCCTGGACCCTCTTCAGCTACACCTCTGCAAACACTGCCTGCTCCTAGGCTGGGCCAGGGGCCCTTCCACAGATGCAGTGTCTCCAGGAAACCTCATTCAATTCCACGTTTTTAAACATCTCTGACCTTATCCTCACTCTGCAGACACACCGATGCAACTTTAAGAGCTTAGGTGCTAGCTCCCCAGCATCGGCACCTAAGAAGTATCTCAGACTCGATTCCTCTCAAAATTTCACTGTCATATGAGTTCCAAAATAGCATCAAATATTTCCAAAACGGAGGAAAAATTTGCATACAATAAATAGTGGTGAACAAAGTAACCGATAAAACGTATACTTACATCCAATCGTGGTTGCTTGATGGGGAAAATAAGAACACAGAACTGAGATCAGACAGTCTCAAGCTGGGGAGTGGAAGGTGAGGAGCTGAGAGTGTAGAACACAGGAACTGATCAACTCTAAGCATTTCCAGAAAGAAAGGCAGAAACTGTTGTTCCTAAAAGCTGAAAGACACCCACTAGAAGAATAGAAAAACCATGAGAAAGCCTAACAAATTAAAAACTAAATTAAATGGTAGACTCAACTTCCAATTTATCAATAATCACAATTGTGAATGGATGAAATTGCTCTATAAAAAGACGAAGGCTCTCAAGTTGAGTTGAAATATAGTTATAAAATAAAGGGATATAATGTGGTTGAAAATGAGGAGATAAAGAAATAAGACTTTAAACAGACAAAAAGGGGTTTTCTGTGTTGATAACTGTCAGGAACACTTATGCACCTAACAATATGGTCTTGAAACATAAAGCAAAACTGGACAAACAAGAAGACACAGGCACCTCCAGAATCACAGGGAAACCTACCTTACCTCTCTTAGAAATCCACAGGTCATGGGGCGGCCCCATGGCTTAGCGGTTAAGTGCGCGCGCTCCGCTGCTGGCGGCCCAGGTTCGGATCCCGGGCGCGCACCGACGCACCGCTTCTCCGGCCATGCTGAGGCCATGTCCCACATGCAGCAACTAGAAGGATGTGCAGCTATGACATACAACTATCTACTGGGGCTTTGGGGGAAAAAGAAATAAATAAAATTAAAAAAAAAAAAGAAATCCACAGGTCAAGTGATACAGTAAGTTAGGAAACAGATCTGCTGATGAACACAAAAAAGCTAGATCTGGCCTCAGCCCGAGGGACAACAACGTAAGCAACTAGTGGAGAGGATGCATTCTCCTCAAACCACAATGAAACAATCACCACAATGGACTGTGTGCTAAGCCACAATGAAATCTCTAAATTGTCCACAAAGCAGAAATCTATAAGTGACCATATTACTGGACCTTCAAGCAATAAAAGTAAAAAATAATCACAAAATATTGGCTCCCCTCCCCCAACCTATCCACTTGAAAATCTGTCCACACTCTTCTAAATCTCTCAGGTTAAAGGGGGGATCCACGCAGACAGACAAACTCTTTAGAAATGAACAGCAAGGAGAGCAGCATGAGGCAAATCCATGGTGTGGGGACAAAGGGACAGACGAAGGGACACAGCCTCCACTGCAGGTATCAGGGAATATCACCTGTACACAAAGAAGCTCAGCAGTTCCCTCCAGGAGCCAGAACAACACCACAATAAAACCAAAGACAGAAGAACGAAGCGAGGATTCACGAGGCAGGAACAACAACGTAGACCTGAGCAATGGAGTCAAGGGCTGGCTGTCTGGAAAGACCTGTAACACTGAGAAACCTTCACAGTCTGACCAAGAGGAACAGACAAAGGCACCAAACTGTACCATCAGGTACGACAAATTACAGAAACAGCTTTAACGTGATAGGAGACCATAGCAGATAACTCTGACCAGGACATCAGCGGTCCTCAGCTGGAGCTGTCCTTACCCCAGGATGCATCTGGAAACACGCGGGATGGGTTTTGTTTCTTGCTTTGTCTTGTCTTAATGGTTGTTGCCCCGGGGGTCCAGGAGGTCCTGAACAACCTGTCACATAGAGCCATTTCCCACCTGAAGTGTTACTGACATCTGGAAAGACAAGCACTGATCCAGATTAAATGAACAATGTGGCTGAGCGGCCCAGTGGCGTAGGGGTTAAGTGCACGCACTCTGCTGTGGTGGCCTGGGGTTCGGATCCCGGGCGCGCACCGACGCACTGCTTATCAAGCCATGCTGTGGTGGCATCCCATATAAAGTGGAGGAACATGGGCATGGATGTTTGCCCAGGGCCAGTCTTCCTCAGCAAAAAGAGGAGGATTGACAGATGTTAGCAAAAAAACAAAGAAAGAAAGAAACAAACAAATGAATAAATAAATAAACAATGTGGTAGGGAAATGTTTTCCATGGATGTATAACAGGCAAAAGATGGTACCCTCAGTATGTAAGGAATATCGAGAAACCAATGTTTACAACTACTAAACTGTAAAAGAGCTGGAAAATCAGAAACATAGCCAATAAATACACCAAAAATATATCCAACCTATTTGTACAGGTGGAGAAATATGTATGTAAAGCACAGGAAACAGTCTAGGAGATGACACACCAAATTTTACCATGGACAAGGACAAAAGTTGGGAGATAGGTGAGAAATAGGAGTTTTTACACTTCATAGTTTATATATTTCTGTAGTTTTAATTTTTACAAAAGTGAACGTATTCTACTCAAACAGATATTTAAAATTTTAAAGAAATTATTAAAATATTCAAAATGACTTCAGTTCAAGGATATTCATTAAAACATGAATGGGAGGAGTGACGTCAGCGTCACGGCAGAGTGAGCTTTCCCATAAACTCTTCCCCCGATAAGATACAACAAAAGGAACAGTCACAGACCAACAACAGAATCCTAGACAATGAAAAGCAAGATCAGAAAGATCCACTGCTGCACATCTGAGAGAGGAACGTGCTAGGCCCCCCGAGGAAGTGAGGAGAGGTAAGGAGAACTCCTCTCCCTCCCCATCAGATCAGCGATCCCAGTCCACATGGCTGCCAGTGAGGGGGTAGGGGCGGCCCTCTGCGGGGAAACCATAGCCCTTCCGGCTCTCTCCACCAATGGGAAACTCCCACACAGAGCACTCAGAACTGCTACGGGGTACCATCAACATCTGAGCACCCCAGGAGAGCGGATACCGAGGGGCGAACGAGAAGCCCCCCACGCCACGGACCCAGCGGGCAAAAGAGAGAGCACCTCCCCCGCCCACAAGCCGGACCCTGCGGATCACAGCAAACAGCTAGGGCAGAGTGCAGGGGGCACAGATTACACAGCCCTTTACCCCCACACAGTGGCGGCGGGTGGAAATTGCAACCAGATATTTCCAGGATGAGGAAAAACAAAGCCAATACAGGAACCACAATGCAATGGTACATGAAATCACCAGACCAGAAGGAAAATGACAAGCACCCAGAAACCAACGCTGAAGACACAGAAATCCATAACCTAAACGACAGAGATTTCAAAATAGCTATCATTAAAAAACTCAATGAAATACAAGACAGCACAAACAATTCAATAAGATTAGGAGTTTCTTCACAAGAGAGATTGAAATAATAAAGAAAAACCAATCAGTGCTGATGGAGATGAAGAACACAATGGAGGAGATAAAGGAGAACCTGGAATCTTTAAAGAACAGAGCTGACAACATGGAGGAAAGAATTAGCATTATAGAGGATAGGAATACAGATATGCTCCAGATGGAAGAGGAGAGAGAACTAAGACTAAAAAGAAATGAAGAAAGTCTCCGAGGAATATCTGACTCTATTAGGAAATGTAACATAAAAATTATAGGCATTCCTGAGGGAGAAGAGAGGGAAAGAGGAAGAGAGCCTATTCAAGGAAATAATAGCTGAGAACTTCCCAAATCTGGGGAAGAAGCACGAAATACCAGTAAGCGAAGCCAACAGATTACCTAAATACGTCAACAGGCAAAGGCCCACTCCACGATATCTAGTGGTAAGGCTAGCCAGAGTCAATGACAAAGAAACAATATTAAGGGCAGCTAGACAAAAACAAAAGATAACGTACAAAGGAACTCCCATCAGGCTCTCAGCAGATTTCTCAACAGAAACTTTACAGGCTAGGAGAGACTGGAATGATATATTCAAAATACTGAAAAACAAATACTTTCAGCCAAGAATACTCTTATCCAGCAAAAATATCCTTCAAATATGATGGAGAAATAGTAACTTTCCCAGATAAACAAAAGCTAAGGGAGTTCATGGCCACGAGACCCCCCCACTACAAGAAATACTCAAGAAGGCCCTCAGGCCTGAAAAAAAAAAGAGAAAGGGAATACAAAGCTTGGAGCAAGGAGAAAAATAGGTAGACAAACTCAGAAAAATAGTAGATCTTTACCGGAATAGGTTAGCAACCACTTAAACACCAAAATCAAAGATCAAAGGAAGGAATTCACCAAAAATAAATTTAACCTTATCACTGTAAACACACACCCACAACACAAGATAGAATAAGGTATAACAAGAACGACTTAGAAGGCAAAGAGGAAAGTGATTGAATTGACTTAGTATAAGGAAATAGGAGGCTATCAGATAATGGACTATCTCATACACAAGATTTTTTATACAAACCTCAAGGTAACCACTAAACAAATAATCAACACAAAATCACATATGATAAACAATGAGAAAACTAGAAGAGTCATAAGACAGAAGAACCAAACTGAATTGGCAGTCCGAAACAAATGGGACAAGAAACAAAGGAAATGCAAAAGAACCAGAGAATAAGTGACAAAACAGCAACACTAAGCCCTCATATATCAATAATTACTCTAAATGTAAATAGACTGAACTCTCCAATCAAAAGATACAGAGTGGCAGGATGGTTTAAAAAGCAAGACCCAACAATATGCTGCCTCCAGGAAACACATCTCAGCTCTAAAGACAAGCACAGGCTCAGAGTGAAAGGATGGAAGACAATAATCCAAGCTAATGACAAACGAAAGCAGGTGTTGCCATACTCATATCAGAGAAAGTAGACTTCAAGATAAAACAGGTTAAGAGAGACAAAGAAGGGAAATATATAATGATAAAAGGGACACTCCACCAAGAAGACATATCACTTATAAATATATATGCACCCAACATAGGAGCACCAATGTACATAAAGCAACTATTAACAAACCCAAAAGGAGACACTAACAACAACACAATAATAGGAGGGGATCTTAATACCCCACTTACATCAATGGATAGATCATCCAGACAAAAAGTCAATAAAGAAATAGTAGACTTAAATGAAAAACTGGATGAGATGGACCTAGTAGACATATACAGAGCACTCCATCCAAAAACAGCTGACTACACATTCTTCTCAAGCGCGCATGGAACATTCTCAAGGATAGACCATATGTTGGGAAACAAAGCAAGCCTCAATAAATTTAAGAAGATTGAAATCATAACAAGCATCTTTTCAGACAATAATGCTATGAAACTGGAAATCAACCATGAAAAAAAAACTGGGAAAGTGACAAAAATGTGGAGATTAAACAACATGCTACTGAACAACCAATGGATCATTGATGAAACTAAAGGAGAAATCAAAAAATATCTGGAAACAAAGGAAAATGAAAATATGCCATACCAAACCATATGGGATGCAGCAAAAGCGGTCCTGAGAGGGAAACTCATAGCGATACAAGCCCACCTTAACAAACAAGAAAAAGCCCAAATAAGCAACCTTAAATTGAACTAGAAAAAGAACAAAGCCCAAAGTCAGCAGAAGGAGAGAAATAATAAAAATCAGAGCAGAAATAAATGAAATTGAGACCAAAAAAACAGTAGAAAGGATTAATGAAACAAAGAGTTGGTTCTTTGAGAAGATAAACAAAATCGACAAACCCTTAGCCAGGCTTACTAAGAAAAAAAGAGAAAGGGCTCAAGTAAATAAAATTAGAAATGAAAGAGGAGAAATTACAATGGATACCACGGAAATACAGAGGATTATAAGAGAATACTATGAGAAATTATATGCCAACAAATTGGACAATCCAGAAGAAATGGATAAATTCTTAGACTCATACAACCTCCCAAAACTGAACCAAGAAGAAATGGAGAATCTGAATAGACCAATCACAAGTAAAGAGACTGAAATAGTAATCAAAAACCTCCCAAAAAATAAAAGTCCAGGACCAGATGGCTTCTCCGGTGAATTTTACCAAACATTCAAAGAAGATTTAATACCCATCCTTCTCAAACTACTCCAAAAAATAGAGGAAGATGGAACACTTCCTAAATCATTCTACGAGGCCAACATCACCCTGATACCAAAGCCAGACAAAGACAATACAAAGAAGGAAAATTACAGGCCAATATCGCTGATGAACATAGACGCAAAAATCCTCAACAAAATATTGGCAAACAGAATACAGCAATACATTGAAAAGATCATACACCATGATCAAGTAGGATTTATACCAGGGACGCAGGGATGGTTCAACAACCACAAATCAATCAACGTGATACATCACATCAACAAAACAAAGAATAAAAACCACATGGTCATCTCAATAGACGCAGAGAAGGCATTTGACAAGATAAAACATCCATTTATGATAAAAACTCGCAACAAAATGGGTGTAGAAGGAAAGTACCTCAACATAATAAAGTCTATTTATGACAAACCCACAGTCAACATCATACTCAATGGGGAAAGACTGAAAGCCGTTCCTCTGAGAACAGGACTGAGGCAGGGCTGCCCACTCTCACCACTCCTATTCAACATCGTACTGGAGGTTTTGGCCAGAGAAATTAGGCAAGAAAAAGGAATAAAAGGAATCCAAATAGGTTACAAAGAAGTGAAACTCTCACTACTTGCAGATGACATGATTTTATATATAGAAAACCCTAAAGAATCCATTGGAAAACTATTAGAAATAATCAACAACTACAGCAAAGTTGCAGGGTACAAAATCAATCTACAAAAATCTGTTGCATTTCTGTATGCTAATAATGAACTAACAGAAAGAGAATTCAAAAAGATGATACCATTTACAATTGCATCAAAAAGAATAAAATACCTAGGAATAAATCTTACCAACGAGGTGAAAGACCTATACAATGAGAACTACAAGACATTATTGAAAGAAATCGATAACGACATAAAGAAATGGAAAGATATCCCATGCACGTGGACTGGAAGAATAGACATAGTTAAAATGTCTATATTACCTAAAGCAATCCACAAATTCAATGCAATCCCAATCAGAATCCCAATGACATTCTTCACGGAAATAGAAAAAAGAATACTAAAATTCATATGGGGCAACAAAAGACGCGAATAGCTAAAGCAATCCTAAGAAAAAAGAACAAAGCTGGAGCCATCACAATCCCTGACTTCAAAATATACTACAAAGCAATAGTAATCAAAACAGCATGGTACTGGTACAAAAACAGACACACAGATCAATGGAACAGAATTGAAAGCACAGAAATAAAACCACACATATATGGACAGCTAATTTTCGACAAAGGAGCTAAGAACATACAATGTAGAAAGGAAAGTCTCTTCAATAAATGGTGTTGGGAAAACTGGACAGCCACATGCAAAAGAATGAAAGTGGACCATCTGCTATTGCCATTCACAAAAATTAACTCAAAATGGATCAAAGACCTGAAGGTGAGACCTGAAACTATAAAACTCGCAGAAGAAAATATAGGGAACACACTATTTGACATTGGTCATAGAGGAATCTTTTTGGATGACATGCCTACCCAGACTAGGGAAACTAAAGAAAAAATAAACAAGTGGGACTTGATCAGATTAAAGAGCTTCTACAAGACAAACGAAACCAGAATCAAGATGAACAGACAACCCACCAGCTGGGAGAGAATATTTGCAAAACATACATCTGACAAGGGGTTGATCTCCATAATATATAAAGAACTCACACAACTGAACACCAAAAAAACAAACAACCCGATCAAAAAATGGGCAGAGGAAATGAACAGACACTTCTCCAAAGACGATATACAGATGGCCAACAGGCACATGAAAAGATGTTCAACATCACTAATCATCAGGGAAATGCAAATCAGAACAACACTAAGATATCACCTCACACCCGTTAGAATGGCTATAATCACCAAGACAAAAACAACAAATGTTGGAGAGGATGTGGAGAAACAGGAACCCTCATACACAGCTGGCGGGAATGCAAACTGGTGCAGCCTCTATGGAAAACGGTATGGAGATTCCTCAAAGAATTAAAAATAGAGGTGCCCTATGACCCAGCCATCCCACTACTGGGAATCTATCCAACGAACCTGAAATCAACAATCCAAAGAGGCTTATGCACCCCTATGTTCACTGCAGCATTATTCACCATAGCCAAGAAGTGGAAGCAACCTAAGTGTCCCTCGACTGTCGATTGGATTAAGAAAATGTGGTATATATATACAACGGAATACTACTCAGCCATAAAAAAAGACAAAACCGTCCCATTTGCAACAACATGGATGGACCTGGAAGGTATTATGTTAAGTGAAATAAGCCAGAAAGAGAAAGACAAACACTGTATGATCTCACTCATATGTGGAATATAAACCAACACATGGTTTATTGTGTTACCAGGGGCAATGGGGGTGGGGGGGTGGGCACAAGGGGTGAAGGGAGACATATATATGGTGATGGACAAACAAAAATGTACAACCCCAAACTTCACAATGTTATAAACTATTAAAACATCAATAAAATAAATTAATTAATTAAAAACATGAATGGAAAGAACCTCCCCATCACTTTAAGAGTCTCCTATAACTTTTCTAATAGTTTATTATGTCGATATTATTTCACATTTAGATCCTAACTCACTGGAATTTACATTTGCGTGAGAGATGCAACAGAAGCTGACTTCCTCCTGTTCAAGTGGAAAACCAACCATCCAGGCACCATTCATTGGGTAGGTCTGGCTTTCACAGCTGACCTGCAATGCCTCCTTCCTCACCTGCTAAACCCCGACAGCTACCGCTGCCTCTCGAGTGCCCTAGAGCGAGCCGGGTGAGCTCTGCAACCTGGGCTCCCTGTCTGCGAGGGGCGGCTACCAGCAGAGCCTTCTCCCAAGACAGCAGCAGGCATGCTGCACACACAAGTGCTCAGGGGCCGTCTGCTGCGGAGCAGGAAACCCCTCATGATGAGCAGGCAGTGGGGGAGCCCCGAGCCCTGGGACTGACCTTGGCTGGGGGCAGCAGGCTGCTAAGGCAGGGAGCCCCCTCCCTTCAGCTCGTCCAGCTCCTCCTGCAGCGTGTGCACCTGGCTGTCGGCGGCTGCCCCTCTTCAGCTCGCTGTCCTTCTCCACCTGCTCCTGCAGGTGGCACCCGTGCTCCTGTTCCCCCGGGAGCAGAAGCAGTAGGAGTGCAGCGAGTCGAGGAGATCTTGGGCCCCCAGTGCTGACAGGATGAGCCCGCTGAGGGACGTGGGGCCGGTGTCGCTGTGCTCGCCCTGCACAGCTTCTGCAGCTGGCTTCGGGGTGACGTCTGTTGGAGTGGAGGGGCTCTGGGAGGGTTTCTGAGGCATCATTGTGAATGATGAACTTGGGGGCTCTGGGCCAAGCCCTCGTCAGGCCTCAGGCTGGTCCCACTGCAGCTGGGCTCCACATCTCTCTTCAGCCTCCTTCGCTTGACAAGCTCTGGGGGACAGATGGCCTCTCTCGAGTGTACACTGAGGAGAAACTGTAAGAAGGAAACCAGCCAATAAATCTGCACGCCCCAGATCCTGGGGGTAAAGTCACCCACGGAAATGCCACTCTTACCCAGCAGCCCCTCGCTGGGAAGAGGGTGTTTCATCGCCAGCATCTACAGCAGACGTGTTTGCATCTCCCTGGCTGCCTGATGCTGTGGAGGCCACACTGTCTCCTGGGGTTCCTTCCAGAGACTCTGCGCCCAATCCTGACTGGCGGCTTCCTGGGCAGCCCTGGCTGCGGGTTCACCCTGCAGAGGGGCTCGCTTCAACTTGCGGGACCCCGGCTAGGCCCTCAGGTTTTCCCTCGAGGACAACGATGAACCTGCAGCTCTTTTCCCATCTGCCTCACTCGCATGTTCCCTCAGGTCCCCGGCGGCCTTCCTGGTGTCCTTCCTCTTGGGGCGGCCAGGGCCTTCAGCCCCCTCTTCTCAGTCAGGTGGAAGATGGAGGGCACGGCCGCGGGTTTGAGCACGTAGTACTGATCCTCCAGCCTTTCCGAGAGCTTTTTTTTGGTGAAATGTTCACTACAGATGAAAGAATGCTTAGTGGGGTCCAGTCATCCCTGTGAACAGCTTTTAACCACTGGACCACACATTTTGAGCTCTTTATGCAAAGCCTGCAAGGATAAAGGAAAAGTAATTAGAAAGAAAGAATTAAATGTCTCGCCCTAAAATGATCAACTATAAAAGCAAAACAAGTGTTTCTGCGGACACCCAAACCTGTAGCAACTTTGCCCATTAAACCTTTAGTAAAGATTTAAGGAATCTTTAGTAAAGATTAAGGCACCTTCTGCTTGCAAGTTATTACTGGAATAGAAAGATGAAAGACCTACTGTCTACCTTAAGGAGCTCACCGTCTGTAGGGCAGAGAAGAAAGGAAGGGGAGGACCTCCTCCCAGGCTGTGGTAAGTGCCCTGTAGGGACACAGACGCTCGGGCAGAGAGCACAGGATGGCATCAAGACAACAGGAAAGGCTTCAGGAAGCCCCGGACATAGTTCCCAGAAGCTCATGGCTGCCCAACCCTCCTGCTGTCCCTGGGATGCAGGACTTGGGGTGTTAAAACAGAGACGGTTGGTCCCCCCATTTCAAAGCCAGGCCAGGTGTTGGCCAGCAGAGCCTCCCAGGCACTCAGCAGGGCGCCTGGCCCCAGCTCTGCGCAAGCAGCTGAGGATGCAAGACCGCCACCAAGAGGAGGTCAGCCCCAAGAGCTGCAGTTCCGTGTTCCTCCTGTCCTTCCACTACCAGGAGAAAAGCTGCTCCCTGTACAAAGCAAGCAGCCCCTGCAAGACACCGACCAAGACACTTCATCATCTCTTCTCATTAAGGTAAAATCTCTATTTAGACCAAACTGTGCACATGGGCGGGGGCGGGGGAGGGTGGAGGGGGTCTCTCCCGAGGGCTGTCTGCTCCACCTGAGGTCATCTAGCCCCCTGAGGCCGCTGTGGACCAGACCAGGTGGATACTAGGTCCTCAGGGAGTTTCAAGCAACATGACCTTCTAACCTTTCTCAATGCTTTGTGACTAGTTACCAAAGGACCCCCACCTCCTTTGCCCCCAGACCACGTTAGACCACCACACGTGCCAAGAGCAGCCTTCTCTGCAGTGCTTTGCCTCATTCTCAAAAACAGTAACAAAACTTTTGGGACACAGGCTCTGAAGGAAACTGTCAAGAAAGCATGGTGGCTGACCTCTGAAACAAGCTCATGTTACTAGTTCTTTGGATAGATTGTAACAACTTCCGACTTAGAACAAACCACTGTAAACTTTCAATAAGATTACAGACAACAAGTGCCATTCAAGTCTTTCAAACTTCAATAACAACCTGCAACACGAAACAAAAGGATCTGCCAGGAGGTTTTCAAAGTAGAATGTCTTCAGTGCACTGTTCTGGGACCTCCAGTGTGGAGTCCAAAGGACTCGCTGAACTGGCTGAATTCCAGAAGCCCTCCTGAAGGGAGTCAGGCCAGGGGGAAGGCAAACCCCTCACCCCGCTGTGGGAGCCCAAGGAAGACAGTGGAGAGAGAAGCCCCTTCCCTGAGCCCCCAGGGTAAGTCTCCCTGTGAGGAGTGGGCTGCGCCCGGCTCTACCCAGGATGCTGTCAGATGCCCAGTCTGCAGGGTCAGCCTCCCCGTAAGGAGTGGGCCGCGCCCTCCTCCACCCAGGATGCTGTCAGACGCTGAGTCCGAGTCCGCATGGTCAGCCTCCCCGCGAGGAGTGGGCTGCGCCCTGCTCCACCCAGGATGCTGTCACATGCAGAGTCCGAGTCCACAGGGTCAGCCTGGCCTGCAGGGTCAGCCTTCCCGTGAGGAGTGGGCAGTGCCCTCCTCCACCCAGGATGCTGTCACATGCAGAGTCCCAGTCCACAGGGTCAGCCTGGCCAGCAGGGTCAGCCTCCCCTTGAGGAGTGGGCTGCGCCCTGCTCCACCCAGGATGCTGTCAGATGCCTCTCCAGGACTCACCTCCAGCACAGAGTCACCTTTCCCTGCACTGCCAGGACCCTTCTAGCAACAGAGCGTCTGGGAGGCACGTCCATCAAAGAGGCACAAGCTGCATTTGCTCAGCCGCATTCCTGATCGCAGAGATCAAGGCAGGCTCCATGCCATCAGAAGAGCAGAAAAGTCACAGCAAATGCAAAAAGATAGTGACCTAAGGAAGAACGTTTCCAGAACACCCTGTTTCTCGACATTGTTGGCCCCAGCCCGAATCAGTGGAGACCAGGGTGGCCGCGGGGTAGGGGTGAGAGGGTGGTGGAGGCCATAAAGTGGGCGCCAGTGGCCGTGGTGGCCCGAGGCGCCCGGACTAGAGATGGTGGCACAGACAAGGCCACACAGCGCCCGGCGCTGACTCACGCGCTGGACCGGCCCGAGGACAAAGTGCCGCACGCCTCGAGCTGGACCGCGCGGCGGTGCTGACTGGGCGGCAGCTGCGGGTTACCTGTGGAAGGAGACGGCGGTTTCTCCTGCTGCCCGGCGATGGGAGCAGTTCGCGGCCGCGCAGCGATCACCATCCCGGGCCTCAGACTATCGCGCCGCCATGCTCCGGCCCCCTCCTCGCCACCCCACAGCGGGACCGCCACAAGGGTAAGGGCTCCCGGCGACACTCTGTGGGACGTGGAGCTGATCCCCGCGGCCTGCAGGACGGCAAGATGGCGGCGCGCGCCTGCCCGTCGGCCGCAAAGCAAGATGGCTGCGCCCATGAGCCTAGGCAAAATGCCGGCCGACGCGCCCGCCCAGGGTCGCGCTGCCCAAACGCGTCTGTTCCGCTGCCCCGATGGGTCGCTGCTGCGGTGATCGGAGCGAACGACCCAGACCGCGGGGGAGCTGACTGTGCGGGCAGGCCCTCTGCGCAGGGACCCGCCGTACGCCAAGATGGCGACCCACGCACTTCTGCCTGCACTTCCGGCCTGGCCCGCGTTGCTCGGCCGGATTGGCCCCAGCGGCTGCCCGTCGCGTGGCGCTCATTCTCCCGGGCAGCGGAAAGAAGAACGCGGGTGAGGGCGTGCCTGGGCGGGGCGGCCTGGGAGGCTGCGCTCGCCTGGGCCCTCGGCCGCCAGGACTGGCCGGCGCGGTTTGGGGCAGGGCCGCGGGGCGGAGCATGGTCCTCGAGCGGAGAGGGTGGCGGCGCCTGTGGTGAGACCGGCGCCTCTGACAGCTCGCTCCCTGCGGGTCTGGACGCTCTTCCGCTCCGCTCGCTGTGCTCGGGCGCCGGCCTGACAGGCCAAGGCCGCTGGGGCGTGGGGGGCGGCGGGGGGCAGCGGGGCGTTGGGGAGGGCAGCGGAGGGGAGGGGGTGCGCCGGTGGGGCTGGGGCGCCGGCCTGACAGGCCAAGGCCGCTGGGGCGTGGGGGGGGGGGCGGGGGCAGCGGGGCGTTGGGGAGGGGAGGGGGTGCGCCGGCGGGGCTGGGGCGGGGGCAGCGGGGCGTTGGGGAGGGGAGGGGAGGGGTGCGCTGACGGGGCTGGGGCGCCGGCCTGACAGGCCAAGGCCGCTGGGGCAGAGGGCAGCGGGGCGTTGGGGAGGGGAGGGGGTGCGCTGGCGGGGGTGGGGCGTCGGTCTGACAGGCCAAGGCCGCTGGCGCGTGGTGGGGGCGGGGGCAGCGGGGCATTGGGGAGGGGAGCGGAGGGGTGCGCTGGCGGGGCTGGGGCGCTGGCCACTGGAGCAGGGGGCAGTGGGGCGTTGGGGAGGGGAGGGGAGGGGGTGCGCTGGCGGGAGGTGGGGCGCCGGCCTGACAGGCCAAGGCAGCTGGGGCGTGGGGGGGGCGGGGGCAGGGGGGCGTTGGGGAGGGGAGGGGGTGCGCTGGCGGGGCTGGGGCGCCGGCCTGACAGGCCAAGGCCCCTGGGGCTTGGGGGGCGGCGGGGGGCAGCGGGCTGTTGGGGAGTCTGTGGCTCTTTTCCGCAAGAAGAGAGCAGAGAATGGCTGCCTGGAATCCTTCGTATGAAATCCCTGAGCCCCTCCCAGGTTCTCTTCTGGCACAGACATCCTATGGAAGGCCTTGGAGTGGAGGTTCCTCTGTGCAATCTTTCTTGGGTGTTCTGGCCTGTCAGCACTGCCCCTCCCTGGGTTTGTCACCTTGAAAAGATTTACTCACTTAGTGGAGCCTCAGGTTTTCAAAAGTTAAAGTTTATATAATCAGTGGCCTTGAAAAGCAGTATAAAATATTTCCAGAGGCAAGAAATAGGTACTTCAGAAAAAAAGATTCTAATATTACATTGAATGTGTTAAAAATTCTTGTTTCCCCCTTGAGAGTGTGTAGTCCTGTTCTGAGGTCAGTTCTTTTCTTTGGGATGGGGTGTTCCAAATGGAATTCCAGAGCTTACATTTGAACAGCAAAAGTGTTAAGTATGATTAATTGTTTATAAAACAGTGTTTTGCCATGGAAATAACAATTAATTAATATTATTTTCTGAAAGTAATAATTACATGTGGTTTTTCTCATTGTACCAGAAAAATGCTTTATAACTTTCTTCCCTCCTTTCCACATAAACTGGGTTTGTGTGACTTTGCTGGATTCTTCAAACACTGGGTTGTGCCATTTACAAGATCACTGTGGTCCAAAGCGACGTGACTGGGAGCAGAAGCCTGGGGTCAGGGTCTCTAAGCTAAGCCCCTTTGAGCCTGCACAGGGAAGTACTTGAGGGCCCACTCGTTCTTCCTGGGTGTCCTCCTTGGTCATACCCACTGCAGAAGGAGCCTTTCTGCTGAGAGAAGCTGCAGAGCCCTGGAAAGCTGGGAAGGCACCTGCACAGGGGGAGGGAGTTGCTGCCCTTCGTGAGGTTGTCCCTGTGCTCCCCTTGGGCCTGTGTCTACACGTAGGGTGGAGTTTTGCACCCACAGTGCAGGTGCCTGCAGAGGGTAATTTATGCACATTGGGAAAGTCTGTGAAATCAGGAGTTCTGTGTCTGGATTAGGGTTTATGAATTTAGGGTTCATTTGGGTCACGACCTTAACTGCATCCTGCCGAGAGTCTCCTCACTTGTGAGAGTGGAAGCTGAGAGAGGGAGCCCTTCTCTTCCTCCCCCGGCAGAGGAGGGTGTGTGAGCTCCCAGAGTCCATTCCTGTGGCTGCTCAGGTTTCCCCACCCTCCTGCACCAGGAACTGACCGACTCAGGGCTTCTGTCCCCACCAGGAGAGTTTAGAATGTGTTTAACTTTCTGAATGTGGCTTTCCTTCTGTCCCTGGGAAGCAGGCTGCTTATCTGTGCTGATTCCAATATTTGTGTTTCTTTGCTTTCGATTCCTGTATCGATTGAACAGTGCAGCCCTGTGCCTCTGGTTTCCCTTAGCACCTTGTAATTTTATTTCCTGTATAACAAATAACATTTCGAGTTTCTTGGGCTTAAAAATGTGAATTGATGGAGAGATCTAACGTCAGTAAGGCAAGAAAATTGTGGAACTAAATAGAATTTTTGTCCCTTTTAGGCAAGAGACTCTCAAGATGTGAAATGAATGTGTTGAAGTTTTCAGGTGCAGTTCTCATCTTTACATCAGTGTTTGCGTGTGCATGTCCCTAGAGAACACTGAGATTTAAAAAGCTAAAGCAATGGAATTTGTATTTTAATTGATGTGAAGAAAACTAATCAAACTAATCCTACTATGTTTAAGGAGCTAAACCCAAACCCCTGTTGCGTTATAATATGCCACTGATTCCTGAAAATACTGCCTGTGTGAGATACAGTGGAAGGACAAACTAGGATGCACCTTGCCCTTTTAGTTAGCAAGCGATATGAAATTTCATTTCCTCTGGTTTACTCTTTTGTAACCGTTAGTGTGCTAAAGGAATTAAATCTTAGAATGGTTTCCTATGTACAAAAGTTAAAATTAAAGAAAAACTATTAAATGGGAAAACATGGTATGTGTAAATTTCTGTTTATATTAGATAAATCTGTAAGATAGAAAAGTCTAACTTCAGAAGAGTCACTGCCAATACTTCTGGGTCCCCTCCAGCACTGTTACTCCAGCCACCCCCAGTACACAGTTCTGATCATTCTTGAGCTTCCTGTTGGTGTTTCTTTATATAAAAACAAGCCATTGTGAATGCTTATATGAAAACCAAAAAAAATGTTTATATAAAAACAAGCCATTGAGAATGCATATTTTTGTACGCATGTTAGTCCTTGTAATGAGCGGTCAGACTCCACACGTTTTGATGTGTGCTGACAGCTTACGCCTCTCCTCTCCCTCTTCCCCTCGTGTCCACACCTGGACAAGCTGAGGAGAAAGTCCAGAGGCTCCCTTCTCTGGCATTGGCTTTGGATCCAACCACACAATCCCCTGTCTGTGTGCAGAACTCTTGCCCTGGTCTCACCCCTGGCAAAGATTTCTTGCTTTGACCAAACTTTAGTCAGGCTCCTGAACCTTCTTGTAGGCCTGTCTGTGCACTTCCTTGTAAAATCCAGTTTTAGCAAGAACCTTGCTAAGTCAGTTTAACCAGAACACCCACCCGTATGTCTGATCACCATCGAGATCTGCTCAGGCTCCTCCTCCATCTCCACCATCCCTCAGGTGGTGTCTGATCACTCTGGCCTCTCTTTGGTAAGAATCCTGTTAGGTCAGGTTAGCCAGTAACCCAACACTTGTTTTTTCTCTTAGTAATTTTCCATCCTCTGACCCCCACCATGCTGCCTCCGCCGTGAATTCCCACTCGCCCATGCTGCATTCAGAGTCGAGCCCAATCTCGTTTCTCCCCCACTGTAAATCCCATCATGGTGGTCTCTACGTATCACAGTGGTTCTGAATAAAATATGCCTTACCATCTTTGACAAATGTCATTGAATATTTTTCTTTAAAACCCCCAACCACAATAAAAACCCAGGCCAGGCTCCTTTCCTTGCTCCCTCAAGCCATTTCAGAGCTGCTTGAGATTCTGGACCTGCTCTCCTCGGAGACCTCTATTATGTGAGTCATAAGACGTTTCCTAACTTCTGTGTGTGTGGAGGGGGGCGCACACCAGCATCAGTCTCTACATGGGAACCACAGCACTTGCCAGTGAGCAGTCATATTTTGAAAGGAAGCTCTTTCTCTGAGTGGTAGGTCTCAACAGTGGGCTCAAAGTATTCAGTGAACCATGTTATAAACAGATGTCCTGTCATCCAGGCTTTGTTGTTCCATTTGAGCATTGACTTTAACTTAAAGTCATCAGATGCATCACACCTAACAAGAGAATAAGCCTGTAGAAAGGCCCGGGGTGGGGGTAGGGGGTGGATTGGAGGGGGAGGGGAGAGAACAGGATCAGTTAGAGGACCAGAGGTCAGAATGTGAGACAGGAGTTGGAGAAGGGGCCAGAGCAGTCGGTAACAGCACAGCAGCCAGGTCAAGGCCCTGTGCACCATGTCTGGGAGTCAGGACCATCTCCTAATTGCAGTCAGTGGGGGAGCCCCATTTCTGGTTGGATCCCTGGGGGACAAGAAGGCAGTGTCTTACCACGTCTGTCTGTCCACAGCTCCCAGACCCTGGCCAGGGAGCATGAAGCACTGATGCAGAAGTACCTGCACCTGCTGCACATTGTGGAGACGGAGAAGACAGTGGCCAAGCAGCTACGGCAGCAGATGGAGGATGGGGAGATCAATATCAAGCGGCTGAAGGCAGAGGTGACTGCTGGCTAGGGGTGCAGAGGAGGCTGGCCAGGGGGCCCAGGGCACAGGCCCAACACCTCGCACTCCAGGCTCCTGCAGGATCGGGGGGGGCACATGACAGGCAGTGGGACCAGCTTCCAGTCACAGCTAGGCCAGCCTCCAAACTTAAAGTTAGTGATGCTGGCAGAGTGGGAAGGGCCTTAGTCAGATCTGAGTTCAGATCCTACCTCTGCCACTTGACAGTTGCAACCTGGAGTAGGTCCCCCCATCCTCTGTGCCTCCATTCCTTCATCTATAAAACAGCCTTTCTCTGCTTGCCTGACAAGAGTATGAGGATTGAGTGAGGTTATTTATGGGCGAGCTTTTAGTTACTCTGCTGATGACCACATTGACTAAGCATTCCCACATTATCAGCTGAAGTGTCCGAGGACACAGGGTCCTGGTAGGTCATCATAATGTGGGCTCCTGGCTCAGTTCCAAGCAGTCGTTCCCTCTGCCTGTTGTAAGAGCTCCTACAAGGGCTCCCCGGACATCAGTCTGGAGGCCACACTGTTGCTAGGTTAAGCCTTCTAGAACTTCACTACTCAAAATGTGGCCCATGAAGCAAGGGCATGTTAGAAATGCAGAATCTCAGGCCCTGCCCAGACCTCCAGAATCAGAATCTGCACTTTCACAACATCCCAGTTGATTGCCATTTACATTAAAGCTTGGGAGGTGCTGGCTCTCTGTCCCTTAGACGCCCCTCACCAGCTGTCTACCCCAGCACCGAATGATCTGATTGCCTCTCCCGCCTCATCTCACCATGCTCACCAGATGCTCAGAGCCATTTGGCCATGTCACACGAGGACCGTGGATGCTGAGCTGAGGACGGGAAAATGGAAACATAGATTTTAACCAGGTTCAGCTGCATGATTTGTAGGGCCTGAGGCAAGGGAAAAATGCAAGGCCCTGGGTGGAGTCAGGGAAGTCGACCTCCCCTTCTCACAGCCCACCAACCCACCCATGGCAGACAGGCGACCCCCCAATATCAACCTCCAACCTCCTCTAACCTCTGTGCCATGATACACTTGGTACCTAGATGAGGGGTGGGCAAGATGCCCATGCTGAGTCACCCACCTAGTGCCCAGGTATTGTCTCCTCCCCCTGCTCTGAGACAGCATTGGGTGTGCACTGCACCCACCCTTTCTGCACCTACCCCGAGGCCCCTGCAGAGGGTGGAGGGTGACTCACGGTGGGATGTGAGTCTTCCTGGCTGACTCAACCCATTTGCTCCCAGACAGAGGGTAGAGGAGGTCATGGGTTCTGGGGTGCCAGCATGTGGGGAGCGAGCAGCTGAGAAACAATCCCAGGGAGGCAGCAGGAGGCAGGAACACATGAAGGCTGAGTCCCACTACCCTGGGGCGTGCTCAATTGTTCCATCAGATGTTACTCCTGAAACAAATTCAAAGAGAAATGGTTAAGAACTTCAAGGTGGCAACCGCAGAACTTGAAGCCCCAAGCATGGGGCCTTCTGAGCATAGGACCCCATCACACGCCCTTGAAGCCAGCTCTGCCTGGAATGTTCGAAGATCTGAAATTGCCAATTCCACCTTATGGTGCCGCTGCCAAGCTCTGAACTATGGTCACATTAGCTTGGAACTTGAGGTTGAACAATAGTTTCAGATTGCACACACCTCTTCTACTCTGCACCAGGCTCTGTCAGACATACTTCCTTAGTCAGTCCCCACAACCATCCTCATAGGATCGAACGAGGAAGCAGGCTCAGAGAACTCAAGTCACCTGCCCAAGCTCACACAGCTGGGAGGTGGCAGAGGCAGGACTAGAACCCAGGTCTGCGTGTCTACTTGCCAGTCTTCCCACTCTACTTGTAGCCTCTTCCCACATGGCTCCTGGGATGGGGGCTTGTCCCATGTCTAAACCATCTGGTTCATTCTGAGATCTAGCCTAGCCCTACACATATCCCTGAAACCAAGCTGAGTCCTTGCTAGGGACCAGGGAATAGGTCTAGGGACCAGTATCAAGTTAGTGGCTTCATGATCAAGGGTGTTATTCACTCACTCACTTGTTCACTAACTGCCTAAGATCAGCTGACCACTGCCTAATCCTGTTCCCCAGGCTCCTCTTCCCTCATCACTCGGGGCTCCAGCCAGTGATCCCTGGTCATGAGCTGAGCACCTCTTGGCCTTTGCATATGGTGGGGCTTCTGTTTGGAGTGCCCCTGCCATCCCTAGGCTTCCCTGCCTAGTGGAATCCTACCAAGCTCGAATGCCTCCTCCTGGGGACTCTCATCCCAGAATGTGCTCCATGCCCCCTGCTCCAATGGCTTTCCCACTCTAAGCATGCCACATCAAAGCCAGCTCCTTGGGTTTCTGTACCCCACCAGGCATGGTGGGACCTCCATGAAGGCAGAGTCATTTATCACTCTGTTCCTTCTGCCTCGCACATAGTGGGTACTCTGTAAGGGCTTGATGAATGAATGGACATCAGGCTCTGTGGTAGACAGTAAAGAGATGGAAGTTTCTACCCTTAAGGTCTGATTGTGGTAGAGTGTGCTTGGTGACATATTAGAGCTTGAGGTGTGAATCCAGGTAGATAATGAGTCATTTTATGGCCAAAGAGGGTATGGGTTCATGTCGCGTATGGCCTTGAAAGATTTTGGGGGTTGGTAGGCCAGAGAAGGGGTGGGTGCAAAGGGCAGGGCCCTCTCTGGTGCTGGGGAGCACAAAACTGGTCAGTTTTGACTGAAAGTGTGTGTGTGCGTGTGTGTGTGTTTGTCAGTGTGGCAGCAGAGGCCTGTTTGGTGGGAATTTGGAGCAATGTTTCCAACTAAGTGCATTACTCTCCAGGGCAAATAAATTTTTTAAAGAAGACTTTGAAAGATCAGCTTGGTAAAGCTTTCTGGCTGTAGTCTGTCTCTCCCTCCCTCCTTCCCTCCTTTTCTCTCTTTGTCTCTCTGTCTCTCTCTCACACACACACACAGAGACATATCCTGCAGGGCAGAGGGCACCTGTGTGCTCTGGAGGGGCTCCAGGATGGTGAAACAGAGCCCATTTGCCAGGAAGTAGGCCATCAGGTAGTCAGGAGGCGCTGATGAGCCAAGTAAGTGAGGAGTGATGCCCGTGACAAAGACAGAGGGTCTTAGAACGTCAGAGCTGGGAGGGATCTGAGAACTCTGAGGTCCACAGAAGAGGAAGGGACTTATGTAAGGTCACTCTAAGGTCACTTCCAGCACTGGAATCCAGGCTTAACCTTGGGTCTCCTGGTGTAGATCCTTGGCCTGTGGCTGACCCACAACTTATTCCTTTCTTGCTGGGGAGACGGGCCAGATAAAAGGTGCATGTTCGGGAACCACTGTGTCACCTGGATGGCTTCAATCTCTCTTGGGCCACATTTCCTCTGATAGCCAGAAAAATTCCTCAGGCACCATCCCACATATTCCTGAGGATTTTCTAGGGTCTTCCATTTTCCTGGCCACATCTGGCTTCCAATTCTACTCTCCTGACTTCTTGTATCACTTCTCACAATGGCTGTCTTCTCTCAGTCTTGACTGCTCCTTACCCCCGTGTGGTCACTCCATGTGTCCGTCAGGTGGAGCTAGATTCTACTGCAATTACAAACAACCCCCAAGTCTCAGTGGTTTAAAACAACAAAGATTGCTTTCTCTCTCACACTGTGTTCATTGTGGGTTCTGCTCCACAACATTCTCAGAGACAGGGACACAGGCTGACGGGGCTCCACCATCAGGAAATTCACTAATCCCATGGCAGGGGAAGCAATGTGGCAAATGGTGCCTGACAGCTCTGCTCACATTTCATTGGACAAAGCGAGTCACATGACCACACCCGACTTCAGGGTCCTGGGCAGTACAGTCCTGCCCTGTCCCAGGAGGAGAACCAGAGTATCCACGAAAGCCCTAATGACATCCGACTGGCTCCTCCTTCAGTCCCCAAGACCCCGACACTGGCAAGTATGGACCAGACTCTCTGAAAGGCTTAGATACAGTAGAGGGGGTTTCCAGTACTGAAACAGAAAATGGCTTACAGGTGAATAGAAGTCATCCTTGCCCTCCTGTGTCACTCAGCCTTTCCTGCTACAGGGATTTCTTGCTGACCTCCTCTCCTCACACTGGCCTCTCTCCACATGCTTCCAACTGCCATTTTATTGGTGGTGGGGGTGTTCATAATCCCTTTATCTGCCAAGACCCTCGCCCCCATCCAGTGATGTGCCAGAGCTGGCTCATACCAACTTGCAAGTTGGTTGTGAAGTTTTCAAGAATCTTGCAAGCTTGTTATTCACCCTTTGGTAGCTTAAAATGGGCCAAGGTAAGAATGTTTACACCATGGAAATTGGCCAGTGCTACCAGTCAGAGTTTTTCTTTCAGAGAGCTGGTCCTTAATCCTTTACCAATATACCCTTGTCTACACCTTTTTTCAGGACCAACTAAATACTTTGCTGGGCCCAGTGCAAAATGAAAATGCAGGGCTCTTAAGAATTTCAAGGCAACAACAGCAGAGCCCTAAACCAGGCATTAGGCCCTTCTAAGCAGGCTGTGCACAGGTCACCCATCGAGGACACTGGCCCTGTCTCTACTCCTTCTATACTCTCCACCTCCAGAGCCCCCACCCGCAGCCATCTCTCCCTAGAGGTAACGGGAGATCACACCCAAACAAAAGTCTGCACAAAATTTATTAAGCAAAACTATCCAGCTCTGTTCAGTCTCTTCTCTCCCATCTAAACAGCCCTCTTGGGCCCCATCCTTGGTAATCAAAAAGCTCCAAGGACCATCTAAAACAACGGGAGCATCCTCCTCTAGGAAGACTCCTCCGCTTCTCTAGAATCCTCAGTTTGCCACCATTTCATTGTTTTAATAGCTATTTTTCTCCCATTTATGATTGGAAGTAAGTTGGGATGGCTTAGGCAGCCCTAAAGGGCAGGGTAGGAGTTTAGAGACGGTCGTGGTATTTTCCTGGCTTGGGAGCACTCAGAATCCTGGAAGGCTGACTCTGCAATAAACTGCAGAGATCTTAATTCATGGTTTAAGGTAAAACTGTAGCCATGGAATCAGGGTTGCAAACCAACTTTGACATAGAGAGGTCCGCCTTGACCCCTTCCGAGGCAGCCCCTCTGCAGGGCCCACTCTATGCCTTGAGTCCTGTTTCCCATGTTCCTCCTGCCATCCACACCCCTGCTGCCCTGCACTCAACACCCTGTCATACCCTGCATCTTTGTTCACACCATCCCCTCTGCTCCAATTCCTTCCATCCTATAGCACACCTATTGGGCACCTTTTTTTTTTTTTGTGAGGAAGATCAGCCCTGAGCTAACATCCATGCCAATCCTCCTCTTTTTGCTGAGGAAGACTGGCCCTGGGCTAACATCTGTGCCCATCTTCCTCCACTTTATATGGGACGCCACCACAGCATGGCCCGACAAGCGGTGCATCGGTGCAGGCCCGGGATCCAAACCTGGGCCGCCAGCAGCGGAGCGTGTGCACTTAACTTCTACACCACGGGTCCAGCCCAGTTGGGCTCCTTTTTTGTCCTGCAAAACCTCTGGGTAGCGCTTGTGGCTTCCATGGTGAGACCCTCCCACTGCAGTAGGAGCACACCTCTATTCTGGCCTCACCTTGTTGGAGTATAAGTTACCTCTGTGGGTATCTGACACCCTTCTTAGGCTGGAAGCTCCTCCAGGGAAGGGATCTGACATCCACCTCCGGCTGTGTCTCACCCATGCCCAACATGGTGCCCACCACAGAGACTCCATCAGGACATGCTGACAGGATTGACACAAAGGGAGACAGAGATGGGCATCTCTTAGGCTTGGAAGAGGCCAGAGGGAATGGAGAATGAAGGAGAGAGAACTGAGTTGTGTGGCAGCTGTTGGAAAAGCAAGAAGTACAGAGATCTTTAGCAAAACCTTGACTGCTAACAAACAAGAGAAAACCCTGGACTAATTCCCCCATCAATGACTGCACTGACTAAATGCATTCTGGATTAAAGACACTGTCTCCAGAGAGGGGACTGGGGTGTGGCAGGAGCCAATGAGCAGTGCTGCTAATGGGTGTGGCAAACGAGGATTTGCCTCTGATGGGCCAAGAAGGCCAGACTGTTGGATGGTAAGTGGGCAGGGCTCAGCTGAGATGCCAGGCATTGAGCCAGGTTGGGTAGCCAGAGCTGGACTCTAGCAGGCGAGTTGGGGTGTAAGCCCGAGTCCCAACTCTCCATCGCCATCGTTGACAAGGGTCAACTGAACCGGCCTTGGACGTCAGCCAAGCCAACCCGGATCCAAAGCAAATGCATCCCCAGAAGGGACCTGCAGGGTAAGAGAAAGGCAGCCCCTGCGAGCCCAGCAGGGCTGGGGCTCTTGCCTCCATCCTGACACTGGTTCATAGCAGGGATGGGCTGTGGCCCAAGGCTTCTGCAGGGTCCCCAGGCTCACAGCTCTCCAGAGCTTTGCCCACCTGGCCCGATCTTTAAATCCAACTCCCAGACTACTGGTGTTGCCTGTGCAGGGAGCAGAGCGCCTGACCTGACTGTGTCTGGTTTTTGCTCTGGTCCCTGGGGAGTAGATGTCCTGTAGATGTCTCTGAGAAGAGCGCCATCAGTTTTACATACAGACTACTTTTACCCACACACACACACACACCCCACCTAAAGAGAAAAGGATACCACGTGCAAATCCCAGAACTGGCAAAGAGAGCAGACTGGCATGGGGGTGATGACATCAGGGCAGTGAGGGTGCTGACTGGGCATCCACATGTCTCTGAGCTCTGCACAAGCCTGTGTGTGTAAGTCTCTTAGCTCTTTAGAGGTCAGATCCAACAACAGCCATTATTTCATGTGCCAAGGTTCTCAGAGAATCGAAAAAATAGAAAAGCCTGCATCGGCCCTGAATATTTCTCCATTAAATATTTTCAGCCGCTCTTCAAGCACAGGCTGGGGTAGTTTTAGCAACCCGGAAGTGGAGAGCGGGTAACTGTCCCATTTTGCTTTTAAAGTGCTCCATTCGCTCAATTGTCAGAGCCCATTCATCCTGCGGTTCAGCAAGTGGCCTTGAGGAGACAAAGCCACATGCCCTGAAAAGGGAGCAGAGCTGGCTCTGTGGCACATTTGTGATTTCCTGAGCTACTATCTTTGGATGTGTGCCACTTAGCTCAGAGGTGTCTCTGCGCCCACTCAGCACTTTCCACCCCCTGCTCTTGTTGTACTGAGCGAGTGAGACCCCAAGGTGGGGGTTTGCCCTCAGGGCACAAACTGCTGGGAGAGGGCACAGCCCCCTGTGACAGCTCCCCTTGGAGGACAACACTAGGGGCCTCCAACAGCCAAAGTGCTGAGTTATCACAGAGAGATGGAACAGAGAGCACACATGGAGAATGGGACCAGGGAGGGGCATCTGATGTGGCAGAGAAAGACAGAGACCACTGCAGGGAGATGGGGACAGGCTCCTAGGCTGGGGCTACCCTGACTCCTGGAGGGGTTCACTCTTTCTCTCTGGGCCTGTTTTCCTGTCCACAAATGGAGTGCATGACAGAGTCCCTTTGGCTTCCCCTCTGTCATTCAGCTCAAACCCCAGACACATTGGGGAGGTTCCCAGGTCTCCAGGGTGGTAGGAGCTGGGAGTGATGAGCAGGGGCAGAGGAGGAACAGTTGGGAGGGGAAGGGGCTGCAGGAAGTAGCAGAAGTCTCTCTGGCATCCTTACAGCTCATCCTGGGAGAGGAGACTCGGGCTGTGTTCTGGAGCTGGCTGGCTGGGGAGTATGGGCGGGGAAGAGGATGCTGGGAGGGGAGCCATGGCAAATGTGGCTGCCAGGGGTGCTCAGGGGCCCCTTACCCAGCCTGGTGCTAAACTGACAGTGAGAAGGCATGTTCCCCAGGGCTCTTTAGGTGGTGACAGAGCAGGTGCTTGGGAGAATCCGGGTGTTTTTGCTTTTCTAAGTTTCCCCCCAAAAGGGAGTGGTGGAGAGCTAGCATTTACCGAGCACCTCCTCTGCACCAGGCCCTGTTTTGAGAGGTTCAGGGGATTCGATTGGAGATGTAAAAGAAACTTGTCACTCCAAACAAATGCACTGAAGGTATATTTTATTATACAGAAGAGAGTAAAGGCGATAGTCCGCAAACAGATCCGAATAGGTCAAATAATAAGAGGGAAAAACACTAGCTCAATTGGAAAGGGAAACATCGACATCGACTGAAGGGAAATGACACAAATCAATCAGAAATTCAGACACCAGGTTGACTGAAAAGAGTACACATCAGATTGGTTACTCACAACATCCACGCCCCACTGCTGGGAGAGTGCCTTCAATTGACATGGCTGGGCGGGAATCCAATCATCAAAGGTCCTGGGCCAGGTGTCCCCTTCACAGGTGAGACTCTCACCAGGCCTCAGTCTCCAGCGGTTTATATAGCGTCAGTAGTTTTCAGAGTAAACAGTTACAGAGTTTACAGAGCAAGCATTCAGTGTTCCCATGCACAAATGGTTATCAGTGGCATATGTGCACTGAGCCTCCTGGTTATTGTCCCAGCCTGGCAGTTGTGCACGTGCATTTTTCCCTGGTTATGGTCCCAGCCCAGCACAGATGGCCAGTCTGTCCCAGGCTACAATGCCCAAAGGACCTTGAGATGTTACAAATTGCAACTATCTCCGTGGGAGAAAGGCCAGTTCCCACCACACAGAAAGCAGCTTTATATTTCTTTGTGTGCTGGTGGCTGTAGGTCAATGGAGCGGCCAAACATGGCTGCACTCATGTCAAGACAGGCCCTCAAATTGTCCCATTACTTGCAGGAGTGACCTCATTTCACTTTCATATTTTACAGAAAAGAGGTTTTCTGAGGTTTAGACATGTTAGGCATCTTGCTAGAGGTCACACAGCTGAGAAGCAGCTGCAGAAGCAGAAGCAGCATAGGGCAGATTTGAGCCTGCTCTGTGTGGGTCTCAAGCCCTAGCTCTTTTCACATCATCAGTGGCATTTACTCTGAATTCTCCAGAGCCCTGAGTTCCTCTAAGATCCCTCAGGGTCACCCTAGCAGGTGGGCACTGAGGGTGCCAGGAAGGCTGGCAGTGAGAGCAGCTCCTGTCCTCTGCCAGCTTCTGGGGCGTGTGACCATGTTTAGAAAAGCTTGTGTTTGGTTTAGTGCTCTGCTGTCACCATCTTGAAATTTTGTCATTTTTTAAAAAGGGGTCCTGCTTATTTGCTCTGCACTGGACCCCACAAGTTACATAGTGTATCCCGCTGATGGAGTTTTCACATAAGGTGTCACATGAGAAAGACATTTGCTGCTAGAGTCCCACGGGTGGTGGCAACCCCTGCCCTCTCCCTGGGCCCCTCAGCTCTGCTGGACTTGGGGGAGGGGGACCCTTGGAGGGGCAGGAACTCCATGGCCGGAGCTTACCCTGTGCCTCCTCTGTCAGTGAGGCCATCGTGTGTTTGCACCAGATCTCTACCAAGGCCTGAAGGCCTGCATCTCCAGCTGGCCCACTGGGGCCTGGGTGAGCAGGAAGCCTTGGCAGAGGTCCCCAGCCCCACCTGCACCCAAATCCACCTGAGAAGTCCCTCTCCAGGGCCCACTCCTCCAGGCTGGCGGCACTTCCATCCTCCAGGGGTGTAACAGCGGCCCCTTAAAAACACACAGAATCCCTCAGAGGGAGCAGAAGAGAAAAGACAAGTTGGCAAGCTGTTTTTCTAGGACGAAGCGAGATATTTTTAGTTTCTTATCTACTTTTCCCCTTTTAAAAATTATATATATGAAGCCATTTGAGAAAATTTGACAATCTAGAAAAGCAGAAAATGTTAAAAGCTATAACAGCCATAGTTCTGCTTCCCAAAGATAACCACTGTAAAGACTTTGGTGTGTTTTCTTCAAAATTTTTTCTGTGCACAGGTCTTGGGGTTTTTACCCCCATTTTATTTACATAATGTCACAGGGGCCGGCCCGGTGGCGCAAGTGGTTAAGTGCATGCACTCTGCTGCGGTGGCCTGGGGTTCGCTGGTTCGGATCACGGGTGCGCACCGACTCACCGCTTGTCGAGCCATGCTGTGGCGGCATCCCATATAAAGTGGAGGAAGATGGGCATGGATGTTACCCCAGGGCCAGTCTTCCTCAGCAAAAAAAGAAAAAAAAAAGAGGATTGGCAGATGATAGCTCAGGGCTGATCTTCCTCACACACACAAAAAAATAATAATAATGTCACACATGAATATTGAATTTGAATCTTGATGTGTTTTTTTTTACTTAACATTATAGCACAAATGTTTTCTCATGCTGAAAGTATGCTTTTTGATGGCTGTATGATGCTCCAGTACCTGTGAGCATGCCCTCATCCATGCAGCCATCTCCCATCATTGGCTCTTAACGTTGTTGCAACTTCTTGCTACTAGAAACACTCATCTCTGCATCTGAAATGTTCATATGAGAGAGCATCTCCTTGGGACAGGTTTCCAAAAGTAGAATGACTGAAACAAAAGGTAGAAGCACAGTCAAGGCTCCCACTCCGTCCACCCTGTGTCACTGCTCTCCGAGCTGGCTGTACCGCCATGACAGCCCCGAGGGCTGCACAGCAGGACCCCTGCATCGCGCCTCTCCCATACTGAGTGTGACATTTTGTTGTTCACTTCCCTAAGTCAGAGAGCCCCGCTTTTCCCCAAGGTCACAATGAGAAGAGGCCCTAGAAAGACGAGGTCTGCACTTCCTGTAGTTGCGTGGTTGAAGGTGCTGTCCCTTGGGTAGTGGAATGCCCTATGTAAGCTCCCACTTAGAGTTCATCGCAAAGAAAGCACATTTTTCTTTTTTAATGGAGTTTATAAGCAGAGGTTTCAGTGGGTCCATCCCTGTCAATCAAATACTGAAGGGCAGGTTTGGGGAGATTGGCTGGTGTTTCAGGGGCTGGAAGGCAGGGTGTTGTGTATCCAGGAGATTGGGACAGAGCAGGCCAGCAGCAGACCCAAGTTGCTGAACCTGGGGAGGCATGGAAGGACAGGGACACATGGATAAAGGGACAGACAGCTGAAGGGACGTGACTCGGGAGGGCATGTCATATGGGGGAAGCCCTGGAATGGCGGACTCAGGAGACCTGGTTCCAGACCAGCTACTGACTCGCCTTATGACCACGGATGGGTCACTTCTGTCACTGGTGGGGCACTCTGGGAGGGAGGCCTCTTGGGAGAGCCAGGGCCGAGGGGGATGTGGAGCTGCAATTCAGTTACCACAGAGGCCTCAGCCGAACCCCCAAAGCTCCAGAGCTGGGTGGCCCTTCAGACCCTCAGGCGGCGAGGCACACCACAGCACCCACAACAGCCCTCTCTGACCTTCCAATACACAGGTGTTGGACTAGACAGGGCCCCATCTCTATAAAGATCTGTGACTCTGATGTTGTCCTGATGCCTGGGGCCACCTATCTGGCCTTGGATAGGGCAGTGGTGCCAGAGTCATCCACAAAGGCAAGGGTGTCTCTGGGTGGGAGCTCTGAACCTGGACCTGACCTCCGTGGGTGGGGCTGGGTGACCGAGGGCTTGTGGGGCATCTCCCGAGCAGGCCCGTTGGCCATCCTGCTGCCGATGGTCAATTTCTATCAGGAGTTGGTCTCCAGCCACCAGTACAGCCTGCAGATCCTGACCCACTGCAAGCAGAACAGTGACTTTGACAAGCTGCTGAAGCACTATGACGCCAAACTGACTGCAAGGAGAGGGTGCTGGAGGCCTTCCTCACTGACCCCATGTTCCAGCTGGCACCTAGCCCTGTCCTTGAGGGCGCATGCCTGGGGAGCCTACTGGGGACCATGGCAGTGAGGGCCCCAGCTGGGAGGAAGCCACACCTGGGGGCACCAGGGGGCCATGGCCGGGACAGCCCAGGCCCTAACAGGCCCCAGCTCTGGGCTGCCTGGAGAATGAGGTTAGAGCCAGACCCTGACCCAGCGGATGGCAGGCCTGTCCAGCTCCACAGAGCAGGCAGTGTGGGAAGGTGAGGGGGAGCTCCTGGTCCTGAGCCCACTTCCAGGCCCTTCCTACTGCTATCTTAGAGCCTCAAGCTCTGGGCTCTTGGCCCAGACAAGACCCTGGAAGAGGCTCCACGTTAGAGTCTGAGATCAAAAATGCTGTGGGTGTCTATCCTCAGCCCTGCTGGTGGGAGTGCTGGGAGCTGAGAGAACCATTCTCTGTCTCCTTTGTCTCTCTCTCCCTCGCTACGTTGCTGCTCTGTCTCTCACTTGCTTCATCACTGTCTCTCTCCTTGCCTCTGTCTCCCTGTCCCTCTGTCCTTCCCCATCCTTGCCTCTGTCCCTGACCCCTGCCTCTCCCTGCTGCAGATTCCCAACACATTCTGACACTGCACGAGCTCCTGGCCCACTTTTCACAAGCACATCGAGCCAACAGCCTGGACGACGCCAGGGCTAAACTGGGGGGGCTGTCTGGGTGAGCCCGGCTCCCAGGTGCCCCCACCAGTGGACAGGCCAGGACTGAGGATGCTCCCCAGTGGGAGTTTGCTGAGCCCCAGGTGGTAAAAATCTCATGTTCAGGTTAGGATCCCAAGGGGTGGTGGTTGGGGGACCCCCAGCCTGCCCCACCTGGAAGCAGGGCCCCTGGAGCAATCTGAGGAGTTCACAGCTCAAGCCCAGGGGAAAGTTGGTGGGATGGTGTGGGTGGTGTGCTGTCCCTGGCACAGATGGGGTTCGAGGAAGGGCCCTGGGCACTCACGTGGGCCCATCTGCCAGGACAGGGATCCGCCCAGTGACTCGCAGGCACTCTGCCAACTTCCCCTGTTCTCCAGTGTCAGTGTGTCACAACGTGTGGTATAGGAGCCCCAGAGGGGGGCCTGGGTGATGGGCCTTCATGTAGCCAAGGCTGCAGTCAACAGCATGCAGTGTCATGGGTGGACAAGCCAATGACTTGTCCAGTGTCAGAGGCCCCAGCCCTCTGGTCAAGGCCCCTCTGCTGCCCCTCTTTCTGTTTCCAAAGCCCAGGGGGAACCTTCCTCTGCCAGGGCAGAAATAGAGGGACCAGGGAGGAGGGGCCTACAACAGCCCAGGCAGCAGCTGACGGTGGCCTGCACCAGGTGGTGGCAGTGGAGGTGAGGAGGAGGTTCAGATTCTGGGTGTGTTTTGAAGATGGAACCAACAGGAGTTTCTGATGCATTAGATGTGAGGAGAGAGAAGATGGGACTCAAGGGTGATTCCAGAGTTTTTGGCTGAGCAAGTAGAAGGTTGGAGTTGCTGCTAACCGAGATGGAAAAACTGGCAGGATGGGCAGGTGTGGAGGGGGAGTCTTTCTTGCTTCACTGGAGCTTGACTGGGGGCATGTTGAACTTGAGATGGACAACAGTGCTGGAGAGGACAAGAAGGGAGGAGGGTGTTTGAGTCTGGAGTGTAAGGGAGCGAGCCATTTGGGAGCCATCAGCTCGGAGATGGTATTTAAAGTCATAAGACTGGTGAGATCACCAGAGGAGTGAGTTTAGGCAGGATTGAGATGTGTACCAAGAGCTGAGCCCTGGGGTCTCCACTTTGTGCAAGCCAAGAGATGATGAGCAACCTTGTAGTCAGTGATGGGCTGCCAGAAGCTGCAAAGGAGGGTCGGTCTGCAGCATGTGGGGTCTAGTCCCCAGCCTTGCCAACCACTCAGTGCCCTAAATGGCTTCCTGAGTCCAGCAAAAGGCAGCCAGTAGGGCCACATCTCCCAGCTGGGCAGAGGGAGGACCAGGCTGGACCAGGGCAGGGCACAGGCCCCAGAGTGGAGGTTCATTCAGGGAGCAGATGTAATCAGAGCGTGATTGCAGACTAAAAAAAGCATTGTGGGGTGGGGACCCCAGTCCTCTCGTGCCCCAAGGAGCCAAATCCTGTACACTTCCCCAAGGAGAAGACTTGGGGCTCCAACGAGGCTCCTTGTCCCTGCGGGATGCCCTATCCCGGTGTGGGCAGTGGTGAAGAAGGCACATGGGTGCCAAGACGTTTGTCCCAAGACCCTGATCCCCTTTCCAGAAGCCTACTCGTCTTTTGTCCCACCTGATCACCTGCACCTGGCCTGAACACAGCCCTAGTGGCACAGAAGGGGGTTTTCCTGTCGCCCTGACAGCAGCCCTTTCATCCTCCTCTCTCCCTCCCTTGGGGGACTTAGGAAAGCTCCCAGCCCAGCAGGAAGCCATCAGATAACAAACCCTCCCTGGCTCTGCTCAGAAACACTCCTCCTCTGGGGCTGACTCTCTCCTACCTCTGTCCTTTGTCCCGCTTTTTCTCCTGAACCTCATCTCTTGGGCTCACTGTAACCCAGGTCGTCAATTCCAGCTCCGCCGGCAGACTGCGGCCCTGGGCACTCCTCCCCAGCTGCGGTAACAGTGTGGCTCTCAGCACAAACCCCAGCCGGGGCTGGCAGCAGTCCTGAGCAGCTACATCTGGCACTTGTCTAACAGTGAAACTCGTGTTGCTACTGTGGGATCGCCCCCTTGTTTGTAGCAAATACAGCCCTCCTCAGCAAAATCCCCACCCTTGTCAAAAGAAATGGTTCTGCTTACCTTTGCTAACCTGCAAAAATGAGTCCATATCCAGGGAACTAGCATATCCTTGAAAGGTGGCTCCCTGTACCCTGTCCCTTCCAGAAGAGGGCTAGGGCCTGGGCTGCTGAGAAGAGAATTGCTGGGATGGAGGGACTGAGGCTCCTAAGAAAGAGACCCCATCTCCATGCTTCAGTCTGATAACCAGAAAACAACGATAATAGTAGTGTTATAATGACACCTTTGCAACCAGTGATACTAGAAACAGTGATCACTGCCCTTTACTCAAGCACCTGCCATATGCTGGGCCTGAGGTCAGCACGTGAAATGCATTCTCTTCCATCCTCACTCCGACCTTCTACAGATGAGCAAACTGAGGGTCAGAAGGGCCCAGTCATTTGCTCATCACGCTGAGTTCGTTAATCACAGATCCAGCTCGACCAGTGTCATCTCTCATTGCTGGGAGAGTTAAGTTGGACAGTGTCTACTAGAGAACTTCGTAAGCCACGCATATTAACCAGCCCTCTTGGTGATCTGGTCGTGGTTGTAGAATTTGAGGCATCAGTAGACAAATAAGGGGTTTTGTACTTTTCTTGGAGTAGGTGGAGTACTTTTTCCAGACGCTCCTCCCACCAAAGTTACTAACTTCCTAAGACTCCTGAAAACCCATCAAGGCTCTTAGCAAAGTTGGCAACTCAAACGCCTCTTTTCCCAGCAATGCTAGTTTTAAAAAGCAGTTAAATGGCGCCACCTTCTGGAGGAGGGGTGTTGTGGCAGTCAGAAGATGACAAATAAGAGTGTTGTCATTATTCTCAGATTGAGGGGCAAGGTGTGTCCTCCTCCCCCCAGACGTGCTGGAGCCTACTGGAGTCAGTCTTTCTGTGAGCCAGTGGGATTGCCAGGTGTTCCAAAACTAAGCCATTCCAGGGCCTGAACATTAAGGAAGCAACTGTATAAAGTGCATTGGGGGAGGGATGGAGACAGTAAGTGCAAAGGCCCTGAGGCAGGATGGGTGGGTGGAGTTCTATGGATGGAGATAAGGCCAGTAGTGGTGTGGGGGGCAGAATAGTGAAAAAAGGTTCTTTCCTCTACTCCGGTCCTCCTCCTAGTTTTTCCATCTCTGTTCCACGTGGTTTAGACTTTTAAATCAGACCTGTTTTCTAGCTATTAATCTCCATTTCCTTCACTCTGAAATAAGAACACCTTTCTCTTTGGGCTGTCAGAAGGATGATGTGAGCTCATGCCCATAGAGTGCCCAGCACAGTGGGCATTCAATATGCATTCTCTCTCCCTCTTCGTGCCCACAGGCTCCACCTGAGAATCCTGGGTGCCAGGCCTTCTTCCTAGGTCTGGCCAGAGGCCCGGCATTCCCTTCTCCCTGAGAGACGGGGGCAGCCTGTCTCTGACTTATTTTCTGTCCCCACAGGATAATGCACAATGAAGTAAAGGAGACAGAGAGCATCCAGGAAAACATAGCCATGGAGGGCATGATTGTCGAAGACTGTGAGACCCTCCTGGACACTGGCCAGACTTTTGTGAGATGGGGCATGGCACCCTGCCTCCCCCGAACATCAAGGTAGGCCCCAGCAGTGGTGGCATTCGGGGACACCACCAGTTGGTTTGGCTCCCATGTGCCAAAACCTGCCAGCGTGATTATGGAGTATTCCGGGGCTGCTGGAGGAACGTGACAGCTGTATGTAGATGTCGGTATCTGCACACATGGATGCAGATATTACTGGTTTTCACAGTTCCCTTCTCTCCAGATGTACACATGATTCTTCCCAGATGCCCTTGCTGTGTCTGTGGATGTCATAGTAAACACTGACATGTCCTTTTGGGGAGAGAGGAGTGGAGGATGAAGACAGATACTAATTGGCCCCATGAATCACAAGCATGTTCAGCATCTGAGGGGAAGTCGTGTGGGTCAGTCCCTCTGTCCCTTGCACATCATCCTTGGCCCCTTGCAGGAGGCTGTGATCACAGCGGTTCTCACGGGTAGGAGGTTGCCTTCACCCTCAGCCTCCACTCTCCTTGGGAGCGGTGTTTGAGAGGCACATCCCTGTGAGGGGGCAGCTAGAGGCTGTGACTGAGGGGACTGACTTCCAACTCGGAGACGTTAGAGCTGCAAGACATTTGAGGGTCACCTCTTCAGATTCCACTTGCTGTGGGACCCTCAGCTTCTGCTTGCATGCCCCCGAGGTGACCACCTCAGATGGGCCTCCTGAGTTCCTTCTATCCAGCCCTGGGACTCTCTGAGCAGATGAAAGGCTCAAAGGCTGTGCAGCTGCCTTTGGCCCCTGCTGCCCTTAGCAAGGGTATCGTCGACTTGAAGTTTTGTCCTGAACCCCTGTGTGTGGCCCCCTGTGCCTTTTCCCTAGGCCGACCCTGTGACCTGCTGGGCCCAGAGCCAGCCTCCCTGTGTCCTGGCTCTCCCTGAGCTGCATTGGGCCTAAGCTGGATGTGACCAAAGAATGACCTCTCCTGGGGTGGGCAGTGTCACCACAGTCTAGGAATCTGCTCCATTGCCCTGAACCTAAGCATTTCCTCCCCTCCTGATGGGCTGGGCTGGATGTGGATAACAGACAAGGGAGCCCACAAGGTGCCAGGCAGTGATGGACGTGGGCAGAAGGCAGAGTGGTGGCTCAGAGCAGGCCTGGGGAGATGGAGCGTCAGGGAGGGCTTCCCGAGGAGGCATCACTGGAGTCGAGTCTTGAAAGGTAAGTAGGAGTGCACAGGGTGGATGGGGTGAAGGAAGGGCCCTTCCAGGCCAAAGAGCAGCACTCAGGAGCCACAGGTAACTTGCCCTGGAACTAGAGTGGAAGCAGAGAGGGGAGGCAATGGTAAGGAAGGAGAAGTGCTGGAGCAGCCTGCTGGCGGCTTGAAGGCCTGAGTCCCAAGGACAGTGAGGAGCTGGCAGAGTAAGTGGGGAGAGGAGGCCTGGAGCACGTCTTAGGGAAGCTGGGCCGGCAAATGGGTTCATCACAGTCCCCTGCTCTGCCCGCGAGTGGCTTCGGAGTGCACATTGTCGAGGACTGGGGGCTCTGCAGCCCAGCACGTCGTGACTGATTGGTGATGTCTGCTGCGTCTGTGTGTGGCAACAGGTGCCCTGTGTCTCTTGCTCATCCCTCTGGGACAGAGCCAGGTCCACACTTGTTCAGCCTCCTGCTCACCCCGACCCAGCCCTAAAGAGGTACAGCCTTTTAGATACAGGATACAACCTTCCTTAGAGAGGGAGTACAAACAATACCCTAGTTGGCCTAAATTCAGCTACAAATTAAGAAAGCCTTCAGGTTCAACAATATACTTATCTTAATTTCAATCACAGAAACTAACTCCTAATCTAATGCTGCATTAATCTATTAATTCATAGAAGTAGTACTGTTACTATGAGGAACAAGAATTATTTCTCCTTGCATAATCTTATATCAGAACAGATAATCACCGAAAGTTGACAATAAAATAAATTCAACCCAATAATTATTTATTACATTAATCGTTAACCCAACACAGGTAGGCATTCAAGGAAAGATTTCAAAAAGTAAGAGAAATTCGGCAAACACAGCCCCCACCTGTTTACCAAAAGCATCTCCTCTGGCATTTCTGGTGTTACAGGCACTGCTTGCCCAGTGACACGGTGTAAAGGCCGCAGTGACTGGACCCTGCAAAGGCAGCATCATCATTTGTTGTCTAAATGAGGGCTTGTATGAACGGCCACTCGAGGGTTTTACTCTCTCTTACTTTTAATCAGTGATATTGACCTTTCCCTGAAGAGGCGGGAATGAGAAAATAAGAAGAGAAGACCCTATGGAGCTTCAATTAATTAAAAAAAAAAAAAAAGGTAAGCCAAATCAAGGGATAACAAAACTTAAATGGACTAACAATTTTGGTTGGGGTGACCTCAGAGAAGAAAATAACCTCTGAGCCATTAAAATCTAGACGAGCTAATCAAAATATTTTATCACTTATTGTTCCAAAATGTTGATCAACAGAACAAGTTACCCTCGGGATAACAGAACAATCCTATTCTAGAGTCCATATCCACAATAGGGTGTATGACCGCGATGTTGCATCAGGAAATCCCAGTGGTGTAGCCACTATTACTCGCTCATTTGTTGAACGATTCAAGCCCTACGTGATCTGAATTCAGACCAGAGTAATCCAGTCGGTTTCTATCTATTCCATATTTCTCCCAGTACGAAAGTGCAAGAGAAACAAGGCGTACTTTTAAAAAGCACATTCAAACTAATAGATGATGTAATCTTAATCTAATATATATGTGTATATAGCCCTGCCTATGAACGGGGTTTGTTAGGGTGGTTGATTAATTGCATAAAACGTAAACCTTTATAGCCTTTATGTGTATATAGCCCTGCCTATGAATGGGGTTTGTTAGGGTGCCTGATTAATTGCATAAAATGTAAACCTTTATAGCCAGAGGTTCAATATTTCTCCCTAAGAACATGTTCAGAATCAATCTTCTTTTATTAATTGTCCCCAATCTACTTTCCATAGCATTCCTTACACTAATTGAATGAAAAGTATTAGTTTATATATGACTCTGTAAAGGACCACATCATTGGCCCCATGATCTGTGGAGACACCAGTATTTACATCAGTGTCACAAGGCCATCAGCTGGAGTTCACATTGGAAAATGTACCCAGGAAGACACCCTACAAAGGACCCACTAGCACACAACAGAACAAGTAATGTGGACTTTTGTCAATGAGCATGTGAAAACGTACCCGGGAAGGCACCCTACAAAGGACCCACTAGCACACAACTTAACGAGTAATGTGTACTTTTGTTGATGACCATGTGAAAATGTACCTAGGAAGACACCCTACAAAGGACCCACTAGCACACAACTGAACAAGTCATGTGGACTTTTGTCGATGACCTAGTATTTAAAATGGTAGGATAAAGATGCAGGACTCTAAAGTGTTCATGGAAATGCTGAATGCACAATTCAGAAACAAAGAATAATCAACAAGGCAAACCAACTACAATAGATTTATAATTGCTTACATGTACACAGTAAGAGATTTTGCTGAACAATTAAGTATTCAGGAATTTGTCTTGATGAAAACGTGAAACTTTATGTTGAATAAAAATGGGCCATTTTCCTGTATTAGTACATTACCACTCATCACTTAGCCAATTGCTATAGTTAATGGAGTTATAAACATAATTACAAAGGCATGTATCTATCTGGAAATTGTAGGGCCAAAAATAATGTTTTCAATATTATGTATTAGAATATGTATATACATAACAAGGATGAGAGAAAACTTTGATTAAAGCAGATTAAAATGTAATCTAATCTTAAAAGAGTAAAAAGGGTCTCAGTCCTGGGAGACTGGGGATAGGCAGTAAAATTTCATAGAATTCTGAGACTGGAAATGGGCTATTCCCTACTTTCATTTTTTTGTTGTCATTGCCAAGGGAATTTTTCCACCAAGAACAGAGAGATGGAGGGGAAAGAGGACATGGAAGGATATTGCAGACATGGGAAGGATTCCATTTTCAGGACACCTTAGAGCAGCCGGCTGTCCATATTCATTCTTTCTTTCTTTCTTTCTTTTCTTTTCTTCTCTTCTCTTCTCTTTTCTTTTCTTTCTTTCTTTCTTTCTCTCTTTCTTTCTTTCTCTCTTTCTTTCTTTCTCTCTTTCTCTCTCTCTTTCTCTCTCTCTTTCTCTCTCTCTTTCTCTTTCTTTCTTTCTCTCTTTCTCTCTCTCTTTCTTTCTCTCTCTCTCTCTTTCTCTCTCTCTCTTTCTCTCTCTCTCTCTCTCTCTTTCTTTCTTTTCTTTCTTTTCTTTCTTTATCTATCTATCTATCTATCTATCTATCTATCTATCTATCTATCTATCTATTTTTGTGAGGAAGATCAGCCCTGACCTAACATCCATGCTAATTCTCCTCTTTTTGCTGAGGAAGACCAGCTCTGAGCTAACATTTATGGCCAATCCTCCTCCTTTTTTTCCCGCAAAGCCCCAGTGGATAGTTGTATGTCATAGTTGCACATCCTTCTAGTTGCTGTATGTGGGACGCGGCCTCAGCATGGCCAGAGAAGTGGTGTGTTGGTGCGCGCCCGGGACCTGAACCCTGGCTGCTGATAGTGGAGCGTGCACGTAACCACTAAGCCAGGAGGCCGGCCCAGGTTATCCATATTCTAGGTCATGTAACCACAAAGAATTTCCCCTGGGAGGTGCCGTCTGTAGTTCTTCCCTCCCAATTTCCACTCATTGCTCTTGGTGAGATCATCCTAAATGAGAACAGGCTGGGAGGAAGACAGAGCTGCCTGGAGGAAAGCCCATCTTGTAAATTGACCCTGCTCTGGAGCTGGCTGGGCAGAGGACAGGAGCTGCATGATGGATACCGGCCCCTCTTCAGTTCAGGGACTTTCCTTTATTGCCCAAAGCACTGGCTGTTAACACTGAGGTTCACTGAAGGCTAATGGGATGAGGTGTGAGACTAAGGTGTCAATAAATCACTTGATGCAACATGTTTTCATGTGTATCAATATGTGCATAACTACAAAGAAGGGCCCTAATGTCTTCATGATCCTTAAGTGAAATCTGACTCACACCCATTCAGGAATCATTGGCAATAATGCGTCATGTAGAAGAAGGATCGTCAATCTAAATGAACTTATCCACACACTCAGTGTCCTAGTCAGTATGAGATGCTGTAACAAAAATACCATAGACTGGGTACTTTATTTTTTTTGCTGAGGAAGATTCACCATGAGCTAACATCTGTGCCAGTCTTCCTCTATTTTGTATGTGAGTCACCCCCACAGCATGGCTGCTGATGTTGGTGTAGGTCTGTGTCCAGGAACCAAACCCAGGCTACCGAAGAGGAGCTCACTGAACTTAACCACTAGGCAGTGGGGCAGGCCCCTAGACTGGGCACTTTTGGGGTTTTTCTTTTTTTTTTGTGAGGAAGCTCAGCCCTGAGCTAAGATCCGATGCCAATCCTCCTCCTTTTGCTAAGGAAGATTGGCCCTGGGCTAACATCTGTGCCCATTTTCCTCTACTTTTTATATGGGATTCCACCACAGCATGGCTTGACAAGCGGTGCGTCAGTGTGCATCCGGAATCCAAACCTGTGAACCCTCTGGCTGCCAAAGTGGAGCATGCACACTTAGCCACTGAGCCACGGGGCCGTCCCTAGACTGGGCATTTTTAACAACAGAAATGCATTCCTCACAATTCTGAAGACTGGAATGTTCAAGATCTAGGTTCAAGCTGATTTGTTTTTGGCGAGAGCTTTCTTCCTTTTTTGCAGAAGGACAGCTTCTTGCTCTACCCTCATCTGGCAGAGAGAGCTCTGGCCCTCCATCTCCTTGTAAGGGCACTAATCCCATCATGGGGGCTTCACACTCATGGCCTCATCTAAGCTAATTAACTCCCAAAGGCCCCAATTCCAAATACCCTCACATCGAGGATTAGGATTTTAACGTATGAAATTGGGTTACATAGACATTCAGTCCATAGCATTCATGAAACCAACAATTAACAAATATTTATAGAAGTCATACAGCCCCAACTGAAGAATGTTCTGGAGATCATGTGGCAAATGATACAATGGCCTTCCCTTCACAGAGTCTTCTAGTGGAGGCAATAAAAATTAACATCCAAACAAAGCTTGTGACATTAAAAAGCTAACATAGATCAATTATGACAGATTATACTTTTAATTGTTTTTCTGGGAAGACAGGTTTCATTATCAGAGTCCAGATTAAGCAAATTCCCCTGGGTGAGGGCATGTGTGGCAATCTCACCTAAAAAGGCTCTTCCCTTTTTGAAATTTTATTTCATATAGTCCTGTTTGCTTCCACATCCCTTTGGTGTTTTCAAACATACAGTATTTATTAAATCAATGTTTAACTGTTGCTCTGCCTTTACCACATCTGACTGGAAGCAGAAGTTACTGGACTTGGCTGGAACCAAATTTCAATTCATTTTTCCTCCTTTTTCTTCTCAGACTCTCTTCTCTCGCTGTGGAAATAGCAAATGCCTTAGGGGAGAAGCTGCATGGAGCTGGTGCTCACAATCTTGTGCTTCCCTCGTCTCAGAGATTATAGACCCCCAAGTCCTGTCTGCACAGGATGTTCTCTGACCCTTCACACAGCTGTTCTGTGTGCTTTGTCCTGCTTTTCTAGCTGCCCAAGGAAAGCTACTCAGTAAAAGTGGAACCTGCAGTTATTTTACCCTGAAATGTTTTAAATGTTTTAAACCAATGAATATTTGTCATTTTTCAATGAGTATTTCTATAATTTTATAAGAAACATTTAAATAGGAATTTTAACAGCAGTATGGCTGTTCTTTGGCCAGAATTCCATGTCATTCATTGTTTGGAATTATATCTAAGCTTTGATGGACTCTCCTCAGTGCCTTTTAAAATATCACTGTTCCTTACATTTAAATATCTTGTGATGGGTTTGTATCAGTCACCTCCTTTGTACCATTTCAGATCCTCTTGGGTCCTCATAGCCTTGAGTCACACGTCATTTAGCAACCAGCTTTACAGTTATCATATTTGCTTTAGGCAGTTGTCTCTTGACTGCTCCCCACATTTTGTCCCTGTACCCTCTGCCTCTCCATCTCGCCCCGGGGTGTCCATGTTGATGCTGAGGTGTGAAAAACCTCCTGATCAAGCCCATACGTGCACAGCCACGTTCCTTGTTGTGTGGATGTGTGTGTGTTCAGCAATTCTGTATGGTCACAGGGTGCATGTCTATTATGACGTCCATGTGAAGGTGTGTTTTGTTGATGTCTGTGTGTGTTTAGAGAGTTCAAGTCACTGTGGGCTCTGAGACAGTGAGTGGTCTGTATGTGTGTGTGTTTGTGTATATGTTCTGAGTATCAGTGTGCATTATCAGGTGTAGTTTACAGTCTGAATGCTGCTGGTCATTTGCGAATAGTGTGTATGTGGGTGTGGGTGTGTGTTATCAGCATTTCCACGTGTTCAGAGGATGTCTGTCATTGTGGGAATGTGTGGAATAAGTATGTTTTTAGAGATCAGTGTGGGCTCCAACACTGTTTGCCTGTTAATAGTTCAACACTCTACACCACTGAGGAAACACTGAATCCAGACAGACACAGGCCCCATCAGGCCCACAGAGATCCTACTCAGCTGTTTTCCTCCCCATCACAGAAATATGAATGGGTAGCCAAGGACCACTTGATATTTGAGGAATTCCTCTAGCATGAAAGATGGAGCAAGAAACACATACACTGAAGTGAGGGACTAAAAGAGCAGCAAGGAAATCCAGAGATCATAGTGAAACTTCAACTGCATATCTAGTAACATCTTCAAAACAATTAGAGATGGACCAGTCCCATGGCCTAGTGGTTAAGTTCAGAGAACTCCACTTCAGCAGCCCAGGTTCAGTTCCTGGGCATGGACCTACACCACTCATCAGTGGCCAGGCTGTGCCGGCAACCCACATACAAAGTAGAGGAAGACTGACACAGATGTTAGCTCAAGGTGAATCTTCCTTAGCAAAAAGAAGCAGCTTGGCAACAGATGTTAGCTCAGGGTGACTCCTCCTCAACAAAGAAAAAAAAAAAGATAAAACATCCATTAAGTGTATATATATGTATTGATGTTACCACACAATATCGAGGTTCTCTTGCCCAATGCACATTAAAATAGCCAATTATTCTGGCATCAGCTTTTGGGAAAAGAATTGTAGTTTTATTTTGTGAGATTGATCTGTAAGGAAACAGGGGGCATGTGTCTGTCTCAGATCTGTCTCCCCGATCCAGGGCTTGGGGCACAATTTATGGGATGAAGGGCAGGGTGATCTGACATGTGGAGGTAGATGATTGGAAGTAAGGAGAAGTGAGGTAATTGATTTTCTTTTTTTACAATGTATTAAGATTTATTATAAAGCAGTTTAATCAAATATTAAGATATTGGCTTAGGGGTGAAGGTATTTTTTTGTTTGTTTTTTTAATTTTTTGTTTATTTCAGCAACATTGGTTTATAACATTGTATAAATTTCAGGTGTACATCATTATACTTCTATGTCTGCATAGATTACATCATGTTCACCACCCAAATACTAATTACAACCCATCACCACACACATGTGCCGAATTATCCCTTTAGCCCTCCCTCCTCCCCTTTCCCCTCTGGTAACCACCAATCCAATCTCTGTCTCTATGTGTTTGTTTGTTGTTATTATCTACTACTTAATGAGTGAGATCACACGGTATTTGACTTTTGCCCTCTGACTTATTTCACTTTGCATAATACCCTCAATGTCCATCCATGTTGTCACAAATGGCTGGATTTCATCTTTTCTCATGGCTCAGTAGTATTCCATTGTGTATATATACCACATCTTTATCCATTCATCCCTTGATGGGCACTTAGGTTGCTTCCAAGTCTTGGCTATTGTGAATAATGCTTCAGTGAACACAAGGGTGCATGTATCTTTACGCATTGGTGTTTTCAAGTTCTTTGGATAAATACCCAGCAGTGGAATAGCTGGATCATATGGTAGTTCTATCCTTAACTTTTTGAGGAATCTCCACACTGTTTTCCATAGTGGCCGCATCACTTTGCACTCCCGCCAGCAGTGTATGAGAGTTCCCTTCTCTCCACATCCTCTCCAACACATGTTGTTTCCTGTCTTGTTAATTATAACCATTCTGACGGGAGTGAGGTGATATCTCATTGTAGTTTTGATTTGCATTTCCCTGGTAGTTAATGATGTTGAACATGTTTTCATGTGCCTGTTGGCCATCTGTATATCTTCTTTGGAGAAATGTCTGTTCAGGTCTTTTGCCCATTTTTTAATTGGGTTGTTAGTTTTTTTGTTGTTGCGATGCATGAGTTCTTTATATATTTTGGAGATTAACCCCTTATCAGATGTATGGTTTGCAAATATCTTCTCTCAATTTTTAGGTTGTCTTTTCGTTTTGTTGATGCTTTCCTTTGCTGTGCAGAAGCTTTTTAGTTTGATGTAGTCCCATTTGTTTATTTTTTCTATTGTTTCTCTTGCCCCGTCAGACATGGTGCTTGAAAATATGTTGCTAAGACTGATGTCAAAGAACGTACTGCCTATGTTTTCTTCTAGAAGTTTCATAGTTTCAGGTCTTACATTTAAGTCTTTAATCCATTTTGAGTTAATTTTTGTGTACAGTGTAAGGTAATGGTCTACTTTCATTTTTTTGCATGTGGCTGTCCAGTTTTCCCAACACCATTTGTTGAAGAGACTTTCTTTTCTCCATTGTATGTTCTTGGCTCCTTTGTTGAAGATTAGCTGTCCATAGATGTGTGGGTTTATTTCTGGGTTTTCGATTCTATTCCATTAATCAATGTGTCTGTTTTTGTGCCAGTACCATGCTGTTTTGGTTACTATAGCTTTGTAGTATATTTTGAAATCAGAGAGTGTGATACCAGAAGTGAGGTAATTGATGATCTGTGCAAGCATAGTCAAGGTTCATGGCTCTTCATTGGATAAGTGTTCACAAATTGATAGCGTTACCATGATCTGAGGATGGAGTTTTTAGCTCCCTGATGTTAAAGAGGTCACTTATCAAGCATTTGTGCAGGCCCAGTTGATAGGTTGGTGGTCTCAACGGGCCTGAACTGGATGAGGGATCTCAGTTCCTGAAAGAAAACTCTTAACTACTCTGTTTATAAGATGAGGTCAGTTGAACTCGTCCTGGAGGGCCCATGGTTACGTTGGTATATGCGTATATATGCATATGCATGACATTATCTGTATATGTGTTAACTGTAGAGTATACACAAAGCCAGACTGTAGTTAAAGTGGTCAGGACAGATTTTAGTCAGTAATATACCACTGCAATAGGGAAGAGGGAACAGGGTGAACTGAACTCAATTTTGTTGTACAGAGGTGACTGAGCATTTGAAAGGGAGAGTGAGGGAGCAGGCAGGGGGTGAGCATGGGCTCAGAAGAGCCAGGGAGGGAAAAGTTACAGAGTGTTGGTCAGTGCAGTGTGATCTGGCCAGTTGTGTCTGCTAGTTGGAAATGATCAAAGTTTCACTTCTCTCCTCTCACTGAGTCTGGGAGACAGACACCCTGTCCTCTTCTCAAGGAATGGCTTTCAGGACCTTGAGAAATGCAGTTATAGGAGACACATATACAACTCGAAAGGAGAGAGGAAAGATTCACAGTTGTAAGCACTTTTGGGTAAATGCTTTAAGAAAGGGATGGCAGGGGCCAATGATCAAGTGTTGGCCAGAACAGTCAATTCTTTTTGCTGCCTTGAGCATTCTCAGGCAGGCACTTTAAGGCGGCAGGGGTCATCCTAGGGATGTGGATTTGAGGTGTTAGAGACTATGTCAGTGTTTAAGTCTTATAATGTGTATGTGTGGTGAAATCATTTGTGCTGAGAGGTCGTAGTTATTATAGGCCAAGATTGAGGCCTAGTCAAGAAGAGGGCTCAAAGGAGCCTGGCTTGAGTTTGGTCAAGTACAGGATCATATATATAAATAAGATATGTATATTTTTTGAATAATATAAATCTTTATATTGAGTAATATAATATATTGAATTAAATAATATAAATATATATGTAATGAATATATATTGAATGTGTACAAATAACATAAGTATGTGTATATATATTTGAATTAAATAATATAAATATATATATGATTTAAGGAATATTCAGACATAATAACAGAAATTTCCAGAATTAATAAAAGAATCCTATTCTGGATTCAGGCAGCTGAATACATCTCAAGCACAATTAAAAAAACAATCTAGAGCCAGATCCATACAGGGAAAGCAAAGAACACTAAATACAAAAGAAGATATTCAAAGCCCCACAGAGGAACAGAACACTTATGGAGACTTACATTTAGAGTATGATACATTTCTTAACAATGGAAGGCAAGAGAGTGTTGGATTAAATCTTCGAGGTACAGAGAGAAAATAACTTTCAGTGTATACCCAATCAAACCATATCTCAAGATCTGGGGTGAATTAAAGATATTTTTATGCAAACATTTACTAAGAGTATTACCACCAACAAATGTTCATTAAGGATCTTCTGAAGAATGTACTTTAAGGGGGCCAGCCACCTGGTGTAGTGGTTTAAGTTCAGCACATTCCACTTCAGACGCCTGGGTTTGTGGGTTTGGATCCCAGGCGTGGACCTACACCACTCATCAGCCATGCCATGGTGGTGACCCACATACAAAATAGAGGAAGACTGGCACAGAAGTTAGCCCAGGGCTAATATTCTTTGAGGAAAAAACTTAAAAAGTAAAAAAGAATGTACTTTAAATAGAAAAAAATTGATAGAAGAAAAAATGCTAAGATGTAAAAATGGATTGTGAGGATAAAAAAGGGTAAACATCTGAATAAATCATTGAAAGCATGACTTTACCAAATAATAATAATATTGACAATGTATAACTGATGGAGTTAAAAACTAATGACAAGGGAACTTCTGTTTTAGAGGAGACGAGGACAGGAAAGCACTCTTTCTGCACAACTGGACAAAGACAGATAAATTATATGTTTAGAGCATCAGAGAACTTCAGAATCAACCAACTAAAATTCCAGAAAGAAGAAAAACTCTTTTATGTGAGCAAGAGTTTTTATCTTTCTTTCCCCTGCAGGCGTTTTCTAATTCTGGGTGCTTGCCAAGGATCTGGCTTGCTCAGTCAGAGCCTCGGCTAGGGAAAAGAGAAACTAACCAAACTTGTAGTGATTCAGCAGGACTGGTGTGGCAGAGGAAACCTGAGGGCTTTCAGACACACAGCTGCTCTTCCTCACAGCACCTGTGCTACGTTTTGGTGCCACACAGGAATCTGGGGAACTAGGCCAAAAGCTTCCACAAAGCAAAGTGAAACGTCCAGAAGTGGTGGAAGTGGCCTAAGTCAAACATACTGCTAGTCTGACCTTCAGGGAATTGGCCATATTAAGGTAGGAGGCTGGAGAGCTGCGCTGAGATATCTGAAGGGCGTAGCTGAATTTTCTGTGGGCTCCTAAACTTGAGGAGACAGAGATCTACCAGACTTAGAACCAGACACCTGTGCGGGGGAAGGGAGCCCAGCAAACAGGAACAGGGGGAAAGCGGAAGGGCTGGGTTTACTAAAAGTGAGACCCGGCCCCAACTCTGATCAAGGTCTGATTGGACTCAGGTGCTCCAACCTCACTCTGTTTCTCAACGAAGGAAGACAAGGTCATGTGGAGCCTCTCGAGTTACATTACACAGACCTTCCAAAGACACTGGTGAGAGGATGGAGAAGGCAAGCCACAGACTGGGAGAAGACCTTTGCAAATCATATATCTGACAGAACTATAAAGAACTCTCAAAACTCAGCATAAGAAACTCCAAGTTTAAAATGGGCACAGATTTGGATACTTCACCAAAGAAGATACACAGATGGCAAATAAGCACATGTAAAGATGCTCAACATCATTAATCTTGAGAAAAATGTACATAAAAACCACATTGAGATACTGCTACGTACCTATTGGAATGACTAGAATTAAAGAGGATGACCATACCAAGTGTTAATGAGGGTGGAAAGTAACTGGAACACTCCTACATTGCTGGTGGGAACACAAAGTGGTTCAGCCTCTTTGGAAAACAGTTTTAAAGTGTAGTTTGTTATGCTGCTAACAAATTAGCACAAATTTCATGGCTTAAAACAACTCAGATTTATTGTTTTACAGTTCTGTAGGTTAGCAGTCTGACATGGGTCTCCTTCAGCTAAAATCAAGGTGTTGGCAGAGCTAGGTTCTTTTGGGGGGACTCTAAAGGTTAATCCATTTCCTAGACTTTTCAAGCTTCTAGAGACCACCACATTCCTTAGGCTGTGGCCCCCCTCCTCTACCCTCAAAACCAAGAACTCGACATCTCTCTGGCCCTGCTTCCCTTGTTGCATCTTTTTTCTACTCTACTGCTTCTCTTTCCCTTTTAATGTGCTTTGTGATGCACTGGGCCCCTTGGATAATCCAGGATAATCTCCCTATTTTAAAGTCAGTTGATTAGCAACCTTAATTTCATCTGCAAATTTAATTCACCTTTGCCAAGTAAACTAATGTATTCCCAGGTTCCAGGGATTAAGACATCGTTGTGGGCCATGACTTTGCTACCACAAACAGTTTTTAAAATAAAGTTAAACATACACATACCATGTGACCCAGCAATTCCACTTCTAGGTGCTTACTCAAGACAGGAAGACCTATGTTTACACAAAAACTTGTTTGCAAAGATTTATAGCAGCTTTATTCATAGTCAAAAAAGACAAAACTGAAAATAACTCAAATGTCCTTCAACTGCTGGGTGGATAAACTGTGGTACAGTCACACAATAGATACTACATTCAGCAATAAAACAGAAGGAACTGCTGATACAGGCAACAACATGGATGAACACTCAAATCAATGTATTGTGCTAAATGAAAGAATCCAGACTCAAAAGGCCAAATACTGTAGGATTCCATTTATATGATATTCTACAAAAGACAAACCATAGGGAAAGACAACAGATCATTAGTCACCAGGGGTTAAGGGTGGGGGAAGAGATGACTACAAAAGAGCAGCTGAAGGGAGTTCTGGGTGCTGGAACTGTTCTGTATCTCAATTTTGGTAGTTGCACAGCTCTATGAATTTGTCAAAACAGTTGTACAAAGAGGAAAACAAATACATCATTTCTCACTCATCAGATTGGCAAAACTTTAAAAATCTGACAATGCTGACCTGACAATTCCCAGGGCAAGGATGACTCAGACACTGTTGGCGGGAATGGAAATTGTTAAAACTTCAGAGGATGATTTGGCTGCAGCTCGTCAAGTTTCAGATGCACGTCAGCCTCTGGCCCAGCAATCCACTCAGAGGCAGGTGTCCATTCTAGGGAGTCCTCCACACGTGTGCTTGAGGAGACACGCACAAGGATAGTCATTAAATATGCTAGGGGAATCAATTAATTGTGGTTAGTAGTTATTTAAAAAAGAAAGGAAAAAACACATATGGGAAAGAATCAACCCTGCTGGCTACATATATGATTTGAGAAGGTAACTCACTGCTTTGTCTCCTTAATAGTATATAGCACAGACAACATTGTACTAGGAATCCTGAGACAAGCATCTGAGCATTTAGTTCCAACTCTGCCACTACATAGCATTCAGACTATGGACAACTTAACTCGAGAAACCTCACTTTCCATTTCCTGGAAAATGAAGAGTTTAGACTCTACAACCACTAAAATTATTTCCAACTCAACAATTCTATGATTCAATAAGTCAACAATCAAAAATTATATTCCAAAGTACCTATGTTGAGAAACTGTTTTTCCCAGACACCCTGAAATCAGAAACTATCAGAGAAATAGGACATCTTAATATATTGATACATAAAATGGTCCAAATTTCTTGGTATGTCTATGATGAGCGTTTTAATCAAGATCGTAACTCAGAAAGAGCGTATAAACAGCTAAACCCACCATATTGACTTGGGTCACCCTCAGGTAAAACTTATATATCCTCTCCCACTTTAACATTCCAAAACAAATTCAGCATACTAATGAGTCTATCTTGTCAAGTTCAGGTCTGTCTAGCCAAAAGTCATTCATGTATATGGTAAGATATTAACAAAGATAAAATGATGAAGGGCTTTTTGTATTTTTGCCTGTTTCATCTATAAAGATCTTACATTATAATTTAATAGCTTCAGCCTGCTACAATAATTTAAAGAGCCTTTTGAAACTTGTAATATGCCATGTCCAACAGGATCTAGTAAAAAAAATCAGTAGTTCAGAATACAAAAAAGCTTATTTAAAAATTTCATTACTGCCAATACTTACACTTCAAAGACACCAATAACCAACATGTCATTTCTTCCTACTGCAGAATTTAATAGGTTATTAACTTCTGGTATCATCCAAAAGCATAATTAGGATGGTATCATTAAAATGTATTTTTTAAATCAGAAATATTAAAACTAATGATTAAACTATTAAACTAAATGATTAACTAAATATTAAAACTAATGACAACTAACAATCTGTTGTCTTTCCCTATGGTTTATCTTGTCTAGACTATCATATAAATGATAGCCTTCCGTATTTGACCTTTTGACTTTCACCTTGTCAGTCAAATCAAAATTTCAAAATTCTTTTTCCTTGGGCTTTCCAAATCTAAATTCTTACATCTAAATGACTACGGAGACAAAACACACACTACACACTACTTCTAAAATCCTCCTCCTGATCCGATTTTAATTTTAGCACCAACTGCCTAGAAAATCCTTTTGACTGAAACCAAAATTCCGTACACATTATGTCAATCATCAATTGATCAGTCATCAGTCTATGTTAACAGAAGGTGAGTTATTAGGAAGTTACATAATTTGCACCAAAGATTGTTTAAAGCTTCTTTCATTAAATGCAGTTTACAACAATTCACAGGCTTCAAAGTTCGCCTTGCAAATATAGAGTCAATTATCAGAAACCATTAATGCCATTAGGCTTTTCTATAAAAGTGGTCCCAAGGAAGTAGGAACGTTTATTTGTTTAATGAAGGCAATGAGGAGCCCAATAGCCTGAGCCAGAGTTGGGCTCCCACCGCCTGGGGCAGCCTGCCAGGAGCCCCGTGGCCCGCCCCCGACACCGCGCTCCCGCCGTCAGCGGCGGAGATCTCCAAACCGAGCCCGCCGTCCACCACCTACCTCAGCGCTGCCTCCTGCCCAGCGCTCCTCCACACTGTAGAAAGGAGAGCTCCCCAGCGCTGAAAATCCTGGAGAAAGGATCCAGAAACCGCCAATTCCCACCACACAAACCCCTGCAGCACCACCTCCCCACCAGGGACCCCGCCTCCAGTGCGCGCGCCTGGGGCTCTCCAGCTCGCTGGCGCCTCTGCTGCTATGAGCGCCGGTCCTGCGCATGCGCGGGCCTCCGAGGATACAATGGGAACCGCTGGGGGCCAGCCGGCAGGGGGAGAGGGGTTGGAGACCGACTTGTCCCTGAGATGGAGAGCAGTGGCGCTCTGCAGCCCTAGACTCTGCTCTCCTTGGATGAACTTCAGCTCCTGGAGAAGATCTGTCTTCCCTTGAGGCGGCTCCTCCTGTCCTGAGAAGCACGTCACGTGATCTAAAATTTGTTTAAAAAAGGACAATGACATCCTTAACACCCGATGTGTGTTGTGTCCCCAGAAGAATTCTCTGCTTCCCCAGAAGACTAGACAGCGAGCAGCTGGGACCAAGTTCTGACCCGGGAAGGAAGGATGCTGAGTGCGCAGCTGTCTCCCCTACCCTGACTCCTTCCCCTGATCTGTGGCCCTGATGGTGTTGGGGGTGCGTGTAGGTGATGACTCTCAAGTGTTTGCCCATGGTATTACATTTCTTATGGTTTAGTGGTTAAAACGGGAGGCTAGCTGTCAGTTTCTCAGAGGATTTCACTTGCAGAAATGTCTTTGGACAAAGTTTGTTTTCTTCATTTCTGATTTTTAAATTCAATAATAATCAAAATACTTATTTTCTTAATTTCATTGGCATGCTAAAACAAACTTAAGTCATTTAGTTTTCACCAAATTGCCCACATTTTCCTTAAAATTTTGGAAGTATTGCTGTTTGAGGTAAAGAAAGTGTTTGGGAAGAACAATTACCCTCAGATAATATCTTCCCAGGTAAAGGTACAAACACATAGTTAAGAGCCATTTTGAGGTGGCTGACGAATACATCCAGTTTGAGTTCTACAATGGATCGTCCAAAGTAAAGGTTAAATTAGTAATTTTCTGAGGAGTTTGCAAGTAAATGTTCATGTCGCCTTCACCTAATAGGTCTGCTGATTTAAATGAAGGTTGAGCTTAATGATAAAAGTTTTCAAGAGACTGAGAAATATTAAGTAAATGTACTTTAAAAAGAAAAAGTACAAATTAAAGTAATGCCCGCCATTATCCTCTTTAAAACAGAGTCACAGTAGCACTATTGTCAAGGTATGAGAAGGAATAGAAATGCTTTATAAAGTCAATTCTTCACTTCTAAAGGACCTAATGTGATATTCTAGAAGTCTCCATAGTCTTTTAGTCATCTACATTTAAATTGCTCAATTTATGTTTTAAAGACTAATGAATCTGAGGGCAAAATATTCAAGGTCAGTGTTTAATTGTTTTTCGTTGTTGCAAAGTACATGGGTATAAAGTGTGGCTGAAATCCATGGTCTTGGAGAAGAAAAATATACAGAACTTATTTATTACTCTCACAGTGTGTCCTGACTTAATCCTACAAATGTCCCAAGAATAAAGCCTCAGTGAATTCCATTCTGTTCTTAGATATGACATCTTTCATTCGTAATGAATAGTCTCAAATTAGGCTCTAGCTAGTAATTATGTTCCTGATGCAAATAGGCAATAAAAAAGAAGCCGTGCTTGATTAAATTGGGCTCAAGAGGAATACTTAGAACCAATATTTGTTTTTGGCTTTGTTTTTCTTTATCAATTTCTTTCTCCTCAGCAGAGTCAGCAGATAAATGACACAGAAAGCTGAGAGACTGGAGGGCAGGGTCTTGAGGAATATGAGATTTCCTAATCTTCAAGATCCTTTTTATCTTTAAAATTCTATGGTTTTTGCTATTTATGTAGGGGTTCATTTTTTTCATTATTTCTAATAGTGATCATAATAGTGAGACTAACACAACTTAGCACCTGTGGAACACTTTTCAACGTAAAAATTTAAGTTATTCTGACAATTGTTAATATTTTAAAAAGCTGTTAAGAGCTAATCTGATGCTCAGAGGATTTTTAGCGTAGTGAGACTGTTCTGCACGTAATAGTGGCTACATGTCACTATATGTGTGTCAAAACCCATGGAACTGTACAATACAAAGAGTCCTTAAACTAGGGACTGTAGTTCATAATAATGTATTAATAGTATGTCAACAGAAAATAACTTTAAGCAAGGGGCATTGACTGATGGAATTGTGGACTTAAATTTAGTTATACAGATAGCCAACAGGCACATGAAAAGATGTTCAACATCAATAACTGTCAGGGAAATGCAAATCAAAACTACAATGAAATATCACCTCACACCTATCAGAATGGCTATAATTAACAACACAGGAAACAAGTGTTGGAGAGGATGTTAAGAGAAGGGAACTCTCGTACACGGCTGGTGGGAGTGCAAATTAGTGCAGCCACTATGGAAAACAGTATGGAGATTGTTCGAAAAATTAAGACTAGAACTACCATACAATCCAGCTCTTCCACTGCTGCGTATTTATCCAAAGAACATGAAAAAACTAATGTGTAAAGATACATGCATTCATTCATTGTGGGTTTCTGCACTACTACCTCAAGGAGTGCCGCCCCCTCAACCTGAACAGCCACCTGGCACTACTAGAAATGAAAGACATCCCTTCACCATGGATTGGAGGACTCCTTATTCTGACGATGTCAACATTATCCAAAGAGATCAACAAATCCAGTGCAGTCCTTATCAAAATCCCAAGGACATTTTGTGCTAAAATAGAAAAAAACCCATCCTAAGATTCTTATGGAATCTCAAGTAAGCCCAGATACCAAAAATAATCTTGAAAGGAGGTAGTAAGTTGGAGGACTGATTCTTCCTAATTGAAAACTTACTACAAATCTACTGTATCAAAACAGCATTGTCATGGCATAAAGACAGACATATTGACCAATGGAAACAGAATTGAGAGCCCAGACATTAACCCTCACCCATGCGATCAAATTATGTTTGACAAGGGTGACAAGATTATTCAATGGGGAAAAGTCTTTTCAACAAGTTGTACTGGAAAAAGTGGATATCTACATGCAAAAGAATCAACTTGGACCCTTACCTAACACTGTATACAAAACTTTATTCCCAGTGAATCAAAGACCTAAAGGTAAGAGCTAACACTATAATACCCTTAGAAGAAAACATAAGACAAAACATTACAAGATAGGACTTGGTAATGATTTCATGGATATGACACCCAAGGAGCAGGCAATAAAATAAGAAAATACACATGCTGGACTTCATGGATATTAAAAAGTTTTGTGCCTCAAAAGTCATTATCAACAGAGTAAAAGCACAGCCCACAGGATGGGAGACCATATTTGCAAACCATGTATCTGACAAGGGCTTAATATCCAGAATAGATAGAGAACTCCTAAACTCAACAACAAACAACAATCTAAATAAAAATTGAACAAAGTACATGAATAGACATTTCCTCAAAGAAGATCTGCAAATGACCAATAAGCATATGAAAAGACACTCAACATCAGTAATCATTAGGGACATGCAAATCAGAAACATAGCGAGAGACCACCTCACCTTCATTAGGATGGCATTTATCCAAAAAAAAAAGAAGAAGAAAAATACTAGGACCAATGTTGGCCAAGATGTGGACAAAAAGGAACCCTTGTGCACTGTGGAGGGAATATATAATATATAGTTGATGTAGAAATCAATATAACAATTCCTAAAAAAAAAATTTAAAATATAATTATATAGGATCAAGCAATTCCAATTCTGGGTATATACCCCCCAAAGAGTAGAAAGCATGTTCTCAAAGGCGTAGTTCAACACTCATGTTCATAACATCATTATTCATAATAGCTAAAACATGGAAACCACACAAGTATTGTAACTGACGAAGGGCTCACTGCCCAAACACCCCTTAAGCCAACCATGGGCTACCCACTCTTTGTAATAAAGGGAAAAATCTTTATTAAGAAGTTGGCCAGCAAGGAGACAGGAGACAAAGGTTAAATCGTTCTCCCCGATGGGCTGTTGAAAAGGTCTTTTTAAGGAAAAAGGAGCGGGTGCGTGAAGGTTGGGGGCAGTCCTAGGCATTTTGTGCAAGTGCAGAAGATTTTAATGTTCTGTCATACATCCTATGTTCAAAAGGTGGTGTTCTTAACATGATCGGCAGGGGAGTTCTTGGTCTCCCAGGTTATCCGCCAGTCACTTGTGCAGTAGCGGTTTGAGTCTTGCCAGCTGTCTTGTAGTCTCACTGGCTCAGAGCTGTTGAAATTTGCTCAAGGAGGAAAAACGGAGTTTCTGAAAAACAACTCACGGCCCAAGATTAGATCCTTAGTAAATATCACATGGGACATGGTTTAAGAAAGTAGTCTCCAGGAGACCGTTGATAAAAATCTGGCTGGGGCCCCATTTTATTTTGGGCTTGGTTTTGAGCCTGGCTATGGTATCAGTCCAGGCATGTATGGATGAGCAAAATGTGGAATATACATACAATGGCATATTATTCATTATTAACAAAGGAAGGAAATTCTAAGATATGGCACACCGTAGATGAACCTTCATGATATTACTCTAAATGAAATAAGCCAGTCACAAAAATACAACCTTGTGTGATTTCCCTTCTATGAGATTCCTGAAATTGCCAGATTCAGAGAGACAGAAAGTAGAATGGTGTTTGTCAGAGGCTGGGGCGAGGCGGAATGGGGAGTTTTTCATGAATGAGTGTAGAGTTTCAGTTTTGCAAGATGAGAAGAGTTCTGAAGATGGATCGTGGTGATGATTGCACAGCAATATTAATGTCTTCAATACACTTAAAACGTACTTAATGTATCTATGGGGCCTGATGACTTGTCGTGGCCAAGCACATGCTTGTACTGTTGCACATTTTACCCTTCACTGTACAGTTGGCAAACTGGCCCAGAAAGAGGCAAGTACTGTCCCAGACCACAGGAGGTGGTCAGAGTCCTGAAGACTAGAGAGATCTCCAGCTTCCTTGGCCAAGGCTCCACCCCTTCCCTCAGGTTTCCTTTGGCAATGAGAGGCATTAAGATCCTAGGGGATTGCTGCCCACCCCTCTCCATATGGGGTCATTTTCCTCTCCTCATCATCGAATGTGCACAAGCACACCCACTCTCACTGACTTCTCATGTGGGGACCACGGAGGTGCAGTCAAGAAAGAGCCAACACCGGGGAAGTGACAAGAGGCAGGAGGGAGAGAAGTTGCAGGCAACTCTCCCACGGGGCAGTAACATCTGTTCTCCTAGATTCGTGTGCAGGGGCCCAGAGATGGGCAGAGGAATCCCTAAGGTTCCTAGGTGTCTACCTGTTCCAGACCCATCCCTGGCCCAGCCTGGGGAGCACAGGACTGGGGTCCTGCAGTCCACCTCTGTGGTCACCCAGAACTGTGATGAGCCCATCCTCCCCCTTGTGTAGGCATTGGGAAGAGGAGAGAAGACCTCAGTGAGGGTCCTCCTGTATAAAGTGGAGTGCATCCAGTGGGTGACTCCAAGTGTTCCATGCACTCACAACATGTCTGTTGGACTGGGTTCTCTGTCGATGACCTACTGTGCTCTGAAACCCTGAGTAAATGCTTTCCAGCCCCTGGAGATCCTTTAGAACTGAGGCGGCTTGGGGGCTTGGATACATGAGAACTGGGGATAAGGAAGAAGATGCCAGAGCACTGGACACCAAGTCCAGAGTCCAGGGAGAAGAGTAATTCTTGTGGGAACCTCAGGGTCCTCATCTGGAGGTAGGGGGAATCATTGTCCTGGGGGAGGTTAGGATGCCTCAGGAGTGAAGAGGACACCTGGTGGGGGACAGCAAGAGTGGGGGAAAGTAGGATCCCGAGATTGCTCCCACTCTCTCGAAGCCAACAGGTCCTGCTCCTTTAACCCTGGGACCCTGGAGAGCCTCTGCTTTGAGGATACCTGAAGAAAGGTTCCTTTCTGTTTGGTGGAGTTCCTCCCTGGGTTGCAGTGGTAGTGCTGGACACCAGGGGGTGGGCAGCCTCTTGTGTCAGTGGTGGCCAGTGAGTTTTTTGATTTTTTTCTTTTCCAGTTGTATTGAGATATACTTGATATACAGCACTGTGCAAGTTAACACTGCTGTGTGGTATATTTGAAAGTTGCTAAAAGAATAGATGCTAAAACTTCTCATCCCCAAGAAAAAATGTTTTATTTCTGTTTGGTGATTGATGTGAACTAAACTTATTTTGGTAACCATTGCATAATATATATACATCAAGTCCTTCTGCTGTAAACCTGGAATTTACACGGTGTCCACTGAACTTTGCTAGAGCTCCTGGAGCAGTGATGAGTCAAACAGAAGTCTTTCTGGCTGTTCCCCTGCCTCAGAAACAACTTGTACCTCCTCTTACTAGTGTTCATCTCCACAATCAAAGTTGGTCATAAGCAGGGGGAGGGGTGCAAGATGTTCCCATGTACTCATTCAGCAGCTGTGCACTGAACAGTCACCCTGTGCCAGGTGCCCTGGTGGGGTGAAGTGTAAGATGAAAATGACCAAGTGGTCCCTGCCTGCCAAGAGCTCACAGTCTAGAGGGGAAAGGGACAAAAACAAAGACATGAGAAAGAAAAGAGCAAGTGCTGTAGAGAAACACAGCAGGGGGCTGTGAGGGATGGCTGGGGGTCACTGGGTAGGAGGATCTGAAAGGCCTCACTGGGGTGACATATGATGGGACAAGAATGACAAGAGGGAGCCAGCTCTGCATGAGTCTGGGAGCAGTGTGTCACGGAGATGGCACCACTGGTCCTAAGTCTCACAGGCAGAAGTGAGTTTGGCCAGAAGAAGTTAGAAAGATGGCCAGTGCGGCTGGAGGGAGGCTGAGAGGAGAGAACAGGAGCTGGGGTGGAAGGTAGGGCCAGGTCCTGGTAGGCTGTGTCAGTTACCTTTCTCTTTCTGACTTTATTGCCCCTAACCTTGCATTTCAAAACTACAAATGTTGACTATCTCACAATTTGTGTGGATCAGCAATCAGGCATTTTAGCTGCGCGCCTCTGCTTCAATGAGTTTAACAGGTTGGGGCAGTGGCCTCAACTGAGGCTTGACTAGAGGAAGACTGGCCCCCAAGGTCACTCTCAGCCTTCAGGGTTCAGTTTGGACTGAGAGCCTGAGTTTCTTTCTGTCTGTTGGCCTGGGCACTCCCTTGCTTCTCCCCTCTATAGACCTCCACATTGGGCAGCACCAAAACACCAGTATTTGATTCCTCACTTCCAGGGATTCGAAAGAGTGAGAGAGAGAGAGAGATGGAACATGAGAGAGGGAGTAAAAGGAAGTGAGAGACATTTTTAGTTAAAATTTAGATGAAACATCCCATCACTTTGGTTGTTATTATGTTCAGAAGCCAGTTACTAACCACCTAGTGGTTCCACAGGGATGGCTATATCATAGGTGGGGCTTACTGGGTACCACTGTGGAGGCTGCCCAACTCATAAGCCAAGATGAGGCACTTGGCTCTCATTCTACGTAAAGCAGCAAACGATTGAATGGTTTTATGCCACAGTATGGCAATATCTGAATTTCCATTAGTATTAAACCCCTCATGATGCTGACCTGAAAATGAGGCCAAGCTGGAAGTCACTGTCCCAATATCACATTCCTGGAACCCAGGCCTATTTTGAGTGGTGTTCTGTGCTATCTCCCGCCCCTCCTTGTTATTCTTCCATCTCTAAGTTTGGGCCTTAGGTACATGTGACACCAGCCCAAAGGGGTAACAGATATTATCTCATATACACTGGGTGACGCCCCTAGGAAATAGATTTTGCCTGATCCCCATGGTGCCGATTTGGAGACTCAGGAGGACCTGAGAGACACAGTGACTTTCCCAGGATGCAGAACTGGTAAGAAAAAGGAGATCTGCATTCATCTCTGTCTCCTTAAAGCTAGGACCCTAGTGAGGTTTCCAGGGAGCTGTGGCTAGGGCTGTGTGGGCTTCTTGTGTACAGTTCAGGAGATGACATGGGGGAGGAGGGTGAGCAGACTGGGGGCAGGGGGCAGCTCTGGACAAGTCTGATTGAGGGAAGTGGCCCAGGTAATGGAATCTTGAAAAATGACCTCACTTCCTTGGTCATAGACCTCAACAGATCTTAGAACTCTGATAACCAGGCACCCACAGACCCCCATCCAGCCCACTTGACTGGAGACAGTCAACAGACAAAGATGTTTTGTTGTTGTATCCGAACTTTTGGAGGAGCTGGGCTCAAAAAAGCCCAGAAAGAGAATCTTTTTCGTCATTGCCGACGTTGGCTCAGCCCTCATCCCCGATACCTCTGGGCATCTGGCAGGAGGCAGCAAAAGGTAACAACGGGGCAGCCCAGGAAAGGCTAGTGCAGGCCAGGACACAACTGTGATCCCACCTGATCAGCCCCACACTCCTTGCCCCTCTTTGTGTGTGTGTGCGTGTGTGTGTGTGTGCATGTGTCTGTGTGGAGGGGGGAAGGCAGGGCATGAGGGGTGGGTCATTCCTAGGCAGGAGCTGGTAGTTAGGTGTCGGAAGCCTGGTGGGTCTGTCATGTTCATACAGGGTCATGGCTGGCAGTGTGAGAAGGTGAGCTCTTCTACTCATATGTTACGGAGCCCTAGAGGTTTCATCTCTTTCCCTCCCTGACCACAGTTCTTTGCAGGGATGCCCCTCTGTGCCTGAACTGAGGAGCAGACTTTCTCTTGGGGGTCAGCCCCAGTGGCAGTGTGCAGGCAGCCCCTGATTCCTTCTGGCCAAGCTCCCGGGCTTTGCAGAACTCCTCTCAGGAGGTGGTCGAGGAGCTGCCCAATGGTTTCGACTCCACCAACTCACTAGACAAGGGGCAGGTGCACGAGCCCACCCGCACCATCCAGTGCTGCTCTGAGATGAGAGCAGGAGCAGAGGGTCTCCACACTCAGGACCTTGAGACGCCGGGCTGGGACCAGAACTAGGGCGGGACCAGGCTGGGGCTGTCACTTTTTCAAGCTAAAGGGGATGTACATGCAGGTCACCTTGCCTGGTTCGGAGCTGAGCTGCCGTGACCCTCTTTCCCTTGCCCGGTGTGAGCTTCTGGAGGCCACTGAGGCAGAGCCAGAGGGTAAGGCGGCCTGCAGGCTGGGTATTCCCGGAAGGGAAGTGGGATCTTTCCTGTGTTTGGAAGGACACGTGGAAAGTCAGCTATGTGGGTGAACCTTTCCCTTTATCCCGCTGCAGCGCCAGCTGCAGAGCTCCAGCCGGCGGCAGAAGCAGGGCAGTGGACAGTGGTGGAGGTAGAGCTGGCTCCAGCTCCGTCAATACCACCCCCTCTAGCGCTGGAGCCAGCGTCCCCTCCCTCAGCAGTGTTGGAGCTGGAGCAAGGGCCCACGTCGGCTGCAGCAGGAGTGGGAGCTGCTGAGCTGGAGTCACCTGGACCATCACTTCTAGTGGGAAGTCCATCTCCACCTGTGGCCATTAAGGAGGGTGAGAAGAAGCCTAACCTCACGGCCTTCCCTCCTAAGCTGGTGGCGGAGCAGTTGACCGTGATGGATGCGGTGAGCAGCTGGGCTCTCAGGGCGGAGGGGCAGGCCTTCCCTCTGCCATTAGTGCCCCAGACCTGATCCGGACTCCTATGACCTGGGCCCAAATCCTGGCGCTCCCCCTTACCAACCGTACGACCTGGGCAACTTTCTGAACCCCCAAGGCTTTGCTGTCCACCTGCAGAGGGTAGAGATGGACACTAACAGGACCTGCTGCACAGAGTGGCTGTGCCGGCTCCATGAGGTAGAAGAGACGGAAAGCTGCGTGGGGCCTGGCCCATCAGTGGGGGAGGGGAACTCACTGTGTGCAGCCAGGTCCCTGGTGGCCCAACCGGCTGCTCAGGAGGCTCAACAGCCTCAGCATTTATTAGAGACCTGATGTGTACTTCACTACAAGGGAGACAGACAGAGCCTGTGGTTGTAGCTGCCGCAGGGGAATGTGCATCAGAATCGGAGTGGGACCAGAGCGGGCATCAGGGTGGTGGAAGATGCCCCCTTGGGATGAGCCTAGTTGAGCCACCGTCTGGAGCTTGGAGTTAGCCAGGACGGGCTGGGTGCAAATGCCCCCTCCCTTCCCTGCCAGTATTGGGTTCTGGGTCATCCTGTGCTGGGTGCCCACAGTGGACAGAGAAGAAAACCCAGGGACTCTCACAAGGCTCAGACCACATCCTGAGCTTCCTGAGCTCCAGCTCTAAACCGTGACCCCTGTGCGGCACTTTGGGGGTGGTAGACACGGAGCTGGGGTGTGGCAGGGCTGGATGACACTCCCCCTGTTCCCCAGGAGCTCTTCCGGAAGGTGGTGCCCTCTCAGTGCCTGGGCTCCACCTGGGGCAAGAGGAACAAGCCCGGCAATGAGCACCTGGCACCCACCGTCCAGGCCACCGTCGACCACTTCAGAAGGGTGGTCAGCCTCGTCGTCACCACCTGCCTCGGGGACCCGAACATGACAGCCCAGGACAGGGCGAGGGTGGTGGAGCACTGGATCTAGGTGGCCCAGGTGTGCTGCGGGAGGCCCAGTGGAGCCCTTCTCTGGAGCCTTGGGAACCGCCTCTCCACCTTTATCAGCTCCCAGGATTGCAGTGTGTGGTCTAAGCCCCTGCACAGTCCCTAGGCCCTTCCTGCCAGGGGCCCGCTGACCTTGACTCCAGGTCCCAGCGGGAGGATGCTCACTTCCTCCCTGGCTCCTTCCCTGGGTTGAGCTAAAATCCTCCTCCCTGTGAGTGTTACTCTCTGGGTCCTAAATGTGCCCTTCTGGGGCTCCCTGAGCATCTGTCTCATCCAGGAGGGGAGTTTTAAATAGAAGGGGACTGAAGCTAGAGCAAGCGGGTCTCCAGCGCCCCACCTCACAGCTCATTCTCTTCCCTTCCCCAGGAGTGCGAGATCCTGAAGAACTTCTCCTCGCTCCGTGCTGTCATCTCTGCTCTGCAGAAAACCTCCATAAGCCACCTGAAGAACACGTGGGCGGATGTTTCCCGGTGGGTAGGCCCCTCTCCATAGGAGGATCAGGGTGGATGGGGGATCTCTCGTATGTCTGCCATTGCCCCCTCAGTCACGTGGGAACTCCTGGGAGGCAGCAAATGCTGGGGACAGGGCCTGGGCCTCGGTGGGGGGTCTCTAAGCCTCCCTGGGTCCTTAGTGCACCAGTTCTGCTTCAGGACTCAGTTTTCCTAAATGCCAGGGTTGAGCCACATTGGAGATTTTCAAGTGTTTATGGCAACCGAAATCTACGCCCAGTTGAAACTCAAAGTGGTCAAAACAGAGGTGCTCTGTAGAGCTGGGGAATGGAGACCCCAATGACCAACAGGAGAGTTCCCTCCCCATCCCACGAGACCTTAGCGCTCAGAGGAACCCAGTGAGAACACTCCTCCAGTCTGTTTGAAACTCTCAGGTTTGCAAAGAAAAAGAGTTTGCACTCAGACTCCGCACATCATTCCTAAATTTATCCTTCCTTCTTTCCCCTCCCCTCAGGGAGAGCTCTAAGAAACTTAAGGAGCTCTATAGCCAAGACAAGTCTTTGAGCAGAAAACTGATGACCAAGTTAGAGTGGAGGCTCGGGGTCTGGAAAGAGAGGAGGGAGGTGGGAGGAGGGGGATTGGAAATTCTGTGGTTTTGATTGTTTCCCGCTTGAACGTTCTCTGAAACATTCATGTCTATCTTGTCCAGATTAACAAACAGAGGGATCTGTTTGGTCCATGGGTGGGCGGGGTGTGGTTTGTGGGCAGGAGGCCCTGGTCATGGGACACAGTGGTGTTGGCTGGGCTGTTCCAGGAGGAGTTGCTGAGCTGGCGCCATCAGCAGGTCTCTGGCTTCCATGCACATCCATCCTGATGGATGTAGCTTCTTCCAGGCTGTTGGGTGTTTGGGGTGGGTTTAGCCCTCAGCCTAAACCTGTCCTCAAGAAGCCAGCTCCCTGCCGCTCCTTCTGTCTTCACCAAGTCTCAAAGTGGAGGGCACCCTGCCTACCCCAAGTTTGGGAACGACAGGAGATTCCCATGGCCCAGGTGGACAAACAGTCTGCTCATCCTTGGGTCTGAACATCTGGACCAGAGAAAGATGTGTGTGCATTCTGTGACTCCCCATTGGACCCCTAGAGCAGTCACTTGAGTCAATCACAGGAGTCTCACCTGAGTGCCCAGTTGGCAATGACATATGCCACAGGTGGCTTATGTGAAGAGTCTAGGCAACTGATGGATTCTTAGTGGATACTGCTGAAAGGACCTTGGGATCTGACGTAAATGAGGAAACAGAGCCTCCTGTCACTCCCCTCCCTGTGGATCAGAGTATGCACCTTGGGTGTCCGGTTCCCGAGTGGATAAAGAAAGAGTTCAGGGCAGGGGAATATCCTGAGGGGTTCCTTGGGGAGGAGAAGGCGTTGGCATGGCCTCTGTTCCACCGCGGGGGCCAGACACTCCATGGGACTGGGGCAGGCAGGAGCCACTCAACCAGACTCCCAAGACACCTCTTCATCTCCATCCACGGCTTGGCCCTGGATCACGCTTTGAGAGCTCAGGGGACAGTACTGTGGTCAGTGGTGGGGCGGGGGTTAGGTGAGGATGTTGGAACAGGGCCTCTGGCTGGGAGGGGCAAGCGGCCTCTCCTCTGTGGGCCCCTGAGCTACTCACTGCCCCTGTTTGGGCCTCTGCCTCCTCATCAGGGAAGGGAGGGATGTTGATTGTGTGGTGCAGGCCTCATAGGGTGGTGATGAGATAAGAGGGAGAAAAGGAATGTGGGAGCTTTCCGCCTGCTCCACACGGAGGGGTGAGGGCGAAGACAACGATGACAGTCATATGCCACTGAGTCCTCAGGAGAACCTGTAGGGTAGCTGGAGTTCTCAGACCTTCCAGATGAGGAAAGAGGATTGGGGAGGCCAGGCCACAAGCCCAAGCTCACACTCAGAGTGAGAGTTCGAGCTGGGCTTGTTCTAGAATCACAACACCTTGGAGGATGGAGTGGCATTGCTACCAGTTGACTCGAGTCAGATGTCCAGGGTCGGAGGCCAGTGGTGCTGGAGAGAAATAGGGTGAGGGGAGTATGGCCCGCTGACACTGTCCTCGACCCTGGCAGGAGGGGCCCTCCACGTTTGCCCCCCCGGAGATCATCCCCCAGAGAGTGCAGGAGAAGCAGCAGCAGCAGCAGCAGCAGGTGAGTGTGCCTGTGGGGGAGGGGCTCTTCCCTCCCAGCTGGAGGCCTCAAATCAAGAGAGGAGGGCCCTTCCTCCTGGTGCCACAGTGCCTGAGTCCCCCAGTAGAAGTGACCAGGAGGGGGGCCTGGAAGAGCTGGTGCAGGATGGGTTGTTGTGGGGAGGATCGGGGACCGCATACCCTGTGATTTGCCAGAAGCTGGCGCTGGGAGGTTAGGAGCAGGAGTCTGGTTTTATTGGGCTGTGAAGGGAGGAGGAATTGAGGGGAGGCTGCTGAGGGTCCTAGGCTGCTCCCCGTGGGAACCCTGGGGTGGGCCAGGAGACTGAGGGTGAGAACTTTTCAAGGGAGGGTCTGCAGAGGGTCGACTTGACAGCAAAGGCTCATCTCACCCGAACCCCCATGTGACAGGGTGTCGTCCCCTATCTTGGCACTTTCCTCGGTGACCTGCTGATGCTGCACCTGGCGATGGGTGATTATCTCGAGGTGGGTGAACATGGGGACCAGGCAGGGAGGAGCAGGATCCTGAGCCTGGGGATGCAGGAGCCCCCGAACTGAGCTCTGAGCTCTCAGCAATGGGCACTTCTCTCACGAGAGCCTTGCAGCTGCCCCTGGGAGCTGGGGCATCAGGCCCATCTTAGGGATGAGTGAACAGAGGCTCCGTCTGAGACACCCATTCTGGTTCCCCAGGCTGGGGAAGATCAGAGTTGCCTGATGGCAGAGCTGCGTGAGGTTTTATCTGAGCTGGACTCAGCCTCTCCGTCCCATGCTGCCCATGGTGAGAGAGATGTCGGGTCCCCCCAAGTCAGGCAGCACATAAGTGGCTGAGCAGTCCCCTCTGCCTGAGGCCTCAGCCTCCAACTCTGTCATCAGAGAGGGTTGTGCTGCCAGGTCCCTCAGTGTCACGCCCCTGTCCTCCTCCTCTGGAGCCCAGAGCCCAGCCTAGGTCCAAGTCCTGTTTTCTCTGGATCCCCGGCTCCCTCTTGGGACCTGGCAGTAGTACAACATGATAAGAGGTGGGCATAGGGGGCTACTTAAGCTAGTGGGCTCTGTCTGATGGACTCTGGCTGTCTGCCTTCCAGGGGAATGAGATCAACCTTGAGTAAAGGACTGAAGTAAGCAACTGTGGCACTCCCTGCAGGGGAAGGGAAGGAGGTGGAAATCAGAGACCCTCTGGGCAGAACAGCCCCTGGCTCCACCCCCTGTATCTTACATTGAGTGGAAGAGTTTGATAAGGGAGAAGTGGGAGACCCATCCAATTGTCGGGTGGGTTGAGGGGAGGATGGCTTCAAGGACAACATCCTGGAGGAGGGGCTGATTATTCCCATTCTGAGAACAGGTAGAGCCTGGATGGGACTGGAGGGAAGGATGGTTCCCAGGACTGGTTCCCTGCCCCACTTCTCACCCCCCACAAGGCCCCTGCAGCATCCCCCACGCAGGCCCTGTCTGCATCCTCTCCTTCCCTCTGGCCCCAGGAATACCGAGTCATGAGGGAGATCCTGTTGCTCCAGGTGGCTTCAAAGAATTACAACCTAGAGCCCGAGGATCGATTTGGGGCCTGGTCCCAGGACATGAAGCTGCTCAACGAGAGTGAAAGGTGAGGTAGGGCAGGAGTTGGGTGAGGGCAGGAGTGGACTCTCCCTGTTGGCCAGTCCAGATAGCATGTGTCTATGGCTCCCTGGTCAGCCCCAGGTCTTATTGTGTTGCAACCTCTGGGACACCCAGACTCCAACTGCTGGGCAGGCAGTGGGGGGACACCTGAGGTGTGGCTCCTGGTAGACTCACAGGTCCCTCTCTCTCCTGTAGCTACAGCCTGTCCTGCCAGCTGGACCCCCAGGCCTAGTTGGCCTGCAGAATACTCAAGGCTCAGAAGAACCGGCCACCATCAAGGTCAGGGGTGAGTGAGTGTCTGGGCTGGGGGGACTACTCCTAGGGTTTCAGTAAAGTGAGCTAAGCGTGGCCTTGGGAAGTTGGACAGCTGGCACTGAGATCCCAGCTCCACTACTGAGCAGTCCTGTGACTGGGGTGACTCTCTTCAGCTTCCTGAGACTCCGTTTCCTCTTCTGTGAAATAGATGATACTAAATGATCGCTCATGTGACAGGGACAAATGGGGTACTGGTGGCTGACAGCACTGAGCACAGGGACTGGAGCACCCAATGCAGTGGGGACAGGTTGCAGGGCCATGATTCTGAGGGACGCCCTTCGAAGATAACCCGACTCTTCTACTCAGCCCCCAGGCCCCAACACCGAGCCCTGTACCCGTGGCCGATCACAGCCCCATCCTCATCAGCATGGACACAGCTGGGACGCTTGCGATGCACCGGGCCAGCTCCTCCCACCTAACGGGAAGGGGAGAATTGTAAGCTGATTCCTGGGGCCTCCTGAGGCCCAAGAGAGTGGGGACGAACCCACCCCAGTTCCCTGATATCTCTACCTCAGCACCTCATCACCCATTGGGGAGGGACAGTAGTTATGTGTTGTAAATAATAAATGCCATATTTGAATATTGTATTAAAGTCCTGTTCCCTTTACAGCCTGGGAGTTGTGGTGTGGTTCCATTGCTTTCTGTAGGCATGTAAGGGAGACACAGAAACTCACATTTCTCCTTGAATCAAGAACTCTTCCGGGTCATCAGCTTATTGTACGTGGGAGAAGGGAGAAGGGCCAGGCCCTTCCCTGGCTAGTGGGGACACTCCCAAGTGCCCCTAACCCAGAGGACAAGTTCATTTCAGTATCATTCAGCTGCTCCCAGAGCAGACACAGCCCGCTGCCCGTTCTCTTGGGATTTAAATGTTGAAGGTACTTTCACAGGCAGAGCAACAACCACTGAAATGTGGGTGTCTTTAAAACAGCACTACCCAGGACCATGTCATGTCACAGGCAGGGGCTGCCTTTCTACATTCTGGAGGAAGAGGGAATAGTTTCTGCTTCTCTTGTGGAGGTTTCTTTTGAGCAAATTTAGGAACTTGTAGTTTTCTAGTTCAATCTCTGGAATTGCATCAGCTGTAAGTGGGGAAAACAATGTAAAAAGATCAAAACTTGCACAGGGAGAGGACAAGGTCCGAGGAAGGTCATTTGCAAATGGTCTAAAAGCAGGCAGGACTCTCCCTCCTCAGGCCTCTCTAGGGTCTCCGTGTTCACCACTGACCTAGGTTTGAATCCTGCTGGCATCCTTGTCCAGGACTGTGAATTCCTTTTCCTGCTCGTTTTGAATCCATAGGGAAAGATTTGCGACACAGCTTTTAAGGCTACCGCAGGGCCTTATTCCATTCACATGACTGCTTTCTGTGAACTAGGATTTTCAGCACCCTTGCCTTCCTTATGCAATACCCTTTAGGGCAGAAATTCCCCAGAAGGTCTCCAGCCTCTCTCTCAGGTTCATCCTGGCTCCTCCTCCCTGGCTTGGCCTGATGGTCATGGGTGAGCTCTGCTTTGACAGGATAAGGGACCACAATCCTGGACTGTGAGTGACCCTACACTCTCTCTTGCTGTCCAGGGTGACTTCTGATCCCATGTCATTCTGAGGTCCATGGTCTCAGACAATCTTCCAGTTTATGCACTCAGTGTTGGTGTTACCATCTCGTCCAAAAGGGGCAATTGGGTCCGAGCCCTTGAAGTGTGTCATCCCTGGGTTGCTCTGTTTTTTTCCCCACTCGTGCTGTGGTTACATCACAACCACCTGTTGGGGTGTGATTTCTGTTGGGAGCTTTGAAAGATGAAGCATGAGAGGGGTGTGGGGTGTCCAGCAGGGAATGCCACAGCACTGATGATCCATGGACATGCATGAACAGCCTTATCAATTAAAATACTGAAATGTTTCCCATCTAGTGTTGAACAGACACTGCTCTGAGCTCACACCGAGAACCCACCCCATGACTAGGAACTTTCAAAGGGTTACCACGTGGCATTTTGAACCTCATCCCTTAGGAACACCCTGAAGACAAGGGCCAGATGAATTGCTTGGCACTTGTGAGTTATCCTCTCCTTTCTGATGCCTACAAGTGTCACCTAGACACACAGGCTGGATTCCTCCAGGAAGCTTCTCAGGACAGCCAGAAGCTGAGGCTGAATCCTGGTTCCCAGCATCCCAGACCCTTCCTGACATGGCACAGCCATCTAGTAAAGTCTTTTGGTAACAGAAAGACTGGGAAGGCTGTAATTCCCTCCAAAGAGAAAGAGAAGAGCCAATAGTGAAAGCTTGATCCCTCACATAGAAAATTAAATCCCAACAAGCAGTGGGTTCTTCACAGATTACTGATGCTGAAAAGGTCTCTTTTGATGACAGCTCGATCCCCCAACTGCCATGTCCATCTTCATGAATCAAATTTCCAACACATATGGATCTAAAAACCTGAGGGAAATCTGGTATTTCCTTAGATGCAACTCTGAATTAACATGCAACAAAGAACATAAAAATGGAGACCTAGAAGTAAATATCTAATTTGAGGACATAGACATAAAAGCAATTTTGAAATAATATTTTGTAATCTATTGGAATATTACACAAAAAGAATAATCTACTTTAAGTAGGTTTTACTGTGACTGTGAGGGGAAAAACTGAATAATCCCCTGACGTTGATAACTCGCTGCTGACTTTCAAGTACAAATAAATAACGTAAATAGTAAAGGAAGAGGAGAGAACAGCATGAAAAAGGAAGATCTTGCTCTCCTCACCTGAAACCCAACCTCTCACCTCAGAAAGAAACCGCTGTCAATATTTTCTGTGTCACGCAGTGGAGTTTAATAAAAGTATTGGTATATGTTAAAATTTCAAGAGCTCAAAGCAAGGAAACATTAGGGAAGCTGCCAAGAGACCTCACTGAGATGCCTGCTTCATTTCATCTGCTCTCTGGACGTCCTCCTTGGCCCCTCACTTTCTCTGCCTCGCTAGCAAGTCTGTCTGTCATCAGTGCTATCACCAGTCTCTCTCCTGTGCTCTTCACTGCCCTCTGCTCCTTCTTGATACCTTCCTCAGTCACCAGAAATTGTTGGCAGTGGAGCTGTGGAATGCCCAGATCAGCTCCTGGAATCATCTCTGCCAAATCTGAAGACCGGCAGGAGTGGGCATGGGACCTGGAGTGCAGACCATCTATGAGCACACCTGGCAGGGATTCACCTGTGTGACTAGGTGCAAGTTTTTGCAACGCTTTGGCAAGATTGAAAGGACTTACCAGTTGTCTTGCACTGCTGCAGGCCTGGAGTCCTTGTGGTCTCTCGGGCCAGCAGACCTGGTGGGGCTGGTCCAAGGTGTCCTCCCAGAGATCTGTCATTGCCAGGATGGGATAGGATTCTAGTAACCGGCCTCTCGAATATGTCACTGGACAGCCTCAAAGGGATGGAGATGCTTAAACCAGGCTTTGGTTTAGACTGGTTCCCACAGTCACGCTGCTTCCTCTGTGAAGACTATCATCAGTGACTATCATCCTTCTTTTCCTCTTATTCTACAAAAATAAATCATGAAAGTGGGTCAAATGATAAAGGAAGCCTGCCTTTTTAGGACAATTATCCTGACTGTTTTGTACTTCCACCCTCCCTCTATCCTCTGGGGATAGATCTGACCTGTGTCCCGGGATGTCATCAGGCAGATTTGCATCAAGAACAGAACGCTCAAGGTCAAAACTCAAGGCTACTCCAGATCATTTCTCCCCCTCCATTCTGTTAATACCCCCTCCTTGTTTGAGTGTTATTCTATTCTCTTCTTGTCTTTGTCAATCTCAACTGCACAAGTCTTGGCACTCCCTCTCAGGACAGTCGGTCCTCAGTCTTTTACTAAATCCCAAATCCTACCATTTCTGTGTTTTCTGACTACTCATTTGCTTAATCCATTGACCACTTGGTGTTCATAGAAGTTAAATCAACAGTGACATTATCAACCACCTCTTTTCAGCGACTTACTCCCATGTCCCAGATGTTCACATAATCCAAATGGTTATGTTCAAAAGTAAATAATTCAGAAAACATATTCACCCACCACAAATTACTGATCTCTAACATTTTTATTCAAACACTCATGCAGTAGATACCTGTCCCTCAAGATCAGAAGTAATGCCAGATCACCAATCCTCACCTTAATTTCCTCCTACACCTATCAATCCTGGATTCCATGGACTATGATCTCAATAATTTCCTTGGAATAATAAAAAATTCCTTACCACTAATTTATGTTGTAAACCTCCAAACCCAGAAGATCCCGATTATCTGCCATGCCGTAGCTACTGCTGGCCTTATAACAAGCTGAAGAAAAAGCACGAAACATGATCTTTTGGTACCCCTGTAAATACAAAACCATCTGCATCAACTGGGAAGCACCCATAATGCCTGGAAATTTTGTTCTCTTTTTTTGTGTTGGCTCAATAGGAAAAAGACAAATCAATTAAAAAAATCGGCAAGGGAACAGAATAGACTTTTTCCAATGAAGACATACAAATGGCCAACAGGTGTATGAAAAGATGTTCAGCATCACTAATCATCAGAGAAAGCAAATCAAAACCACAATGAGCTATCACTTCACACCTGTTAAGATGGCGATTATCAAAAAAACTAAAGATGACAAATGGTGGTGAGGATGTAGAGAAAGGAACCCTTGTGGGAATTTAAACTAGTACAGCCATTATGGAAAACAGTATGGAGGTTCCTCCAAAAATTAAAACTAGAATATGACCCAGCAATCCCACTTCTGGTGTATACCCACAGGAATTGAAATCAAGGTCTAGAAGAGATACCTGCACTCTAATGTTCATTGCAGCTAATTCACAATAGCCAAGATACGGAAGTAACCTAAATGTCACTGATGGATGAAATGGATAAAGAAATGGAATATTCGTCAACCTTGAAAAAAGAAGGAATTCCTGCCATTTTTGACAACATGGATGGACCTAGAAGACATTATGCTAAGTGAAATAAGGCAGACAGAGAATGGCAAATATTTCTATGTGAAATCTAAAATAGTCAAACTCATAGAAGCAGACGTTAGAATGGTGATTGCCAGGAGTTGGGGGGATAGAGAAATGGAGAGCTGATGGTAAAAGTTTACAAAGTTTCAGTTATCAAGATAAATAAGTTCTGGAGATGTAGGATATGGCATAGTGCCTACAACTAACAAGACTGTATTGCATATGTCACATTTGCTAATAGAGTAGATATTATGTTAAGAGTTCTTACCACAGAATAATAGTAATAAAGGAGGTGAGAGAAAACTTTGGGAGGTGATGGATATGTTTGTGGCCTTGATGGTGGTGACAGTCTCAAGGGTGTACACTTACGTCCAAATTCATCAAGTTGTATATGGAAAAGTATGACATCATCATTGATTCTTCTTCACCTTGAAATACGCCATGTCCTCATCACAAGAGAAAAAAAATTGTAACTATGTATGGGGACGGATGTTAACTGGATTTATTGTGCTGATCATTTCAACATATACTCAAACATTGAATCATTATGTTGTACCCCTGAAACTAATTTAATGATGTATGTCAACTTTACCTCAATAAAAAAACACAACAGACAAAACCATTTGGATTTTGTAAATGAGTTCAGTGAATCCCTGAGACTGCCCCATTCCCATATGGGAGTTACAGGAAGCAGAGAGGATGAAGGAAGATGGAAGAAAGTTGTACAAAACAGTATTCAAATTAAAATCATTTAAGTTGCTATCAGCTCCTTGTGGCAGAGTTCTGTGAGCACTGGTCTTCTTTCACATTTTTCCTGGAAAAGCATACTTTCAGATCCAACCCATAATAGTTTCATCATTTGCTCTAATAAGACACTTTCAACTTAATAAATAAAACCAAAAGCATCCCTTATGTATGAATAAAGTTAGTGAACTTCACAGAGAAAAGAGCATATTTGCACAATCTCAATAAAGGAAACAGAAGAATGATGATCGAGACTCATCCAAGCTTCTCTTTGAATGCCAGTGAAACCAGGTTATCTTTTCAAGGATGTGTGTAGAGCTATCAGCTTTGGAAGATAGAGAGAGTGGCCTCCTCTGGAGCAAAGGGCAGGCTCGCTTACTGCCCAGTATAATAAAAATAACAACCCCCAGGCCAAAGATCAGCAGACCTCCTGCCCATTATCAAAGATTTGAGTTAGTTCCTTGAGCTCTGAGATTGTGCAACCTTCTGCATGTCACCTGGCCCACTGTGTATCACCCTGTAGGAAGTGGGATTTAGTGAAATGGTGCAAATTCTGATACTCTGGCCACTGCTATTGCTGTGTCATCAAGTCCTCTGTCTCTGACCCATGGGTCTCGTGTCTTTTGCCAGCATCTGTAAGACCATGGTAGGCTAACTTATTGGTTTGCAGGTAAGGTAAAATATCAGACCTTCCACAGTTCCTGACAAGCCCTTAAAGTAACTAGTAGTCTTAGGAACAGAGAGCTTATCCAGAACAATATGCATGGATGGTCTTCATAGTAGACGTCATAAGTCTCCAAAACTTCAGTAAGTCTCTCTGACTTCTTTTATTTCTACCCCAAGTAGAAGCAGAGGCACCAAGCTATTACAGACCTAGGGCTTGTGCAAGACACCTGGAGACCTAGTGAACAGAAACTTCCCATGGGGAGCAAAGACAGATGGGCATATTTCCAAAATGGACCCATGTGCCTCCCGATCATCCAAAAGCTAGTACATAATCTTAATTTATGATGATTTGATTCATTAAATTTTTGTGATGGGTCAAAGATACACTTCTAAGAGGAGTGAGGCACATGGCAGTTGTAAGCAGATTAACACATTTGGTGAATATCAAACTCTGAACTAAATTTAGTGTTCTAATCAATTATAAGGTACAATAAATTTACTTAGGTAGATTAAATGATATTTAATGGTATGCCTGATTATTACTCTGCAATAATGAACAAACAGCTCATGTAAATAACTATAATTGGTCTTACTTTAAAATATGATAGTCAGGGGCCTGCATCGTAGCTTAGCGGTTAAGTGCACGCACTCCACTACTGGCGGCCCAGGTTCGGATCCTGGCGCACACAGACCCACCGCTTCTCCGGCCACGCTGAGGCCGCGTCCCACATACAGCAACTAGAAGGATGTGCAACTATGACATACAACTATCTACTAGGACTTTGGGGAAAAAAAGGAGGAAGATTGGCAATAGATGTTAGTTCAGAGCCAGTCTTCCTCAGCAAAAAGAGGAGGATTAGCATGGATGTTAGCACAGGGCTGATCTTCCTCACACACACACACAAAAATGATAGTCAAGACTGTTTGAGATAAGCTGGAGAGAAGGAAGGGGAGAAATATAAAAGGTAGCTGCTCTGAAGCCACTCTCTAGACCCCTGGATCTACATGTAACCCAGGAGATCGAGGCAGATGGCTGTGTGCCTAGATCCTCCTGCACTGTGGTTCTCAGGGATGTCACGGGGCTGAAGCAGCTTCCTGAATCGTGTTTACACATCCATGTGTACAATACCCCTGACCATGGGGATGAACCACCATTCAATCATCCCTTACACCCCTGTAATTAACAATTAGATTTCAAAATCATTGTATCATTACATGATAATTTATTCCTCAAACCTGTAGGAGGCCGAGCTAAAAGAAAATCAAATTTCAATGGCTTATTTTCTTTGAAGGACCAAGATGTTCTTTCACACTTGGAATCCGGATTAGAGGATAAATCCATCAAATCAATGGAAACAACTTAAGAAATGGGCAGAGGGATATTTCATTCATATATAGACAGTGTGAACTGTGGCAAAAATAGAGTTATATTTTAAAAAAATTAGAATTTTTTGAAATTTGTAGATATTAAAGACTTTGTTCTGCTTATACTCCCTTTGGTTTACCAAATCAAAATCACTCTTTAATGGGCATTTCTAGCATTGAGTGCTAATAACAGCAGCTTTTTAAAATTCTTATTTTTCCCAGGTCAAAGACCAAGGGCAGAGGTCTTCCAGAAGTCAAGTCTAATCTACCTATGGATGTGGCAGACTTAGCTATGGATGTGGCAGACTTAGCTATGGGTATTCAAGGCAGACATTGTCAGCAGAACCACATCTCTTCACCCATAGGTGAGTTTTTACTAGTAATCACAGAGACTTGAGGCTATCAAAAGAAATTCTTTATTAAGAACCAAAGTTATAGATTCCTATCTTGGGTTCATTACTTTGAATTTTTGACCCAAATCATATATATCTATTGGACCATATTCAATTCTATGATCTTTAGAAGATGCAGCCTACAGCTGAAGGAAACAGATACGACACCAATATCTTATCCTCTCTGAAGCCCAACTGAGAGCCCCTGGAGTCAAAAGTTTTCAAGACACGAAAAAGTCATCCTTCTTCTGAACAGAGAAAGTAGAGGCTATTCAAAGACTCAACTTTAAATTGTTAACATGACTTGTTAGAATGTGATGGAGCAAGCAGAATACCTTCTAAGTTTCATGATTTTTCTCCAGAATACTGAGATGGATGACCTTGAAGTGCAGTTTTTCCATAAAAGTCTTTATTCAGTGATAAAATTAATTTCCCTATAAAATAATTCCCATAAAAATGTTAAAAATATATCATAGTCTCCGACTAAAAGGAAACAAAGCAAATTGAGCGGTTGAATAGCAGTGTAATAAATTCCATACAAGGATCTTACTGCAGCATTATGTATAATAGTGAAACTGGATATCATCCCATCTCTATCGAAGAAGAAATAAACAGATCATGGTATTCCTGTTCTTTGAATACCTCTAAAACGTCTAAAAAGCTAAGTTAGAGTGACGTGCACGGATAAGGAGAGACGTCTATGATATATGGTTTGGGAAACAGCAAATTGCAAAAAGATGCAGTTATGTAATTTATGTTAAAAAAATCTTTATGTGTATTTATAAATTCATAGGAAATGTCCAGAAGGATAAACTCCAACCTCTTAACAATAGTTCCTTCTGAGTAGGGGAGCCAGTTTGCAGGGAAGGGGATGGAAGGGGAAGGCTTCACTTTACTCAACAAAGATCTGTGTAATTTGACTTTTTTTACAGAATATATTTCTTTCACAATTACAAAAATGAGTGATGTGACCATTGGTGCAGGGCAACTGTATTATGTTCACTAGTCTCTGTAATGTATGTTATTGCACGGCAGGGACTGTAGGAGAAGCCCAGAGGAGCAATGAAGACAAAGAAGACATGACACCTGCAAAAAGTCGGTGGAGTATTTCTACATAACAAACCTTCCTGGTGAATGACAGTCAGTATCTTCCACTGCTCCAGCTCTCGCAATGAACCTAGAACCTGCCCAGGGTAAGCCTGAGGACCACGCACCGCTAGTCCACTCCCTTCCCAGAGCCTGTTTGTGCAGGGTGACTGCCATCAAGCAGACAATGGACTCAGGATGGGGCGTGTGCCTTGAGGGGGTCTGGCAGAGAGGCACAAAGTGGAACACCAGCTAAGTGCACACTCCTGAGAGGCAGAGTTCCAGGAGGAGACTCAAAATGTACCAAGAAACTGTGTGAAGTGAAGGAAGCTACTTGACGTCTCTGAGCCTCAGTGTCCCCCCCTGTAATATGTGGATCACAGACCTACTTCACAGAGCTGTTGGGGAAGATACATAAAAGTGCCTGTGACAGCCAGTGTCCACATTATTAACAAAGTCGTATCCGAATTCAAAATAATCGATGAAAAGAATAATCTTGATGAGACCAAAGACGAGATGCCCAGCTTCGTAAGCAGCCCCAGCAGCGTGAGAATGAGAGGAGCTCCAAGTAAGCAGGGTTCTTCACAGCGCCACTAGAGACGATGAACACAGGCTACACCAGGATAAGGGGCTGTTGTACAGGGACTCATGTAGTGAGGGTGGATCCCTAAAGACGCTGTGGAATACAGTTACACACAGTGGCTCCTAGGAAACAACTACAAAGCAATCAACACAGCAGATAGGAATGGGAAGGAGGCAAGCAGAGGAGGGTCAGAGCCATAAAATATGACCGAAGACACTGCACCATGATGAGCGCCCAGCTCTGTCAACAGCTGCTGTGGTTGTGCCAGGATATCAAACGTCTGAGACAACAATTGTGGGGACTGCTGGGAGCACAGTGGTCACTGCAGCCACACCCCAACAGCAGTGCATCGGAGCACACAGACCCTGAGACTTTCCTCAACATTAATCCTTGTTTCAAGATGATGCATATCCTCATCTTACAATGTCTCTTTCCAACATTTGTGTAAGAGTGTCATCAGAACCCCCTGAAGAGGGCACAGGCCAGTGTGGGATGGAACACTGGGGACTAGGGGAGTGGCACTACACCTGACCACATGGACTATCAGTTGGGCCTATTGAACATGAGAGAAGAACCCGAGGATGTGGTCTAACGAGAATTCCCCGCCTTGCCACATTCAGAGACACTACAGAGTTTCTCTTCCGTTCTTTACAAAAATGTTAAAGAATTCACTTGTCACTAATTCATAAAGAGGCAATTCTTGACAAAGTGACAGGGTCCAGTTTCCATGACCAGGTTTTTCAGTTGTTTTTTTTTTTTTTTTTTTTTGTGAGGAGATCAGCCCTGAGCTAACATCCGCCAATCCTCCTCTTTTTTTTTTTTTTTTTGCTGAGGAAGACGGCCCTGGGCTAACATCGGTGCCTATCTTCCTCCACTTTATATGGGACGCCGCCACAGCATGGCTTGCCAAGCAGTACTTCGGTGCGCGCCCGGGATCCGAACCAGCGAACCCCGGGCCGCCGCAGCGGAGCGCGCGCACTTAACCGCTTGCGCCACCGGGCCGGCCCCTTCAGTTGTTTTGATAATATGCCACATTCAGGAATCGGAAATGTAACCCATTGGGCTGTGTAATATAAACAAGGACTTTTTTCATGCAGATCAACGCCCAGATTTTTAGGGAGGACGTAAATCATGAAAGCTGCTAACCACTCCTCCACACCTTTCACTAAAACTTTTAAGTTAATTTACCAATATCAGGAAAAGAGAATTTGGCAATTCAAGTTTTTTGTTTCTGCATTCAAGCATACAGTACAGTCAAGAGAATGAGCAGAAAAAAATTAACAAGAAGGTCTTGGTTGCATTTCATCTTTTGCAAATAAGCAGGATACTTTATGCTCTGTTCCTTTCACCAATCTAATCAATTTTTAAAGAATACGGTACATCTGACTATCCCTAAGCATGTTTATCCTGGAACCTTGCCAGAATCCAAAGCAGAGATGTTAAAGCTGACGGGTTTCAAATGCTGCCCAAGTGCTGTCTACCTTGAACATCCCTCTCCCAAAGCTGGACCACCGGTCTCTTCCTGAGGGATGAGAGTCATCACCCGTGTCCCTGAGAGACTGGCCACTCATGCCTGGGCTGAGATTAGGTGATCAATCAAAAGGGCAAAATGCTTAAGCTATTCTCATTTTAAGGATGCTGTTTCAGAGGCCTCTGCACTAGAATGTGTTGATGAAAACGTTCTACTGGATACTTGCCTGGGAAATGGGTTGTTCTCCTCTGCTCTCAGAGGCTCCTGGGGAAACCAATGATTAACCTCATGGATGCCTCAACTTCCACATCTGCAAAAAAGGCAAGCAACAACCAATGTTACCACCCTGCACAGTTCTTAAGTTGTGCTTGCAAGAGGGGCCACAGGAGCGAATTTCTCTCAAAAGCTGATGAAATGATTGCACTTTTGCTGGAGAAGGCAGAGGGCAGCAGGCAAAGTGGAAAGTTTCTGGGATGTCAAACCAGTTCCCATAAGCAATTTAGAGAAGCACCTGGCCCTGGACTAGGTAGGAGGCTGTGGAAAGACCCACAGGCATGCAGGTGGGAGGAGGAATCAAGCAGAGGAGTGAGGCGGTGGAGAAGAGGCACGAGTCCAGCTTCTATTTTGGACAAAAGCAGTTGCACTCTGCAGGCCCGAGGCTGCCCATGCAGCCACCACAGCTTCCTAACTCACTGGTCCCGCTCGTCCCATCACATCCCTCTGAGACTCAGTCCACGTGGAGCAGGTGAAGAACCAGAGTCCTAAGCCCAGGGCAGTTTGGCCCTTGGCAAAGAGCACACTGCCCTCCTCCTCTCCCCAGGGCTAAGCACCGCCCCATGCCCAGAGCATCCTGGGAGTTGTAGTCCTGCAGCCCTGCAGGCTGCTGGCTGGGAGCGGTTAAGAGACAAAAGCTCCCAGCATGCACAGCTAGGGGGCCCAACTCCCTCATTGTCCCTCCACCACTGGGCCCCACTCTGCTTCTCCACCCCACCCTCTACCCTGCCTCTTCTCTATACCATGCCCACCCTCCATGCCCTGTCCACCACCCAGAGTATGTGCAGGGTGGTTGGGCCGCATCCCTTGAGACAGTACTCAGGTAGGGGTGGGGCTCACCAGCCTGGCTCTTGCTGACGATGCTTGCAGCCCTCGTGGAAGCTCCCTGGCCGGTATTTGAAATGTAAATTCAATATCTAAAATGGAAATACAGGGTGACTGGGATCCTGGAATTTGCCTTTTCAAGGCCACCTGTCCTATCATCCCCTCCATCCCTCCAGGCTGCCGTGATCCTCCCTCTGGACTCCATGGTCAGGGTCGCTGCAGAGATCCTCTTTGGAACTCGCCTGCAAGAAGGGCCCATACCTTGGTCAGGCATCTTAGAAGGACTGCCCTGAGCCATGTTATAAAAAGGAGAAAACATCACAGTGGGCAGCCCCAATTCCTGCATTATACAGACAGGAAACTCAGGTGCACTTGTAAGTGACCCCTAAGCCACTTCAGGGGACCACACGCATGTCCCTTCTCCGACGATGCACGCAGGCTTGTTCACTGGACTTCCTTATCCAAGTGTGGACCTCTTGTTCTCGTTAACACAGGCAACAACACCGAAACTTCCCGTTGGTCCTTCCCACAACGTTAGGCAAGTTTGTGTAGGAAGGTAATATGCAATTTCTGCTCTACTATAGGGCTGGCTCCTTGGGAACCAGTTTTAATATCCCTTTTTAAATATACCCTCAGAATCACAAAATAATTAAGAAAAATAATTTGTTGCTCTTGGGCGTTATGGTGATAATTCTCCTAAGTCATTTTTCCATTTAGCTTCTCTGATTGACTCTAAATATTACAGGACCACACCCTTCTCAGACTGGGATGCACAGCTCCACTAGTTTGCAGAGAGGACGCACAACAGCAGAATATCCGTGGTCCAACTTCTGAAGCATCAGTATTACCACAAGATTTGGAAGAAGCAAAGTTATGTCATTTCCAAGGTAAGGAATTAAAAACTTAAAACTAATATGAGGTGGGAAAGTCATATGCCATTAATAGTTGTCAGTAATCTGTGCTTGAAATGTCAGACTTTCTCTGAGAAAGAACTCTGAGACTCTATTTCCCATTGTTTTAAATAGGAAAAATTAGAAGGCATAGCAAGTCTATCGAAAAATCCTACCAATTTCCTAAGTCACGATATGGCACCTAGATATGAGTTACGAACATCGTTGCTCCTCGTTTTGTTCCTCATTCAACCCAGTCCCACAGGTCTTGAGTGCATGCTGTGAACAAGGCACTGTGCTAGGTGTCAAGGCCTTGGTGAGCATCATCGTGGGGGTGGACCTTGCTGGGAAAAGATTGCATCATAAAAACTCAAAGCCACACCACTTGCCAAATTGAGGCAAAAATGGAAAGACCCAGGGCGCCACGCAAGGGTGAGGGCATTAATATATACTTGGGAATATTAAAATCCATCTGATAACGTCATGAGTGAATGTGTTCCACTTTAAAACAAAACACTGCTGTTATTCTGAGATATTGAGTTAGTATCTTTGTGCAAATATGCAGGATTTAAAATATTTGTTGATGTATAACATGAGTACAGAAATATATGCAGAAGTCATCCATGTAAACCTCAAAGAATTATTACAAAGTGAACACACTCCTGTGACCAAGAACTAGCACCAGCTTCACTCAGGCCACAACAATCCCTTGTTCCCTCCTTCCTCCCCAAAGGTAACCGATATCTTACCAGCGAACACTGTATATTGAGTTTGTCTTCTTATACAAGTGTTTTATTACGGAAAAATTTAAACAGTATACAAAATAAACAAAATAGCATAGTAGGCCCATCACCCAGCTTCAACAACTACTTATCGTCTGCCATTTTTGTTTCATCCACACTCCTTCCCATTCCCACCTGACTTTATTATTCTTTTAGTCCTTTTTGTGTGTGTGGTGGGGTAAGATGTACGCACACTGAAAGGCACAAGTCTCAATCATAAAGTTTTGGTAAATAAACATGCCCATATAACCTTCACCCCTTTAAGAATAGATTATTTCCATCACCCCCAGAAAACTCCTTCCTGTTCCTTCCCAGGCAATTTTATCCTTCCCCCGAGGCAACCACTGTTCTGGTTTTTTCACCATAGGTTCATCTTGGCTGAAATCATCCCACGTGTATTGTTTTCTGTCCAGCTTGCCTCCCTCGGCACGAGGTGGAAGAGACTCACCCAGCATGTGTGTGTCAGCGTTTGCTCCTCTGCACGGCTGAGGGCTTTCTGCTCTGTGGATGCCCCGCAGTGCGCTCGTCTTTCTCCTGGGGGTGTGCAGGTCATCTCCTGCAAACATTCTTATACAAACCCTTTTTGTATGCTGTTTAATTCCTTTATTAGCATTTAAGTGACACACCTTTGCAGTTTTTAGTGGTAGGTCCAGATTACAGTATGCATCTTTAACATAGCACAGCCTACCTAGACTCAATAGTGCACCAGTTTAATCAATGTAAAATATAGAAGCCTTGCTACAGAACAGTTGCATTTACCTTTGTCTGTCCTTTGTGCTATTGTCATAAATTTTACATCTACCCATGTTATAAATCCCACAATACAGTGTTATAATTTTTGCTTTAAATAGTCATAGGTCTTTTAAAGAAATTAAGAGAAAAAAGTTAAGTATTTGGAGGGAGATGCTTTGAGGATCTGCAGATGTACTGTTTCTTCTTTAAGTTTCACTCACAGTTTTTGCATTCATCAGTCAGTCTTGCCCACAGTAATTGTTACTGTGGTGTTCTAGTGGCGATTTTCTATTTCATGCTATCCAGCCGCATTTATTATTTGGAATTCTGTGAGGAAGATCCCCCACCCCTTCTTCCTTTCTTTCTCTCTTTCTCTCATTCTATTTTCCCCCTTTTTTTCTTCTTTTCTTCCTTTCTTATGGAGTCTTTTTTATATCAGTATAGACTCATGGATATTTATTTTATTCTCTGGGTAATAATCCAATGCTACCATTATTTATTTTGTTGCTCACAGTTTTCCAACTTGAGCCATTGGGAAGTCTTTCAGATTGATTCCTTTTGACACATCTCATCACTTTCTGTGTTTTTTCTTAAAAGAACTTTCCTACTTTCTGGCACTACAAGATGCTCCAGGCTCATCTTGTATTTTCCATCCCCAGCCCTAGTATTAGCCATTTCTCCAAGAAAACCTGGTTCTTTTTGTTGGAGAATGATATTTAGAAACCAAGATCTGGGAGCTAGATGTGCTCATTGATACTAGGGTGTCACTGCTTCTAGACCCTCTCAGCAGAGCTTGGAACTGTATATATGAATATAAACTCTATCTATCAATCTATCTATCTATCTGGATAGATATATGAAAAGAGATATGGATTCATACTGATACTTCCAACTCCAATACAGCACCACAGAGTTTATTCTAGCATTCTCCTTTTGTTTATTTGTAACTTTTTTCACCAACAGTGAGAAACTTAACTCCAGTTAGCTACAATATATTTACTAATGTGTCAACTAGTTTCAGAATCGCTAATCCATACCCTTATGAAAAACAAATTTACCACCTAGAGTACAGTGTTTGTGTCCAGTACTTTAGTTTTACAGTATCCCATCAAAACACTGTCTTCCAAAGTTACTTAGGTCAGGACTTTTCATCCCCACCCCTTCTGTGTGGTTATGTCACATGTTTGTAATACAGTGACGTTCAATTGTCACTGCATTCCATCTGAGTTCCCCAGCATGCTGATTGATTTTTAAAATTTGCAGAGTAAAATTCACTCTTTGAGGTGTACAGTTCTATGGGTTTTGAAAATTTTATGACCATGTCTCCAAGTCCACAGTGCCACACAAAGCTGTTTCTTTCACCCCCAAAATTCTCTCATACTGTCTCATTGTAGTCAACCCCTTCCCCCACTCCATCCCTTGGCAACCACTGATCATTTTCAATCCCTGAAATTCTGCCTTTTCTAGAAAGTCATATAAATGGAATCATATACTATATAGCCTGTTGAATCTGGCTTCCTTCATTTAGAGATATGCATCCAAGATTCATCCATGTTGTTGTGTGAATCAAGAGTTTATCCTTTTTATTGCCAAGTAGTATTCTAATGTACTGATGCACCACAGTTTCTTTCTCCATTCACCTGATGAAGGACATTTAGTTTATTTCCAGCTTTTGGCAATTATGAATAAAATGGCTATGAAGATTCACACAAAGATTTTTGTTTAAACATTAGTTTTCAATTTGCTTCAGAAAATATGTAGGAGTGGGATATCTGAGTCATATAATAAGTGTATGCTTAAATTTATAAGAACCTGCTAAACTGTTTTCCAAATGCAACTATCATGTTGCGTTCCCAGTTCTAGTTGCTCCTAGTCCTCAACAGCACTTGGTGTTTGCAATTTTATTTTTTATTTTAGCCACCTAATAGGTGGGCAGTCTCTTATTTTGGCTTCTGTTTTGTTTTTGAAAGTGAGTTCTGCTAAATATAGATTTCTGTTTTGACTTTTGGGTTTTATTTCTGCACTTGAAAGATGTCATTTTGTTGTTGATTTGTCTCTTTTGTTTTTGATAATATATCATCCATCAGTCACATTATTTCTCCCTGTATGTAATGTCTTCCCCTGTATATATGTATTTCCCTGACTGCTTTCAAAATTTTCATTTTATCTTTGGATTTTAGCAGCTTGACTATCATGTGCCTGGGTATGGTTTTATTTTGTATTTTATTTTGTGGATTTCCTGACTTTCTTGGATCTAAAATTTTAGATTTTCCACCAAATTTTGGAAGTTTTGTGCTATTACTTATTGATTTGCCTTTCTGCCTCATTTAATTTTCTGTCTCTCCTCTCTCGGCTGGGGACTCAATCATCTCACAGGTTGTAAGGATCTCTTCGTTTTTCTTCAAAATTTTTACTTTCTTTTCTTCAGACTGGATAATTTCTATTGCTCTATATTCATGTTTCTTCTACTGTTTCTAATCTATTGGTAAACTCAAAAGTATTTTTTTATTTCATCTTCCTATTTGGTTCTTTTCTGTAATTTCCATTTCTCTGCTGAGTTTCCAGATCTGTTCATTCATTATGAGAATATTTTTCTTTATAAAAGCTGCTTTCTTATCTTTGTCTGCTAATTGCAACACCTTGGAGATAGTTTCTACTGCCTGCTTTTTGTCATGTATGGATTATATTTTCCTATTTCTTCAAATCTCATGATTTTTTAAATTATGTACTGGAAACCATGGATGATAGATATAGAGACTCTGGATTCTATTGTATTCCTTTGAAGAGTGTTGTTATTTTGCTAACAGGGATTTAACTTGGCTGGACTGCAACTCCAATCCTCTCTCCTTTACAGTGGGCATAGCTGAAATCCTCATTCAGTTCTTTCATATTCCAACTGCTGTTTTTACACTAGGCCCCCTGGGGCCTACACTGCATGTGTGTTCTTCAAAGATCTGCCAATTTGGTGTTTGTGTGGGACAGACTTTCATACATATTTTAACATTTTCTGGTTGTGGCTCCCTCCCTTGCAGAATTTCTTCCCTAATTTTCCAACTACTCTGCCAGCTCCAAAATACATCCTCTAACATTACAAGTAAGACTGTAGTTTTTCCCCTGTATGGGCTATGCACAAATTTTGGAATGCTTTAAGGCAAAAAACTCAAGCTTGCATATATCTCCTGGTGCAATTCCCATCATTCAAGGGAAGACTCCCTCTCAGTTCTGCTTCCTTTGGAAGAGATTTATACATACACACATATACACATTTATTATGCCATCAACTTCCACAACCATCAGGAAATTCTATAACTTCTGCAAGATTAACAATTTTACCTTACACTATATTTATCTCATGTGGTTTAAAACATCCAGAAATCATTGATAAACTGACCCTGCCGAAACTAAAGCCTGTTGAATTTTAAGAGATGGTCTCTGTTAACTAGGGAGGGATTTCAGATTGAACTTAATTTTATAAGTGGTCAATTTATTACAGTGTATTGTTCTATTATGTATTTCACTTCTTTTTTAAAAAAAGTGATAGTTGAGGGCACTTAAATAATAAAACGTTGAGAAGATAAGGAACTGATATACTCTGTAAGCTTCAAATGTTTTCAAGCATAAGATACAATAAGAACTAAAACTAAGAAATGGCAGAGGAAATAGAGATAAGAGGATGAAATTGCAAAACTGAATCTATAGTAATATCTCAATGGCTAGCGTTGTGGTGCCAAGAAGGTGGTGAAGTCAAAGAATTCATAAAGATGATAATAGACTGCAAAGAAAAAAGACTGAAATTTTTGTAGAGGGAATTTTTACAGCGATAGTACAGATAGAGAACAGGGAAGATAAGTTGGAGTGAGAGACTATTTGTTTCTTAAATTACTTCCACTGTAGAGAACAAATAAACAATTTTCTGAAATCTTTATTCCTCTCTATGACCCTATCTTTACCTGCAAACTCTCAGCCCTGAATCAATGTCACAGTCCTCCTTTTCCATCCCTGGGGAATAGGGCAAATAAACTCATCTGAAACCTCAACTGCCCAGCCTGTGAAATAAGACCAGCCATCCATTCTCACAGAGGAGCCAACTGGAGGTAGGATTTTTAGTTCTGAATTCCGTTAAACATCTTCAAAGAATTGTATCTGGCCTTCCTTATCCAGGGCTATCAGTGAAGGGCTGGCTGGCTTTCAGAGAAGACCAATTCACAGTCAGCTGAGACATTTTCTGTTGAGCTCTCTAGTGAAGGCTGTGGGGCTTGTCAGTAAGAGTTGATTTCTATATGGGTTATAATTTTTTTATTTTATTCATAGATTTATAAAGAAATTTACATAGTAAGTATTACTTATTATCAAGAATAAAGGTTGTCTATTCTCTAGTCATTTAGGCAAAATCCTCCTCTCAGGCCCCACCCATGGACAAAGCTCAGATTTAATCTCCAAGAATCTGCCAGGCACTCTGTGGTCCATGGGAAGCCCTCAAGTTGGCAACGTGTCCCCTTGTGTCCTGTGCTGGTACTTAATCTTCCATCTCTTCAGGGTACAACTAGACAGAGACTCAAAGGACTTGACATTGGATAAATGTACTTTGCATTATCTTTAGACTTCTACACTTTTCCAAAAGACTCTCAACATTTCCAGTAATTGTGTAGCAGTTTACCCAACATCAAAGTTCTCACTCTATTAAAATAAATAAATTTTGAAAAGGAAAAAAGTGATCTTTGCAATTTTGTACAGAATCTATATAATGGATGCATCCTTATAAATGGAGGAAAGATAACAAATTTAACTATTTTGGTTAGTTAACACAGCAAGTAATATACTTTATATATTACCAATTTTGAGACTATTTGTATTTAAAAATACTGCTTCAAACCCCTAAATCATTGTAAGTGGTAGAGTCTGCCATCTGCTTTGGCTGAACAATTATATACAGTAAGTCAGCCAAAATTCCTCCATTCCTGTATAATCTTATATATGGGTGGTAATTGTCAGTTCTCATAGATTATTTGAACACGTGTATGTCACAAAATACAAGTAGCCATTAAAAATTAAAATGTTCACCAAATACAAGATTATCTCATTCCCAGGAAAAGAAAACATTACTGTAACATTAAAGCTAAAACTGTCAAAAAGGAAGGCAAGATACACTCAAGTAAAGCTTTTGTTGAAAAGTTAATTGGCTCCTCTTTGAAACTTTATCATGTTTATTATGTAAGCGAGATACTTTCCGAGCCTAGAATATAGAAAGTGCTTATTAGTAAGTTAACATTGTGATCATTTATTTTGTAAATGTTAATATGAGAGACATAATTCATTTTCTACTATATTCATATTTTCAAGTTCTGCTAAATCTAAGGCCACATTAATTGGAAGTTGGGATACCTCTAGACATCTGAAAAATATGAGTCCTACACAGAAGCATATAAATTCTCTAATCAGCAGGCTCTAAATTCTAAAACTTTCTAAGGTTTTGGAACAAACCAATGGCATTCCAAATTTACAGTAAGGTTGTATGTGCCATACATGATCCTATAGGAAGAGAAATCCAGATTTAAAATAGAGGAGACTGTGCACAAAAATAAAGTACATTTTCACGTCTGAAAGGGGATTTCAAGAAAGAAGGGACTCTCAGAACATGTGGTAAATGGTAATTAACTTACCAAGCGCTCTGTAAAGGAGATCATATTGTGGACAAAAGAGCTTCACACGCAGAGAGCTAAAATGGCATCTCTGGAATCCTTACGATGATACAGACACTGAACTACTTTTTCCTAAAATTTTTTTGTGTGTGTGTGTGTGAGGAAGATCAGCCCTGGGCTAACATCCATGCTAATCCTCCTCTTTTTGCTGAGGAAGACCGGCTCTGAGCTAACATCTATTGCCAATCCTCCTCCTTTTTTCTTTTTTGCCCCTGTAGATAGTTGTATGTCATAGTTGCACATCCTTCTAGTTGCTGTATGTGAGATGCAGTCTCAGCATGGCCGGAGAAGCGGTGTGTCGGTGAGCGCCCAGATCCGAACCCTGGCCGCCAGTAGCAGAGTGCCCACACTTAACCGCTAAGCCACGGGGCCGGCCCATTTCCTAAAATTTAAAATGCATCTTATCCTCCAAACAAATACCACCTCCCTGCCTTGCAGCTTACCTGGGCATGGTGATGTGTGGGAATCATTTTCTAATTCATTGGCTCTTGAACTTGATGGACACCAGAAGCACCTGGTGGCCTTGTTGAAACCCAGATTGCCGGGCCCCACCCCAGAGTTTCCAGTTCAGCAGATCTGCAGCAGAACCTGAGAATTTGCATCTCTACCCAGTTCCCAGGTGATGCTGATGCTGCTGGTCCAGGGAACTCACTTTGAGAACCACAGCCTAACTTACACCCTATGTATGGTTACCAAATCCATTATTTCATCATTTGGCTCCTACATTTTCTTTATCACATCAGCACCTTAGCTCTGAATCTCCTCACTTAGCAATGGGAATACTTGGAGAGTTTATAAGCTGGTCCTCCTTCCCGGCTCAGTTCTCCCTCTTCCTCTTGATACTACAATCTCTTACCAGGTAATTCTTATTTAAACATCAGTTCATCATAGATCTTCCTCGTTCAAAAACTCATGGCTCTTATGCTGAGCACAAGGCATTTTAAATTCTCTACTTGGCTCATAAGGTCTGTAATAGCCTGTAGAATGTGGACACCCTGTTCCCTACCCTGCCTACTATAAAGGAGTATGTGAGGATTACACAAGATACGCACAGTGATGCTCGTTATGCACAGTGTGACATTCTATAAAGTCACTGTGAACACTGAATCGGTGAATATGACCTACTGCTCCTATGAGAAATGCAGGGTTAGGGTCATGCAAGCCTTAGTCACATTTTCTTCAATGGATCAAAACATGACTTTGTTCTCTGTTTCTCTTTAAAGTCACATTATTTAATATATATTATTGATATGTTAACATTGAACTCACACCAACAACACTGTACCTCGTGTCTGAAAGAAGCTTGTCAAACACACACACTTTCTCCGTAAAGGCACGTCACAGCCTCTTGCCCTGAGGAACACCAGGCAGCATTGCAGCACTACACATGGGGGACATATTAAACAGCAAAGTCACCATCACCAACACAAGGCACAAAAAGATAAAACATGAAGCACTAAATAGACTGCAAGAAGGACACTTGTTTACAGTATGGGCTGAAACAAGGGCAGAACGTCACCCCCTCAGCTGGGAACGTGCACGTCCAGTGAAATGTCCAGTGCACGTTCAAATTTTTCACCACTTTGTGCATATCTGCAAATGGACATGAAAGCCCTGTGAATGTTGATTTGGGGGCTGCCAGTACATTTTAGCTAGTGTGCAAGTGTGCAAACACGGAATCCACAAATAATGAGGATCAACTATATTATGAAGACATCTTTCCAAAACCAGAGTATTGTTCAGATATAAGAGCAATAATGATAACATAACAGCTAACATTTTAGTGCCTACTATGTGCCAGCAGCTCTTCTAAGCACTTTAAATAAGTTAATGCATTTAAATCTCACTAAAACCCTATGAGACAGGAGTTATCAGTAGCCGCATTTTATAGATGAGGAAACTAAGGCTCGGAGAGTAAATACTTTGCACAGATTCCCCAGTTAAAAGTGGAGTAACAGGGATTGGTGCCCAGACACACTGGTCTAAAGCCCACAGCCTCAACTACTATGGTAGGAATGTGAGCGAATTTTCTACCACTCCCTGAAATGCCCCTTCTGCTCCAGCAGAAGTGCCCCTAAGGTGTTAAGTACTGTGTTTAGATACTGGAGGGACAAATAGAATGTCGACGCAAATAATCCATAACCAATCTATAAATCAAAATTGCAGTGAGTTTATTATGAGCCAACCTCTGAGGACCATATAGCCCGGGAGAGTCCTTTCACGAAGAAATGGAGCACTCCAAAGACGTGGGGCGTACAGAGTGGTTCCATACCATCAAAGAGCATGTACCACATGTGTTTGCAATGTCCCTTTTACAATAGCCACAACATCGACCTGTTGGCAGGTCGATTGATGGACACAGTGGGTATCAGGTCTGCTGTCTCCATGGATGTGGCTGTTGTCTTGAGTTGGCTGGTCCCAGGATGGGTGCAGCAATCAAATCCTAGCCTAGGGAGAAATGCTTATCCTTAAGGAAATGCCAATGTGGGGGAAATTGCATTTACATCTTAAGGGCATTGTTGTTGTCTTTGGGACATGTTAATTGCTTAACGCGGATATACAATGGATGAACAGAGGCTACAGGCCCCTTTTGGAAAAAAACAAACAAGGTGAGGCCCAATTAGTTTTACACCAAATGGCTTCCTCATGTGCTCCAAGGTATCCTGTTGCTCGCCATTTATTTATCAAGAAGAAGGATAGTCTCAGCATTAAGGAGCTCACTGTCTATGAGACATGAAGAAAACAACAGTTATGGAAAAGTAGATAAGTACAGGGTTCCAGAGTGGGAACATCAAAAGGGGTCTCTGGATGGAGATCTCTCAGGAAAAGTGTCCAAGAGGAAGAAACATTTGACATGAGTTTAGATTAAGAAATAGGAATTAAGCTGATCAGAAAAGTGGGTAGGAGGACAGAAGAAACACATATCAAAATACAGATATAAAAGATGCTGAAGATTTTGGAAAATGGTATTTTTAAGGCTGGAACAAAGTGAACATGTAGGAGACAGTGGGTGATGAGGTTCAAGATGAGGACAGCAAGACAAAGCCTGCGTGTCCAGCTCAGGAGTCTGAATGATCTCTCAGATGCTCTGAGCAGTCATTCAAGGAGTCTAAGCAGATGTCAGATTTAAGCAAATTTGGATTCTAGAAGGTAACTCTGGAGGCATTGGGGAGGAAAGATTAGAAGAAATTAAGACTGGAACTAAAGGGATCTGTTGGGAGACTAGGCAGCGATCCAGATAAGATAGGCCTTGGCTCAGGCATGGGGTCTGCAGGTGGAGGAGGCCAGGGGGTGGGAAGCAGTGGTCCCTTTGAGGACTTGATCTAGTTCACCTCTCCTAGAAGCTGTCCTTAATTACAATTTCTCCGATGACATTACCATTTTTTTAAGTTCTATAATACAACATACACTAATACCTTGGCAGAATCTAATTACATCTTGAAAACAATTTCATGTATGTGGAGAGCTTATAATTCTTTGTATTTCCTTCAATGCCTACTACAAATACCTTGCACATATAGGTCAATAGACGTCCAGTAAAGTTCAGTAAAGAAGAAGCACCCTTTATTAGCTAAAAACTTTTGTGAGCTCAGTTATTCCTTTAGATCAGCTGCTTGAACCATTTGTCTTTCTCCATAGGTCAACAGTGTTGCCCAGAACAAATGAACTTTACACCTTCTCAAACTCAATAGAGCAAAGATGGGACTTCATTCTCCCTGCAAGCCTTACTGCCCCAGAGAAAAGCAAAAACAACGTGTGACATCTAATTTTTTTCTCCACATTCTCATCTCAAATTGCAACTGTTTTCCAGATGCTATCTGCTTTTCATTCTTAAAACTGACAGAAAAGTTTCTCATTATTTCCTTTTCTTTTCTTTTTGTGAGGAAGATCAGCCATGAGCTCACATCCGATGCCAATCTTCCTCTTTATGCTGAGGATGATTAGCCCTGGATTAACATCTGTGCCCATCTTCCTCTACTTTATATTGGATGTTACTACAGCATGGCTTGACAAGTGGTACGTTGGTGCGAGCCAGGATCTGAACATGTGAACTTGGGGCAGCCGCAGCATAGCACGTGCACTTAACTGCTGTGCCACAGGGCTGGCCCCTCTCTTTATTTCTAAAGCTGAAATGTCTAAATCAGTCTCTGGGCTAGGTGGAGTTTCCATAAAATGAAAATGTACATTCCAGAAAAGTCCTTAAGTTTCCAGAATCATCCTTAATATATTATGGTAAACACCTTGGCAAAATGTCACTGATTTTCAATGTCAGTGCCTCCACAAGGGTATCCTTGCATTGTCTCCCCTCCCAACCACCTCTCACTGTGCCCCTCCCCAGGCTCATGGGGTCAAAGTGTTTACTGAGCACTAAGAATGATCAGAATCTGAGGGAGACTTCAAGGATGACTAAGCCATGTTTTCTGACCCCAACCATCTCTCTCCATCTCTCCTTTAACCTCTATTTTTCTTACTCTGGTTTCTACTTTTAGTTATTTACTTGTCTTGTGAACTGTTGTTTTGTGGTTTATAATTACCATGTAAATTCATATTATGTTTTGCCTTAGAGTTTAGAAAGAACTTACATTAAACAAGGTTTTTTTCCCAGCGCTTGATGTGTCTAATACCTTCCAATGCAATTCAAGTGGCTTCTTGTTTTTATGTCTCCATCATTATTCCTTCAGAATTATGTTCACTCCACACTTTTGATCTGACCAATGCTGCCTTACTCTTTAAACTTTTCTATGCGAAGACTCACGTGAGGAATCCCTCAAGCACCATCAACTAGGCAACGCCACATTCCTCACATCTGTTTCCTTGATTTGTTCCTATATAAAGATGTTTCTTTTTTCTTTTTTGGTGAGGAAGATGAGCACTGAGCTAACATCCATGCTAATCCTCCTTTTCTTTTTTTGCTGAGGATGACTGGCTTTGAGCTAACATCTATTGCCAATCCTCCTTCTTTTTTTTCCCCCAAAGCCCCAGTAGATAGTTGTATGTCATAGTTGCACATCCTTCTAGGTGCTGTATGTGGAACGCGGCCTCAGCATGGCCAGAGAAGCAGTATGTCAGTGCGCACCTGGGATCCGAACCCGGGCTGACAGTAGCTGAGCGCACTTAACCTCTAAGCCACGAGGCCGGCCCAAGATGTTTCTGAAACTAATAATAAATTGTACCAAGTGGTCATTGTATAAAAAGCACTATCACAGATACCTTAAAGAGAACAAATGGAAAAGAATATTCCATTCATCAGATAGGTTTGCAATCAAATGAGACATTGAGGGGACCTGGGGACACCGATCAGAGCAGGATCCTAAGAGAAGAGTTTTAAGTCAATTTCAAATGAGGTTAAAACTGGAATGAGATAGTATTTTACCAGTTAGCTGAAATCATAAGCATTTTTCTGACCTTTGAGAGTTTATTTGCGTATAAACTGTACATGTGGGATAAGAGAGTGCTGATATTGTTTAATTTCTTTTTATTATTCAGCACTTTGTAATAGATGTGGCTATTCACAATTAATAATTATCATAATGTGGAGAGACCCAACTTTCAATTGCCTGATATTATCAATTCTTACACAAAGCTAGAGTTTTAAAGATCAAATTTAATTCTAGTTACCTTTCAACTAGTCCATTTATATCAGAAAGATGCTGAGTTTTAGGAAAATACTTCAAAACACAAATTTTATATGTAATTTCAAAAGCAAAGAATTAGTTAAAAACTGGGTGGTAACTCGTTTTGCTACCATATATTAATCTTTAACATGGGAGCAAACATTTTTAGAAAATATAATTGATATTTGCCTGTTTGTATATTGTAGAATGTTAAAAGATTTAAGTTTTAATAGTATTTCAAATACCAGAGAATAAAAAACAGAATTGTTTCAGTTTTATGAAATAGATTTTTAGACATAGCAGATTTTCAGAGCATATTACTTGAAAATAAAATAATTAGTGATGTTTAAGCAATGTGGTTTTATTTTAAACTTGCTCATTCCATAGGAGCATCAGTAAAAGCCCTCCAGGGGTAGCTGACGCTCTTTCCCTCCACATGAGCACCAGCTGCGTTTGCTTTAAGCATCAGACTCTCGGGCAACACCATAGCCCTCAACTCCGTTTAGTTGAGAAAAGGCTTTATGAGTTGTGTGTTTTTTCTAGGGGTATGGAGCTCCCAGACTTATTAACTACAGGGAGAGTGTAAGAGTCAGAATGCATTCAATAAACTCCAGTGTGCTCAGGTGAGAGGGTAAGTGCCTGAACTCACATCTGAAGAAGAACTTAGAGGATGCTTTCTGAGTCTGCTTCCTGCCTCTGACTAAGCAGTCCTGGACATCCCCGTTACAGCCACGGAATAACACAGGCAACCTTGATGGACCAGAAGTCCTCCTATGTCCATCATTTGTACAGAGCAAACTGGCTTAAGACCTCTTGTTTCCTGCTGCAGTGGTAATTTACAGAGATACAGAACTGCCATCTAGTGACTAAGAAGAAAATAGCAAGGTGCTTTACATGGAAAATGAAATTGTGATTTTTTTAAAAAAGAACAGTGAAGCACTGAAGTTGGTAAAGTTGACACAATGTGGCACACGAAAGTTATAATAAAACTGAAAAATGTGTAGGTGAAGTAATCACCTGCCTCTAAAACATGACTTGACATCTGACTCGTAAAGAGTATAGTTTAAGTACAGTAGAATAATTTTGGAAATAAACTTCTCATCTCATCTCATCCAATGATGTTGGCAGGAGCTGATATTAAATAGCCAGATGGTGAGTACCCATGTTGAAGTACCATTTTTATCACCGTGGAGAGAATATGAGGCATAAAACCCAACATACTGATGTTCAGATCTTCCCTCTTACATTTGATCAATTTTGCAAACATGGTCTTTTTTTATTTTATTTTTGTGAGGAAGGTCAGCCCTGTGCTAACATCTGCCAATCCTCATCATTTTTTGCTGAGGAAGACTGGCCCTGGGCTAACATCCGTGCCCATCTTCCTCCACTTTATACAGGACACCATCACAGTGTTGGGGGAAGAGGGAGAATCTCCCTCTGCCCTTTTCCTTAAGGTTCTTATGGCTGGCCAAATAATTAACAAGACAGGTTAGCAGGAGAAAATAATACCAAGTTTAATAACAAGTATACATGGGAGAAACTCAGAAGTGAGCAACTCGTCCCTCTGTCTAAGCTGCTTGCTTAAGTATTGCAGCTGAAAGCGAGGAACATGTTGGGGGTGGGTAGTGGTCTGGGACTTCAGAGGCCAGGAAGACAATTCTTTTCAGGGTCGTCTATAGATAATGTGGTCAGGGAGAGACAGAGTTTTTGATAAAAGGGTCTTGGTGCCTTTCCTATTGTAACCTCTATCCTACCTTATCTTTACAGCCATCATGATAATAACTCCTTCATGAAACAGATCTTTTGTTTTAAATTCTTTTGGCAGTTTGGGAGGGGAAACTCAAATATTCTTCCTGAGTTCTCTGAGTCCTTATTGTCTTCAGCTCGAAATAATCCGCATACCAGAGTGGTGCCTCCTGGGGTAGCTTGCCCTGAACACCATCAACAGCATGGCTTGCCAAGCCGTGCGTCGGCGCGCGCCCTGGATCCGAACCTGCGAACCCCAGGCCACCACAGCGGAGCGCACGCACTTAACCGCTTGCACCACTGGGCAGGCCCCTAAACATGGTTTTCTTTATCAGTTAAATATGAATTATAATAGTTACTTTAAAGGATTACTGTAAGAATTGCATGAGGTAATACAGTAAAGGAACGAGTGTAGAGTGATAATTAATTCTCCTGCCCTGTCTCTCTTCTATGAAACATACACAAATCATCTAAGAAGAGAAGTCGTCTATACCATAAACTTATGACAAAGAGTCAATGGCTCCAGAAGTAAGGGCTACCATTGTTGAGGGCTTAACCTCAACTGCTTCCAAATACTGTTAACTCTCAAATAATTTTATGTGTTCTCGGTCTTCCAGACACTTCGCTGGCTACAAGGAAAGCAGAAGGTGTGAAATTTAAATTGATGTATTTCACCCTTGAATATCCAAGCTGTAACATCAGGTGTTTTAAATCACCTAGTTCCTCAGGTTTTCTGCTTATTACTATATATTTTACCATGGTTCACAGCCCGAGAAAAATAGAAAATCATTATAATATTACACACATGGATATATTTCTTGACTATTACAGCTGGAATTTTAATATATAGAGCAATGTTGTACGTTTTATCCTTGTTGATAGTACAGAATACTTTTGTCCAGGTTTTCTTTGGCATTATCATATATAATGAAGAACTCAGTAACATATGCCTTGGAGATAAGGATTTAGAAAAATCTAACATACTATCCTAGTCATGCCTCAAAAAAAATGCTATAAAAATAATGAGAGGATATTTTGAAGGCAAAATTTTTCTTAATTATTTCCAACTTTATGTCCCTTTACCTCTTTTTAATCATTCTGCATCATATTCGCTATGGGCTAATTATCTCACAGTAATTAAATAACCCTCAGCTGAGTCCACCATGCCTCATCAAGTGCCCCAGCCTGATATCGGTCTCAGCTCTGACAAAAAGAAGCTGGGAAAACCTGTTTTGTGGCACTATTCTTAAGGATATCTTTACTCTTACAATAATAGTTATATTTTTGAAAGGCCCTAGTGGATTATAAAATCAAGTACGCGACCAATGTCGTATCCTCATTTTCCCTCCGGGGGGAGCACAACTTTCATGTGTAATGCAGGGCTGCTGCTTTATTGTTTTTTCCTTTCAATATATCACTTGTAAAACATGTCAACATAAATAATCTATAATCAATCTATAAATCAAAACTGGGGTGAGTTTATTATGAGCCAACTTTTGAGGACCATGGTCCAGGGCCTTGCTTCCCTAAGGAAGGAAGGGCACCAAAGAAGTGGAGTGTACAGAGCGGTTATATACCATCAAAGAGCATGTATCACATGAGATTGCAATGTCTCTTTCACAATAGTCACAAGATCGCCCTGCCAGTTTGCCCTGCCAGAATAGCTATTGATGGACACAGTGGGGAGGGTGTGGCTGGTGTCGGGTCTGTTGTCTCCAGCTGTGTGGTCACAGGATCAGTGCAGCAGTCAAATCCCAGCCTAGGGAGAAATGTTTATCCTTAAGGAAATGCCAAGGAGGTGGAAGTTACATCCTTATCTTAAGGGCTTATATTCTTCTCTTTGGGACATGGCAAAGCAGATACACAATGCAGGTGACAGGCCCTTCTGGTAAAACAAACCCAGGCCAAATTTGTTTTACCCCAAATGACTTCCTCATATGCTCCAATATATCCTATTGCTTGCCATTTATTTATCATTTTCTCACTTTCGATTAATAATCTTTTGATAGAAAGCATTGAATGATCAAAATATTGTCCCCCGGCCCCAGAGTGGTTGCTGCCTGCCCTGGGTCCCTCATGTCCCTCGGTGCCAGGCTTTTATCTCATTTATTTGCCCAGTTGTCCACCTTGGGGGGAATTAATTAGATATAGTGGACAAGCAAAATGTATATATATATTAATAGAGGAAACATTTCATGGGTTTTGGATTAATTTTAGGTTGTTGCACAAACACTGTGTATGTGCTTTTTATGACTCCTTGTGTTTACGCTATGCACAATTATAGAACAAGTACAGTAACAATGATAATCATTTAACACCTTTGAAAAGATTAGTGTAAAATGAGTTCTTAGGCATAGTCCTTATCAAAAAAGGAAGTTGGTCCAAGGTTATAAGATCAATCGACCACCTCAGCTTTCATTACTCCAGCTTACAGGACAGTCTTACAGCACTGAGTAAAGAAAACGGCAATTAGTTTAAATATTACGGCTAGTACAAGAATTCCAAGAAGTAATAGAAATAGGAATTGCAATGCAGATGGAAAAAGGGAACCAATACCAGAAGGGAGCCAACCAAACAACTCAAGACTGAACGCAGGATCGCTTAAGGCATTCACCTGCTTTTTCATTTGCTTTAGCAGAGATGACACATTGGAAGACTCGTCAGGTATGAAAACACAGCATTCAGTTTGAATGATTGTACATGTACCACCTTGGAATGTAGTTAAAATATCTAAGGCCATTCTATTTTGAAGGACAGTCTTTTTATTAAAGACATTTTAGTATTTAATAAGGTAATTCCTGCTTGACTGTCATTAAGGGCTTCTGTATGTGATGTGACATCCTTTAGCCCTAAAAAAGGAAGAAATATAGCTAGCTGCTCGGTGGTCATACCAGGGGAACACTGAATGAGCCTGCCTGGCCTTAAGCAGAGGAAGGTTGGTAGCAGTTGTCACTGTGAATCCTTCCCTGCATTTAAGGGAAGATCGGGTGCAGTGTTTTAGCCATCAGGCCAGTAGTCAAGGCCAGAGATTTGTTCTATACAACCATTAAGTTATATTAGGAGTCACCCGATAAATGCCTGGACATTAAGACCAGTCTGTTCCAAATCAAGCACCTTCCTTAAGTATGATAGTATTCTGAAAATCTTAAATGTAACAATTATAAAATAGGTATACAGTTTAAGCATAACGAAGGTTTAAATGAGTGGATTTAAGGTTGGGAATACAGGCTTGGTCAGGAGTCTTGGGACAGCTGTCTACAACTGATGTTGTCTTCTTCTCATCCTGGTTTGGAGATATTCTTATTGGCCAGTTGAAGTCAGGATTCAGAAATAGGAACTGAAAAACACTCAGGTGGAAAGACCTCTTTTTAAAACGAGAAATGTGAATCCACGAGTCTATGTCTTTTGATTCTGCAGCGCACAAACTGGTTAAAAGTACCTGGTATGGTCCTTTCCAATAGGGCTGTAGTCTTTTATTTGATGTCTCTTCTGACAAATAAATTTTCTAGGTTATAATCCTTAAGGTCTGAGAGCGCTCTGTAAAAAGAATTGGCTACCAACTTCTCATGTATATATATTTTTAAGTGTCTCAATGAGACCTTGGCAGTAATTAAGATATTTTCTTTATGTGAAGTTGATCCATACATTTCTTTATCTCATTGCATAGGCTTTACAGTTATTATCTCAAAAGGAGACAGCCGATGTTTAGCAAAGGGCGTAGATGTAAGATTGAGGAACAGTAGTGGAAGAGCTTTCAGCCATGAGATGAAATGTTCCTGAAAGCTTTGCCAATTGAGTTTTGAATGTGCCGTTAGTTCTTTCCACCAATCCTGAGGATTGGGAATGTTAAGCGCAGTGGAAATGCTGTCTCATTGGCCCAATATTACAAATAGACTAGTTATTTGTCCAGTGAAATGTGTTCCCTGGTCACTATGTAACTCAGCAGGAATTCCCCAAACAGGAATTATTCTCTCTAAGAGTAATTTACCTACTATTAGAGCCATTGCTCTTCTGCAAGGAAAGGCCTCAACCCAATGTGAGAACACGCAGTCATTACAAGATATATTTATCCTTGAGATGGTCGCATTTGGACAAAGTCCGATTGCCATACCTCAAAGGGTCCCTTAGTAAAGGGAAAGTGGCCTTGTGATTCATTGAGTAGTTTCCCTAGATTATATTTTGGGCATATAACACAATCAGTATAGCTTTATGAGCCACTGTGGGAGAAGGTTTTTAAAAGCCTTGCTCTTCCCACAAAATTATCTTTTCAGGTGCTCAATGGGTTAATTGGTGTATATGCTGGAGCAGTGGCAATTGTGCTCCAATAGGTACTATGGGTTTTTTTACTGGGTGCAAACCACATCTGTGAGGGGCTGTCAAAAACTCCCCCTTTTGACTGCTATATCTGTTTCTCTTCTTGGGTGGTGATTTCTTTCAAGCCTGTGGAAAGAAGTCTTTTATTGGGTTAGCAGTTAATAGGAATTAGCAGGTGTGGGAGATCAAGATTTGGCCACCCTGAAATATATCTCTTTACTTCGATTGTTTTCTCTGACGGACATTTGACCCCCCCCCCAACTGCCTAAAGAATTTGACATAGTAACTCCTTCCTGCAACAGATCTTCCATCTGATGGCTGTAATATAATGTAAAATAGATGTTACAATAGGAAAGACACCAACAAGCCCATCTTATCAGAAGTTCTGTCTCTCTGGCCACATTGTCTGGATGGCCCTGCCAAGGAGTTGCCAGACAAACATTTACATTTATAAGGGAAATCTCCATTTGTAAAGGTATCTCTCTCTCTGTATTGGGAAGAGGGGGTATGACCTCATTTCTAGAAACTTATCAATGTGGAAGGTGAGGCCTTAAATCTGCATAATAACCTTACTCTTTTTTACAGAACTTTAGTGGTGATCTGTTAACTGACACCCCCCACCCCCAACATCCTCCTCTGTCTTTATGTAAAGACGGTATTTAAGATCAGAATTTCTGCTATTGTGTTGAGAAATGCAGTGTCCCTGGTTTCTCCCATGTATACATGTTATTATACTTGGTATTATTTTCTCCTGCTAACATGTCTTGTTAATTATTTGGCCAGCCATAAGAACCTTAAGGGAAAGGGCAGAGGGGGATTCTCCCTCTTCCCCCACACAGGCATTCTCGAGGCTGGACAGCATATCCAGCTTGGTAATATCTTGCTTATCATTTAAGTAAGACCCATCTGTAAACCAAATTAAATAGAATGCAGTCGTGGTCCTTCCTCTTATAATATAGGAAGCAAGATAGCAGGGTTAAAATAGTGAGTAATATTACCTACGCAGTATAACCTAAGAAGTTTTATCATTCACTTGACAATGCTTCCCATGCAATTTAGCATACCAAACCTACTTAGTTTAGTATCTCTCTCTTTATAGGAAGAGATAAAATTTGCTTGAGAATTGCCAGGGCCCTTTGCAAATTCTCAAAGGAAAAAGTTATAAGAAAGACTTTATTTAGGATATGAATTTTGGGGAGATTGTCAAAAATATAGAAGAGTTTTAAACCCTTGGTCAGACAAGATCAATGAGTTGCTGCTCTTGTCGCAGTGAAACACGCTTTGTTAACAAACAGCATTTAAACAGTCAAAAAGACCTTAATAGAGAGACCTCAGTCTTTTGAACATAGGAAATTACCTTAACAAAACAGATCTCTGTTCTTGAGATAAACTGAACTCAAAGGTAAAGAAAAACCTTTTTACATAATAACCTCTATCAAGAGTAGATTAAGACTAGGATAAAATTATCCTTTTAAAAGGAAGAAGACCAAATTTAAATTTTGTCCTAGCCTACTTTTGATATTAAATATCATTTACTTAATTGGATTTAGTTTAATCTTAGCCACCTTGATGACATATAAAACTCCTCAGGGTTTCTCTTCAACAAACCTTCTATAACTTTTTGTTTACATTCAGAATTTGTGCGATGCCTTCCTTTTTTTTCCTTCTAGTACTTTTTAGGGCAAATTTACCTTTCTTAACCAAATAAAAATACTTCCATTTTTCATATCTTCTTAATGATAACATACATCTTACTCTCCTTGAATACAAACATATGTTTCTTAAGTTTTTAGTAGCTTAATCACATATTAGAAATTTTTAACCCTTAGAAACCTTAATTTTTAAGTAAAAACTAAGTAAGCAATTATAGAGTTTCTTTTACATTAACATTTCGTGGCTTGACAAATTTATATGGACACTTTTTTTTTTTTAATTTTTATTTATTTATTTTTCCCCCCTAAGCCCCAGTAGATAGTTGTATGTCATAGCTGCACATCCTTCTAGTTGCTGTATGTGGGACACGGCCTCAGCATGGCCGGAGAAGCGGTGTGTCGGTGCGCGCCCGGGATCCGAACCCGGGCCGCCAGGAGCGGAGCGCGTGCACTTAACCACTAAGCCAAGGGGCCGGCCCCTATGGACACTTTTTATAATTTTTGGAAACATGTTACTTTATTAGTACAATCTTTTAAATAAAACACATGTTTACCAATAGACCCAAAACACCTTTTAGTTTTTCTGTAATAAGCCAAATGTAGATAAACCTATATTTAGCAATCAATGTCTAATATCTTATCTTATTTGGAAGTGATCTAGATACTCAATGAATTTTTATCATAAAATTTAGCAAAACCCTAAAATTTTAAGTCACCAAAAAGAGTTTAGAAGCTATATACACTATAACATATGATTATTGTCTAAAGTTCACTTAATACTCAGTTTTTTCACATCTATATAGTTACCTGTTCTCAATAATTATTTAGATTGCCTACAAGACTTTATGAGACATTAGATAATATTAGCCATCACTTATTGTTTTTGAGACCAGTTTTGTAATAGAAATAACATCAGTTTATCTGACGAATAAAGGCTGCACATCGGCATTATATCCAATGCTGAAAACTAAAGAGCTTAAATAAGCTTTTATTTACCAAAGATTATTTCATATCACGTTAACTGGAAAAACATTTGGATTTAGAAATAATTTTTGTAAGTGCTTACTTCAAGTTAATTGAATAGAGCTCTTGATTTTGACCCGACCCTCCGGAGGTAAAATACCTTGCACATATAACATACATGTAGAGACACACACGTAAAGAACAGACAGATGCAACAAAGATTTTATAGCCGCTGTTTTAGAAAATTTAGCAGTTTCCATCTGCAGAAAGCTCCTTTCCCATTTTTTTTTCTTTCAGTCTTAGGCCCCCTGCTGTCTTAACACTTGTGCAAGTCTCCTGGGTTCAGAGGCCAGACTGCCCAGCTGGGAATGGTCGAGCAAACTCAATTTCCTGCTTTTCTTTTCTTTTGCTACAAAGTCTGAACAATTTCTAGGGACTGTGTAGTGGGTCAGGAGTGTGCTGCTTGTGAGTTTACTCGCTAAAGAAAGGTCGTAATCACTCTCTTACGTGCCTCAGTCTCTTCCGCCCGCAGTCTAGGTACTGCCGTGGAGGTTTGGAGTGCGGGTGACCAACCCCCCCCCCCGCTCGTCCCTGGAAGAACCTGTGATTAATTAATGTGAATGATAGTGGAGCTCCCTATAGGAAGGACTGTTACACGTGGTTGGGTTTGTATCTGACACCCCCGATGAGATTCTCAGTTGCATGAGAATTCCCGAAATGTCGGGAAGAGCAATGTCCCTTGTCTTCAGAGCTGAACAGATTCAGTCTCTCATTTCTCTATCAAGCAGTTTTGTTCAGACCTTATAAACATAATTCTTCCCAATTTTAAGCCATATTAAAAAGTCACCCTGCCCCATTCACTCCAAAAGTTCTCCCTAGGCTCCCCTGGCCTAGAAAATTCCCTCTACATTTCTCTTTCCTAGGAATTCCTCTCTAGGTTCCTCTGACCTAGGGATTGTAGCAGTACCCCCTTAAGACACCTAGCCTTAAGCCTTGAAAACAGCTCAAATAAACTCTGGCCCATTGACTTAAAATAAGAAGGTCAGCTTTCAGGAGAACTCACTGGGGTCTCCTGAAGAATGCAGTGATCTGGGGGGCACAACGGGCCCCTATGGGTACCCAAAGCCAGTTCAGTGTAGATTCCAGGTGGTCTCTGGTGGGTTTCTCTGAAATCCTGCCAGAACTACACCAAGAAATGTCTATGTAAATAATCCATAACCAATCTATATCAAAATTGGGGTGAGTTTATTATGAGCCAACTTTTGAGGATCATGGCCAGGGCCTTCCTTCCCTAAGGAAAGAAGGGCACCGAAGAAGTGGGGTATACAGAGCAGTTATATACTTTCAAAGAGCATGTATCACAGAGGATTGTAATGTCTCTTTTACAATAGCCACAAGATCGCCCTGCCAGGTTGCCCTGCCAGAATAGCTATTGATGGACACAGCAGGGAGCAGGTCTGCTGTCTCCATGGGCGTGGCTGGTGTCAGGTCTGTTGTCTGGAGCTGGGGGGGTCACAGGATGACTGCAGCAGTCAAATCCCAACCTAGGGAGAAAGGTTTATCCTTAAGGCAATGCCAATTATGGGGAAGCTGCATCCTTATCTTAAGGGCATTTACTCTTCTCTTTGAGACATGGCAAAGCAGATACACAATGCAGGCGACAGGCCCTTGTGGAAAAACAAACTCAGGCAGAATTAGATTTACCCGAAATGGCTTCCTCATATGCCTCAATATATCCTATTGCTTGCTATTTATTTATCAAGCTCAGGTTGTGTCTTTCAAACAGAAATCATCGAGACTAGCATGAAGTAGTCACTTACCAACAGACATCACTGTGGCAACAGAATATTAACAAGTGGCCTTCAAATATAACCATTTTCCCAAATATTGTATTTCACTGAGCTAATCCAAAAGGGACTCTTCTCTCTTATACTGACAAATCTCCACTCTGAACTTAGCACTAGAGGTAGCCAATTTTGAATAAAGACCTTTAACATCAAAGCCAGCCAATAGATCTTGTTAAAGCAAATCCAAACTCAGGAACACTTTTGTTTTCAGTCACATGCAAACCCTTTCAAACTCAAGATAAGGCCCCGGCTTTGTGCAGATGGAGAAAAGCTTCTCTTCCTCTTTTTCTATTCAGATAGTGCAAGGAAGAGACCAAAGGTCTCCTGGTGGAACATGAACAGTTCTTTACATTAGAAACGCAGGCAGTGTTTCCTAGCTTCTTTTCTATAGGCCGAGCGAGACCTGCTGACCTGCCCAGAGGAGCAAATTTCTGGGCTCCAACAGTAAATAAGACCATGTGCAGTTTACCACAACAATGAACTACAAAGATGTATCAGGAAATATTTTGAACACCCACACCTAAGCTCTCAGTTTCCCTCTGTCTAATTCCATGGTTACCTGAACTGAATTCATTCTCCATCCCCATCCCTTTCGTGATAGTTTTTATCTCCTTGAATCAGCATGTTATAATATCTAAGAGAAATTTATCAAAACACTTTCTTCAAAATAGGTAGCTGAAGTATAAGAGTTGTAGAGGGTCAAGATTTTAAGATGAACGTGATGTACAGAGTAACTGTACAAAATAAAAAGAAAATGAATGAGAACAATAAGAGAAGAAAGAAAAAAATGCTAAGGAGAAGGAATATAATAGAGAGTAAAAGTAAGCAAGAGAGAAGAAAGAAGGCATAGGAAAGAGAAAGAGTCAGGAGAAGCATGAGAAATGGCAAAAAGGGGCACGAGCAGAGGGACGACACCATGCTCAGAGCGAATGACAAGTCAACTGGCTTCTGAGCAGGGCTCAGGTCTAGAGTCACTGGGCTGCGTTTGAAAACTCCACTCAGTTCTAACATCCAGAGAATGACCACGCCTCATCCAAACTCTGATGACACTGATTACCAGCGCTGTCCTCTCCCAGGACCTGCTGGAGCTTTGGGACCTGCCTTTCTCAACTCTGGGACTGACAGAGTCCCCATTAAATATTCATGAACTAGAATGGTAGCTTTTTTCTTAATTACTTTTTTAAAAAATTTTATTTATTTATTTTTTCCCCCAAAGCACCAGTAGATAGTTGTATGACATAGCTGCACATCCTTCTAGTTGCTGTATGTGGGACGAGGCCTCAGCATGGCCAGAGAAGTGGTGCGACCGTGCGCGCCTGGGATCCGAACCAGGGCAGCCAGCAGCGGAGCGCATGCACCCAACTGCTAAGCCACGGGGCCGGCCCAGGATGGTTGTTTTGAAAGAGTAACTCAGAGAGAGATCTCTCAAGGGTACATTTAATTCTGCCAACTCCTTCACTCACCCAGCTGAAGAATTAAGAAACTAAACTTTTTTTTTTTTTAATTACTGTGAATCAAAGTAGGAGAAAACTTTCCTGGCAGAACTTTAAATGTTCCAGGTTTTTTGAAGTTGCCTCACAAAATTCTGAGCATAATCTAAAATTCTGGGCTCCCTACTATTCCAAATATGTTTCAGAAATGATCTCTTTATCATCACAACGTAAGACTATGCCTTAGAAAACAAAATAAACTTGGATGAGTTTTCTCTTGTAGAGAAGGGCAGCAAGAAAAAGAGTAGGATGTGCCTCTCTGCTATGAAGGAAAACAAATAAAATCAAAAATGTACAAAATATGCCTCTAAAACCGAATGAAGTGGTCTCTAAAGAGGATTACATTTTAAGTAAAAATGCACCTATATAAAATTATACATCAGTTTGACTAAAATCTAGTCAACATAATAGAAGAAGAATTCATTCAATTTCATTTAAATAGCATAACTAATGATTAGCTGCATAATAAATGGCAGATATTTTAATTCTGGTATACCATGTCCTTCCACCAATGAAGGTGGGGTTAAACCTGTAATTTTCCTAAAAGGGCCAACCAGATGTTCTGCTTATTTGATTACTTAATAGTATGGATCTGCTCCTCATTGTCAATGAAGGATGTCTACACACAGGCTTTAGCCTGCATATGTAAGGGGAAATGTGGGCTGAGTTTTCAAAAAGGAAAATTGAAAATGGAGCATTGTCTTTAGGAGATGTGGTCAATCTGTTCAAGACCATTTTCTCCCTTGGTCAAGTGAGAAGCTGAGAGAGAATGCTGTCAGCCTCTTCCTTGTCCCCTTATAGAATTATGCATTACCTCAATTGAACATGTCCTAAGTATTTGAACTAAACTTGGAAATGAGTTAATGATACTGTATTTGCATTATGTCACACAGAATCTCTTTCATTAGGCACCATTCAAAACACTTTTTGGGACATTAGAGGCCAGAAAAGTTTTGCTTCTCTGAGAGACTGTTGCTTTTAATCTCATGGACATGAGATGATAGAGAATTGTTCCCATTTCCCTTTCTACTTTAAACCTGAGGGATACATTTCCAACTACCTTTAAAAACTGCAGGTCCTTCTGAAACACATTTCAGTGCACTGGCTTACTTCAGCTTCATTTCATTGTTCCATCCTAAATTCCTTTCAGTTTGATCTGTTTTCCTTTGTAATCCTTTTGTATTCCTAGATATTTAAAAGCTGCTCAAATCTATATTGGAGAAAAGTTGGGTTACAGTTCTTTCAGACAGCATGTAAACCCAATTTTTAGGGTTTCTACACAAAAAGTGTCTGCTGTGTTTCTACCAGCTCTCCTTCTATATTTTTTCCTCCAGGATTTCCTGTGACAAAATTGCCTTTCTAAAAGCCAGTCCTCTGTTCACTGTCTTGGCCAGTCACATTTCCATAGAAAGATAAAGGACTGGATTTTCCAAAGATGCAACAAGAATGATCAAGTCCTGATTCACACCTAGATATCCTGCTCCTGTTCTCCATAAATTTTAAAACTAAAGTTAATTATCTCTTTCATTTTGTCTAAGTCTATTGAGTAACCTTGGCACTGAGCCTCTAAACTGGTCCACAGGCTGCTTCAGCAGACAGAAAACTCTCTCTCAAATGCTTGCATTCATGTGCTGAGTAAGTATTTTCTTTATTTAGATCTTATTCAACAAAAGACCTTCATTGATTCACTCAAACACTTAAGTATATACTACGTGCCCAAAGGTCTTGAAATGTTGGGGGTCTGCAACGAAGATAGATATGTATAAACAGGTAAATTACAATAGAGAAATAATTTGAATGAAAGATGGCCGGCCCCGTGGCTTAGCGGTTAAGTGCGCGTGCTCCACTGCTGGTAGCTCAGGTTCACATCCCAGGCGTACACCGAGGCACTGCTTTCCCAGCCGTACTGAGGCCACATCCCACATACAGCAACTAGAAGGATGTGCAGCTATGACATACAACTATCTGCTGGGGCTTTGGGGGGATAATAAATAAATAAATAAATAAATAAATAAATAAATAAAATTAATTTGAATGAAAGAGATATGAATAAACTGCCGTGGGACTCCAGGAAAAGAACCACCATGGGTTGACCTACAACTAAGATATACAGCTCTGTATTGGGGCTCTGAGGAGAAAAACAACCACCATGGGGGGTGGACAGGCTTTGCACCATCTAAGTAAAGGAAAATGAAGGGAGAGAAGATAAAGAGAAAACAAGATAAACAGAAAGGTTTTCTTCTTCTGAATGTTTCTGCCACCAACTTTTGGAGCACACTGCTTGCTGATGTCGTTTCTAGCCAGTCTTATCCTTCAGCCGGCTTCTATAGACTTCAACAATTCGATTGTAACAAGCAGGGCTCCTCCGTGCAGACAATGCCAGCTATATAGGGAGCCAGGAGGGGAGCAAAAGATTCACAGGACTCTGCAGCCCTTCTGCAGCTGACTGGTGGGGAGGGGCACCGAGGCTTCACCTTGGCCTCTGTCTCCAAGTTCACATAAAGGAGGGTCGGTTCCTTCCTCAATATATGAAGGTGGAGATAAACTTTTTTCACTGAAGGAATTATGGAAAAATTAAAGTGAGAGCCATGATAACGGCAGAAGAGGTAGCACCATGAATCTGAAGTAACTGGACATGTGAATTAGTAACCAATATAAAGAAGAGCTGAAGACAAAAAAAAAAAGGCAAAAAACAAGTTCTCAATTTTCTAAGATGGAAATGCAAGTCTTTCTTCTTCAAAAAGAAAAAAGTCATTGAACTCTTTCCTTTAAAATAAAATTGAAAGGGGCCACATGTTGCAAATAATGGTTTTAACCATGAGGTCACTACACAATCACGTGTAGCAAACAGTTGTTAAGTGCACTGCAAATAGTTCATTACTTAATACTTATGTTATCAGTTTGCAATTGATATATATATTTTAGTAAATAGTAGACTGTGTGTAAAGTTGTCACTATATTATTGACAATGTCACTCTTTTACAACTGAAAACATAACTAGGAGGGAAAAGATGGTGTGACCTCAGATTGCTAGAGTCACAGGAAGAAAACTCAAGAAAGTGACATCAGGTCATTTGGACAAAAGGATACTATATGGCTGTTGGGTTTATAACAGGTTAACTGGAGAAAAACAAGTCACTACATTAAATTATTTTCTACTTATCTCCATCATCCTCTCCAAGAACACATATTTTAAAATGAGACAAGTTATTATATTAAAAATTACTTGCTCTGTCATTTTGAAAACTACATCAAATAATGAAGAAAAAAACAGGTTACAAACATTCTGGTATCAATTCCAACTACCATCTTTTACCAAACTAAAACTCTAATGATCACTAATTCACTTGAAATCTAGTGCTCCTCCCCTATGCAAAATCAATAACTTAAAATGTTTCATAACTTTTTTTAAATTGCCCTAAAATTTTAGCGGATAAATATATCTCTTGGAAAAGTTGAGAAAGATAAAGATACTAGGAAAGGAAAAGATGAAAATATTACCCTAATCAATGATGTAAAACACAAGATATGAACAACTGTTAAAAAGAATTCTCTATGAAAAAACAGTAAGAACAAAAAAAAAAACAAACAAAAAGAATTCTCTATGAAATTGATCAATTCTACTATCGCTACACTTGACTATTTCCTATCAGTGATTTGATGCATAAACAAATAGAATAGTGTATTTAATGGGATCAATTCTTTTAGTTGTGTACTTTTCCTTTTAAAACTACATATGCTTTTATGTTCTTGCATTATTTTCAGGTGGTGGCACATTAGGACACCCTTATCTCTGAAGATCTTTGCATTAAGGTGTGGAGCTTTGACCTCAGGCAGTGGCTACAGCTGGACGCCAGCAGCAGTGCTTCTCAAACGTCAGTCTACACGATAATAACTGGACAAGTCCACTGTCCCCTTCCCCGGAATTCAAACTCAGCATATTTGAAGTTGGGACGTGAGAATTTTCCATTTAACAAGCCTACCAGTGATTTTCCTTGAGTTATCTGCAGATTATGATCAAAGGCATACATTGAAGAGAAGCACAAACTCACTACCCAGTATGCACTGCACAGATACTTTGTGTCACACACTCTCAGAACATTCCCTGCTCCAGGGGTCCCACCTACTTCAGCACCCTTGGGCCTGTGTTCTTCATCAGCAGGTTCTGATGGTGGCAAAACAGACAGGACTCACCTGGGAAACTGCCCTTCTGTGTAATTCAGTGAGTGCGTGGGCTGCCTGCAGCCCAGGTGTAAAGCTGGTCTTGCTATATTTAAAAATAAATTTCTTTTTAATTTTATTGAGGTCATATGGCTTATAACTGTGTAAATTTCAGGTGTACATTACTATATTTCAGTTCTGTATAGACTGGATCATGTTCACCACCAATAGTCTTGTTTTTATCTGTCACCATACATATGTGAACGTTTACACCTTTCCCTCTTTCCCTCTGGTAACCACAATCTGTACTCCTTAGCTATGTGTTTGTTTATTTTCCACATATAAGTAAAATCAATCAGTATTTTTCTTTCTCTATCTGACTTGTTTCACTTAGTATAATACCCTCAATGTCCATCCATACTGTCACAACTGGCAAGATGTTGTCTTCTTTATGGCTGAGTAGTATTCCATGGTATATATGTATATATATCAAATCTTTATTCATTCATCCATTGATAAGTACTTGAATTGCTTCCCAGTGTTGGCTATTGTGAATAATGCTGTGAAGAACATAGGGATGCATATATTTTTTTGAATTACTGACTTCATAATCTTTGGATAAATATGCAGAGGTAGAATAGCTGGATCTTATGGTATTTTTATTTTTAATTTTTTGAGTAATCTCCATCCTTTTTTCCATAGTGGCTGCAGCAGTTTGCGTTCCCACCAGCAATGTATGAGGGTTCCCTTTTCTCCACATCCTATCCAACACATTATTTCTTGCCTTTTTAATAATAGCCACTCTGATGTGTGTGAGGTGATATCTCGTTGTAGTTTTGATTTCCGTTTGCCTAATAATTAGTGATGTTGAACATCTTTCATGTGCCTGTTGGCCATCAATATAACTTCTTTGGAAAATGTCTTTTCATAACTTCTGCCCATGTTTGGATCAGCTTGTTCATTTTTTTGTTGTGGAGTTGCATGAGTTCTTTATATATTTTGGAAATTAACCCCTTGTCAGATATATGATTTGAAAATATTTTCTGCCAGTTGGTAGGTTGTCTTTTCATTTTGTTGACAGTTTCTTTTGCTGTGCAGAAACTTTTTAGTCTGATGTAGTCCCATTTGCTTATTTTTTCTTTTGTTTCCCTTGCCTGACAAGAGACAAAGACAGACATTATATAAGGATAAAAGGGACATTCCACCAAGAAGACATAATACATTAATATACATGCACCTAACACAGGAGCAACAAACTATATAAAGCAACTATTAACAGACTTAAAGGGAGAAATTGACAGCAACACAATAATTGTAGGGGACTTCCACACCCAACCCACATCAATGGATTGATCATCCACACAGAAAGTCAACAAGGAAACAGTGGCTTTAAATGAAACATCATACCAGATGATCTTAATAGATATATATAGAACATTTCATCCCAAAACAGCAGAATACACATTCTTCCCAAGTTCACAGGGAACATTCTCAAAGATAGACATATGTTGGGAAACAAAGTGAGCCTCAATAATTCTAAGAAGACTGAAATCATATCACACATTTTTCTGACCACAATTGTATGAAACTAGAAATAAACTACAAGAATAAGTTGGAGAAGTCACAAATATTTGGACACTAAACAACATGCTACTGAACAACTATTGGATCAATGAATAAATCAAAGGAAAAATCAAAATATACCTAGAGACAAATGAAAATGAAAAACAACATATGAAAACTTATGGGATGCAGCATAAGTAGTACTGAGTGAAATTTATAACAATACACCTACCTCAAGGAATGAGAAAAATTCAAAATAAACAATATAACACTGTACCTAAAAGAACAAGAAAAAGAAGAATAAACAAAGCCTAAAGTCAGTAGAAGGACAGAAATAACAAAAATCAGAGCAGAAATAGATGAAAGAGAGGCTAGAAAAAGAATAGAAACGTTCAATGAAACTAAGAGTTGTTTCTTTGAGAAGATAAGTCTCTTTCTTTAGAGGTAGAGATGGCATATGGGCAGAGATTATAAGATCAGAAAATCCAGACACTCAATCGGAGAACTCCTTGAACTTTAAGCATCTTTTAAGCAATTTTTTAGCATATTTAATACATTCGAATATGCTGTCCCTTTAACATCTGTTTAAATACGTGTGGCAAAGTCAAAAGACAGGCTGTACTAGGCACCACAGGATGATAATAGCTTCTCTGCCTTCAACAACAAAAGGTCCAGGAAACTGACTTATCTTGTGTCCAAGTTGGGAAGTTTTTTGGGGAAATATAGTGAAAAAGTAAATAAACCAGACAAGAATAAAAGAATTGGACAGAGATCTGCTGGCAAAGAAAACTTTTCCCAGCTACAGACCAATAGAATGTGGACAGAATGAGAAAGCTCATAACTACACCTGGCACCAGGTAGTAAAGTGGAAATCTCACAAAGGAGGCCACTTTGAGGCCTATAAACACCTTGCAAAACTACTCATTAAGATTTCAGAAAAACAACATATTTAGGATGTGTGTGTTCAATATATGCATGTCCTGGGTTCTCCTCATGTTATTTTCCTTATTTATATGTATATTTCCCTAAACCTTTGTGGATTATAAAGCAAAGCGAAGAGAATAAGAGTGTGGCAGAGGTAAAGAGCAAATTAAAAACAAAAAACATACCGTAGTCATCATGTTGAGACTATAAAGTAAACTGAATTAATTGATGGACGGGAGATGCTCCTTCTGTAATTTTTTTAACAAATTAATAAATTCTTAAAATATTCTTCAGCATTGATGGTAACATACAACGCACAAATCAGTTAGTTCAAGCTTTACCTTCAGGGACAGTCATTGACCCTAATAGAGAATTCAGATTCCAGGGGTCAGCTAGTCTCGTATCAGAAAGTGTCACATTTCAGACCTGGCTGTGCGTTTCAGCTATTCACGTCTCTTTAAGCTAGTCATATCTTGATAAGCACCAGAGGCTTTGCTACTTAGCTTACTGAATATCAGAAATAACTTTTCATTGGTGAAATGAGTGGTTCGTTTAATTAACATGAATTTAGAAATAAGCTCTCCTTGGTGAAACTGAAGTGATTCCGTATATGTGGATTGGCCAAAACATCAGAGAATATCCTCATACTTAGAAGAAGAAGGTAAGACTCGGGCAAGGGAGGATGTCAGGCATGATGTCCTGACAGTGCTGCGCCAGCTGCTGGTTTAGGATAATGTCTCCCTGCCTGTTGCCAGACATTAGGCACAGGATCCTGCCTCCTTCATATCTGTATCATGTGAAACTTTCATGGAAGGTGTAGCCAGGCATCTATCCGGGTAGCAAGCTGCACATCCCCTGATGAAGAGACTCTTGCCTATAGCGCTTCATCATCCTAATAGAATGCCACTCAGTCTTGGATTTCACTGGCTCCATATAAAACAGGCAGCACCAACAGCCGAAGGGATAAGTGGTTTCACTTCGGATTCCACGTTCACCCCAATACAAATTATGCTATAAGCACTCTATACAACCCCATATAAACTATATATATATGGAAAGTTCAGTTGGTCCTCCAGGCTTTCAGCCACACCCCAGGGCTCTCACACATTACAGTGCTGTGATATAATCTCAAAACCTCTTCTTCACTGCATGCCTCCAGAAGCAGATAATAAGGAAAACACAATTTCTTTCATGGCTTTTTAGTGTCTACAGATGCCATCCCTTCAACCAAACTATCACTTAAATTTTTCTACATGTCTCCCGTCCACCCCCCAAATTCGTCTCTCTCTGTTTCCTGAGTCAAGCTCCACTCCACTAGAAGGCCCTCCCTGGTCCTCCCCTCACAGAGTCTCATCAATCACTAAAGTCGGGTTGAAGCCCCAGCTCACCTGGACCCCTCTGGAATCAACACACAGACACGGCACACCTGTACCCCTTGTTCTGACAATAATGTTGTGCTGTCTGGAAGGGTGGAGGCTTAAGACTTTCCTGAGTGTATCTCATCTTCCCTCAAGTGCAATGAAAGCCTCCTCAGCATGAGAAGTGTGCACACTTGTCCTGTCAATCCCCCCACTCTTGACAATGGCATGATGACTGCATAACAGCCACTTAATGTCTATTGAATGAACACGCTTGTCAGGTAGAAAAATAAAGGAGATGGCTTGTCACTATGAGCAGCAGCTGTAGCTGGTAATCTCATTTTCCTCATTTGCTTAACAAGGTACCAAAAGATACCGACAATCTTTGTGGGTTTCGTTTGAAAAACCAAGGTAGCAATTTATCTCTTATATCCAAACCTAATGGCAATTACGGAAAATAAAGAAAAATACTAAGTAGACAAAACTCCTAGTATATCATCAATATTGGCGCCCAGACAGATCTCCTAACTTTACAAGGCCTCAGCGGTCTCATCAGGAAATCAGAAATAATACCCGCCCTGGCCCTGTTCATAGGGCTGGTGTGAGGCAGGAGCAAACACTATGAGGAAAGAGCTAAGACGATGACAGCTGTTATTCAGAAATAACACACCAGGACTACCACTCATTTTGACATTTTAGAAATCTATGTTTAGTTAGAATAATCACACATTATTTCCTGTGTTTAAAAAAATCCTCTTCAGAGGAATTCAAAGTCATCACCATAAGTCCACATCAAGGTCTCTCCAGAAACAGTGCTGAATCTTTGCTTTATTGTGAGAAGCTAGTTGAGCAAACTTGAGACTCCAGAGCTTTCTTGGCATTTGTGCTGATTGTCGCTGTTTTGCATTCAATTAATAACTTTGTTGTGACATTTCCTCGACCATGGAGGCTCGTATTTTTCTCTTCTATATTTCTGCTTAGCATTTCAGAAATTTAGTTATTTTCCAAGTAAGGTTATAAGCTCCTTGCCTCCAGACATCATATCCTATAACCCCTGTTTTCCCCAGGGTATTACATATTCTGTATACATAACAGACACACAATGAGTACTAAGGAGCTACAAGGTCAAGATCAATAAAAAGTATCTTTAACAAAGCAAATCATAGTTTTATATCTGGGTCAAAACAGGAATATGTGTTCCACAGCCCCACCCCACCTCCTTAAATTCTCAAGGTATATTTTGACTTCTGTTGAACTGAATCATTTATTCCTATTAATGAAACAAATACAAGCTTTCTACCATAGACAGATCAGAAGATTTAAAATCACAACCTAAAAGTGGCATAAACAGACCATGGGCATGCAATCTCAAAACAAAAAAAAAAAAGAAAAAGTGTTACTTTTAGCAGATATTGCCCCATCTTTTAACTGACTTATAAATAATAATCCCCAAAATAACTCAGAGCTAGAATCCAGAAATAGTTCATTTTAGAGGGTGCACTAGAAAATAATAATGCTCAAAGTTAGGCATTCTAATTGGGCTTCATGGAGATTTTTCTAACCACGATGAGGCTTTGGTTGTCACTTCACACTATTTTAGGTGAACCTCTTTCTTACAGTACTATATGCAAGAAAACATCATTGCCCATTAGCCTGTATATTAAAGCAGAATGTAAGTTACTTTCTAAGAGGATTGTTGCCCTTCCCACTGATGTTCCTATGACTCCTCAGTGAGGGGAGACTGAATGTCCACACATGTGGGAATAAATCTTAGTTTGGGTTTCTCACTTCTTCTTTTTTTTTTTTAAATAGTTGTATGTCATAGATGCACATCCTTTTAGTTGCTGTACATGGGACGTGACCTCAGCATGGCCAGAGAAGTGGTACATCGGTGCGCACCCGGGATCCGAACCCAGGCCACCAGCAGCAGAGCGCGCGCACTTAACCACCAAGCCACTGGGCCGGCCCTGGTTTCTCACTTCTTAAGAAGCTCTTGGCACCACCCCTGCTCAAGTGTCCATCAAGGCCAAGAAAATCTCTATTTGAATGATAAAGTATCATCGAGGAAGAGGCAGAATCCCCCTCCACCCTTTCCCTTAAGGTTATTATGTGTGGCCAAATAATTAAAAGACAGGTTAGCAGGAGAAAATGTTACTAAGTTTAATAACATGTATACATTGGAGAAACCAGGGAAATTAAGTTTCTCAACAAAGTGGCAGAGATTCTCATCTTAAATACCATCTTCATGTAAAGACAAAGGAGGATGTGGGGGTTGGGGAGGGAGACAGAAGGAAGACAGAAATCATAGTAATCAAGGGCTTGCAGATTTAAGTCTTCTTCTTCCATACTGATAAGAGTTTCCAGAGATAAGACCAACCCCCCCTCTTCCCAATACAGAGAGGGAGATACCTTTACAAATGGAGATTTCCTTTATAAACGTAAATATTTGTCCAGCAACTCTTTGTATGGCCACCTAGAGAATGTGGCCTGGAAGACAGAATTTTTGATAAAATGGGCTTGTTGGTGCCTTTCCTATTGTGAAATCTATTTACATTATATTGTAGCCATCATGTGATAATAACTCCTTCCTGAAACAGGACTTCTATGTTAAATTCTTTAGGCAGTTAGTGGGGGAGGTCAAATGTCCATCAGAGAAAAAAATCAAGGTAAAGAGATGTATTTCAGCATGGCCAATTTTGATCTCCCACAGTATAGTAACTGTATCTCACACATTCTAGGTAGTGCAATCTCCCGCCAAATATCAACAGTTCAACTGAGGGGAAAAAATGTAAAAATTTCCCCAAAGTACACAGCTCCTCAATTTCTTTACATCTACTCAATCTACCCATAGAAACAGAGATAAAATCTATCCCAGGCCAGCAGAGGGCTCTTCACCTGGGCCTGATCACACTGGCCTCAAGAATGGCCTCAACTCAACTGTGCTTGGGGGTGACCTCTAAGAAAAGAATGCTGGGTCCAGTGGAGGAGGCTGCTGCAGTGTCCGCCCCATCACACAAAAGCTGCTGTAGGAGGTTCTGAAGATAAATGTATTTCTGATCTTAGAATGTTACAGCTTCACCTGAAGAATTAAATAGCTGGATGATATTTAGAGTTTATTTGTGTTTTTTTAATCTTATGGACCACTGTGTTGATCAGATTTACTTTTCCTTTTGGCTATTAGAAAATTTGAAATAAGTATACCACTCACCTGCCACATGTTTTGGGTTCCAGAATATATGTTTTTGATTAGCCTCATTCCTGGCACCATTTTATGTTCCTCCCCAGTTTTGTTTTATCTTTTCTTTGCTTTTCACTGATAGCTAATTTTTTTTATCTTATAGTATCTTACTGTTCTTATTAATTTTGTAAATACTTTTTAGAATAAAGGGGCAATAAACACATAATTAGTATTAGGAAAATGATGGAAAATCCATTTATTTATTTATTGAAACTATTTTTGGTGAAGAATATAGGCCCTGAGCTAACATCTATGCCAATCTTGCTCTATTTTTTTTTTTTTTTTGTATGTGGAATGCCACCACTGCATGGCTTGATGAGCACTGTGCAGGTCCATGCCTGGGATCTGAACCCATGAACCCTGGGCTGCAGAAGTGGAGCATGCAAACTTAACCACTATGCTACTGGGCCAGTCCCTCATAACTTTTTATAAGATAACTTGTTGGTTAAAAGGTAGATCCATTGATAGTAGACTGAACTGTACTCACAATATTTGGGTTTGCATTGATCTTTTAACTATAAAAAAACAGCAGCACAATGCAAACTGCTTTGAAACAGGTGAAATAATAAAAACAACTAATCAGAACCACAACAGTGCCCACTGGGTATATTATTTTCTGATCTTTCTTTGAATGTTCTGTGTAGCTGTAATCACAGTGCACATGCTTTTGTAAATGACATACGATAGATATTTTTTAAATCATTGCACCATCTTCACACTTATAATTTATATTTCTGTCATTATCTTGACCCAATTAACATTATTATACAGCCATTTCATTGGCTCTAGACAGAACATGTGAATGCGAGTGCCCAAAGCACCTCTGGTTCACATTCAATAAGAAGTTATAAACTTGGAAGGGTATATAAAAATGACAAATGCAAAAAGATAATAAGGGTGACATCAAGAAGACTAAATCTAAAGCTGAGCTGAGGTCTTTGGAAATGTTCCAGGATAATATAAAGCAACGTTTTCTTAACTATGTTCAAAAGAAGCAGTGACATTACTAGCAGTGAGATTACAAATTGGTGCAAAACTTTTGGAGGGAAATTGAATATCAAAAGAATATAAAAACTGATCTCTTTGGAACCAGCAATTCTATTTATAGAAGTTTTCCCTAAAAGGAAAATAAATCAGTGATATGCAAAAATATTCATATACTAGAATACATTTATTCCAGTGTTATTTATGTTTAAAATAAAGAAAAAAGCAGAATTTCCAAAAATAGCAATATGAAGAAAAATTATACTATGTGCAAGTAACCAGGAGCTTTTAAATCATATCACATCAAATTACCTGTAAAATTCTGTTCATATTTTGAAGGTGAAAGTAACTGGCTATAAACTGTACGTTGTTAAAATCATTCACAAGGTAATGACAGAAGAGGTCGTTAGAACCAACCCTTCTGCTGGAGGCTAAAAAAGATGGAATGAATATAAATATAGTTATCGGTATATATCTATATTATATATATAATTATCTATCTATAATATAATATATATTATATACATATAATCTTCTTAAAGGCCAAGGAAAGGGGACTAGTAAATTAAGGAAAAATTGTCAAGCCAGAATCCATTGGAGGATATACATCAAGGGAGCAGAAGCTCATGGGTCACTTTCTCTCCTGAGGTTCCTGTGAGAGTCTGAGTGCACTTTATCAGGGGATGATTGGAGGGTGGTGCCCTCTAAAGGGGCGTAGCCTTAGTGACACCTTAGGCTTTGCGTTAGGAACCAAAGGACAATCACTCTAGGACTAAAGGTAAACTAGAAGTAGATAGGCCTTCTCAGGGCTGGAATTCAACTCCAAATCATGTAAATCCCTGAATGTACTTCAAGTTAATCCTGGAATGTTAGTGCCCCAGGTCCTGGCAAAAGCAAACATAAATCCTATCTGGAAAAAGATTCCATCAATATAGGCATCTGCACAGCATAAAATAAAAAATAAATAGAAACATGGAGACACAAATCAAAAATAAAAGAAAATCAATAGAACAATAGACAACAAACAAGACTCACAGGTGCCTTAGATATTGATATTACTAGACTCACTTTAAAATAATTATGTTTAATCTCCTCAAGAAGATAAAAGATAAAATACAGAATTTCAATACAAAACTGTAAAAAAAAAAAAAACTGAAAAATTCTCGAACTGATAAATAAAACAACCAAAATTAAAATACTCAATAGATGTGTCTAATGGTAGATTAAAAGCAGCTGAATAGAGAATTAGTGCATTGGAAGGGAGATCAAAAGAAACTGTCTAGAGGCACAGAGTCAAAAGGATGGGAAAAATTGCAGACAGAAAAAGAGACATAAAGGATACAGTGAGGAAATCTAACCTATGTATAACTGGAGTGCCAGAAGGAGAGGAGAACAGAGAAGGAGTAACATAGAAGCATCGTTTGAAGAGAGGGCATGGCTGATGATGGAAAATGAGAGAAGGCATCAAGCCACTGATTTCAGAAGCCCTATGAAACCTAGAAGAATAAATATAAAGAAAACAATACATAGGTGCATGTAGTAATACTTTTAAGAAAAAAAAGTTAAAAAGAAAATCTTAAAAGCAGCCACAAAAAATACATCACCATCATAGAAGAAATAAATAGACTATTTTTATTAAGAAGTCAGTCTCAATGGAATCTAGAAGATAGTGGAATGATCTTTTTTAAATGCTGAAAACAACTCACTAGAATTCTACACCCTGTAAAAATATCTTTCAAGAAGGAAAATGAAAGAAATCTATTTTAAGACAGAAAAGACTAAATAATTTGTCAACTAGCAGACCTTTACTTAAAGGAAACACAAAAAAGTGCTCTTCAGGCAGAAAGAAAATAATCCCAAATAGAAACCTAGAGTTACAGGAAAAAAGGAAAGGAAGCAAAGAAAAATGATTTCATAAAGACTGATAGTATAAACAATAATATTAATATCTTATGAGGTTTAATAGAGAGAGAGAATTAATATAAAAGAACAACATGACACTCAGGGGTGGAATAAATTAAGTTAAAAAATTTGCTTGATTTGTCTGGAAACAGGTAAAAGTACCAAAATAGAGCAAAAATGAGTGTTGTTTTTAAAGATAGTCAGTCACTAAAAGAATGGTAAACATATATAATTTTCAAACTACTAGAGGGAAAAATGTAATAGTAAAAAATACTTGATGAACCCAAAAGAAACAGAAGAAAAAGGAATATAGAACAGATGAAACAAGAAGTACATAATAAAGTAGTATTTAATTCTGACCATTGAAACAATTGTATTAAATGTAAATGGACTTAATATTTCAATAAAAAATAAAAGACTGTTGGACTGGGTAAAAAATGAACTCCAAATGTATGCTTTTTATAAGAGACAAAATATTAAAAATAAGGCTATATAAAAGGTTATGATTACTAGGAAGGAAAATGATATAACTTGTTAATGTTAACTAAATAAAGCAAGCATAGCTATATGAACATCAAATAAGAAAGCTTTAAGGCAAAAAAGCATCTGAAGAAATAAAGAAGAAACATTACTGATAAAACTTTAACTCGTAAGGAAAATATATAATTCTAAAGTGTATGACAACAACATGGCCTCAAAGTACAGAGAGCAAACGAGGCAGAGTTCCGGGGAAAAGGACACACTCACAAGTGGAGTGGAGATAACTTTCCACAGCTGCTGGAGTGAAAGGAATAAACTCAGTAAGGATATGAAAATCACGGTCAGCAAGCTTACCTAATGGACTTATGTAGATCATTTAACCCAAATCATTCTTTTCAAGCACACACAGCACATTTACGAATATTGACAACTTCTTGGGCTCTACGTAAATCTCAACAGATAGCAACATACTGAAATATGAAGAGTATGTTCTCTTAACACAATGCAAAGAAATTAAAAATCAATAATAAAAAATAAATGAAAATCTCCTTAGGTTTTGAAATTAAGCAATACAATTCTAAATCACCAATTATTTAAAGAAGACAATAGAATAAAAATTAGAAAATATTTTTGAAGTGAATGGTAAGGAAAACACTATACATCATAACTATTGGGATGGAGTTAGTAATGTTTAGGGAGCAATTTTTAGGTTTAAATGCATATATTAAAAAGATAAAAGCCTGATAAATCAACAAGTTAAATATCCTTCTCAAGAATTTAAAGGGAGAAATCCCCCAGCAGTTTAGTCCAAAGAAGAGAGAAGGAAGGAAATAGATAAAAGTACTAATAAAATAACCTCAAAAGAAATCCTCTAAAAAGCTAACAAAATCGAAAACCTCTAACAAGTATTGTTAAGTAGACATACAATTAACCCATGTCAGAAATGAAAAAGGAAACATTATACAGATCCTACAGATATTAAAAAATAGTAAGATATTAAAATAACTTTATACCAAACATTTTAAAATACTAGATAAAATGGATGAATTCTCTAAAAAAAAATGCAACTAATTGACAAACAAATAGAAAAATATGAATAGTCCTATAACTGAAATTAAATTCAAAACTAAAAACTGTCTCACAAACAACATTCCAGATTCAGGAGGCTAGATAGACAAATTCTCCCTAAACCCTTAAGGAAGTTTTAACACAAATCTTACACCAATTCTTCCAAAGAACAGAAGAAAAGGAAACACTCCCCAACTTATTTTATTAGACCAACATAACAGAGGGACCAAAATCTGGAATGGACCTTATGAGACAGGAAAATTATGAGACAAGCACCTTCCTGAATGTGGAAGAAAAAATCTCAAACATAATACTAGCAAACTGAAATCAGCAGATTATTAAAAGAATGATATATCACAAGCAAGTTGAGTTGATTCCAGGAAAATAAAGTAGGCTTAAACTTTGAAATTAAACCCATGTAATATTCCATATTAACAGAATAAAGGAGAAAAAATATTCTTATTGGAGATAATCAGAAAAGTATTTGATAAAATATATCACCTATTCATGACAGAAACTCTCAGGAAAGTAAGAATGAAAGAAAGAAAACATGCTCAATCTGATAAAATGGTGAAATGTTGAAGGTGTGTCCTTGTAAGTTTGGGAATGAGAAAACAGTGCCACTATCACCACTTTGTCTTCTACTTAACAATTATTCCTAGTCAGTCTAGAAGTTCTTGAATAAACAAAAGAAACAAGAGATTGGAAAAGAAATAAAACTGCCACTCATAATGACATGATGGTATACATAAAAATTTCAAATAAATGTACAGATTACTAGAAATAATAAATTTTGCATGGTTGTTGAATAAAAAAATCAATGTACAAAAATCAGCTGTATTTCTCCATCAGCAAACACAAAATAAACTTTTAAAGATGCTTAAAAAATAATACTTTTACGGGCCGGCCCCGTGGCTTAGCGGTTAAATGCTCACGCTCCGCTGCTGGCGGCCCGGGTTCGGGTCCCGGGTGCGCACCGACGCACCGCTTCTCCGGCCATGCTGAGGCTGCGTCCCACATACAGCAACTAGAAGGATGTGGAACTATGACGTACAACTATCTACTGGGGCTTTGGGGGAAAAATAAATAAATAAATAAAATTAAAAAAAATAATACTTTTATGATATTGCCATAAAAATAGACACATAGACCAATGGAACAGAATAGAGAACCCAGAATTCAATGCCCAAACATGGTCAACTAATATTTGATAAGGGAGCTAGAAATGTCCAGTGGGAAAAGGATAGTTTCTTTAACAAATGGTACTGGGAAAACTGATTAACCGCATGCAGAAGAATACAATTAAAACCCTATCTTATACCACTCACAAAAATTAACTCCAAATGGATCAAAGACTTAAACATAAGACCTGAAGCTGTAAAACTGCTAGAAGAAAACATAGGGAAGAGGCTCCTCGACATTGGTCTTGGCAATGATTTTGTGGATATCCCACCAAAACTGCAAACAACAAAAGAAAAAATCAACAAATGGGACTACATCAAACTTAAAAGCTTCTGCCCAGCAAAAGAAACAACCAACAAAATCAGAAGGCTGGGAGAAAATTTTACAAACCATGTATCACATAAGGGGTTAAATATCCAAAATTTATAAAGAACTCATACAACCCATAACAAAATTTATAAAGAACTCATACAACCCAATAACATAATAGCAATCCAATTGAAAAATGGGCAAAGGACGAAGTAAACATTTGTCCAAAGTAGACATCCAAATGGCCAACACGTACATGAGAAGGAGCTCAATGTCACTAATCATCAGGGAAATGCAAATCAAAACCACAAAGAGCTATCACCTCACATCTACAAGTATGGTGATCATCAAAGAGACAAGAGATAATAAATGTTGGCAAGGATGTGAAAAAAGGGAACCCTTGTGTGCTGTTCATGGGAATTTAAATTGGTGTAGCCACTATGGAAAAGACAGTGGAGGTTCCTGAAAAAATTAAAAATAGGTACACTTCTGTGTATTTATCCAAAGAAAATGAAAAGACTAACTTGAAAAGATATATGCACCCCTATGATCATTGCAGCATCATTTATAATAGCCAAGATATGGAAACAACCTAAATGTGCATCAATAGATGAGTGGGTAAAGAAAATGTGGCATAGGCCAGCTGGGTGGCATAGTGGTTAAGTGCTTGCGCTCTGCCGTGGTGGCCCAAGGTTCGGATCCCAGACGCGCACCGATGCACCACTTGTCAAGCCACGTTGTAGCAGAGTCTCATATAAAGTGGAGGAAGATGGGCACGGATGTTAGCCCAGAGCCAGTCTTCCTCAGCAAAAGGAGGAGGATTGGCACATGTTAGCTCAGGGTTGATCTTGCTCACACACAAAAAATGGAAAGAAAATTTGGTATATATATATATATATATACACAATGGAATGTTATTCAGCCATAAAAAAGAAAAATCTTGGGCCGGCCCCGTGGCTTAGCGTTTGAGTGCGTGCGTTCCGCTGCTGGCAGCCTGGGTTCGGATACCGGGCACGCACCGACGCACCGCTTCTCCGGCCATGCTGAGGCTGTGTCCCACATGCAGCAGCTGGAAGGATGTGTGACTATGACATACAACTATCTACTGGGGCTTTGGGGGGAAAATATAAATAAAATCTTAAAAAAAAATATTCTTGCCATTTGTAATGTCATGGATGGACCTTGAGGTCATTATGCTAAGTGAAATAACTGAGACAGAGAAAGACAAATACCATTTGATCTCAGTTATACATACAATCTGGCTCTGCAGTTTCTTGCCAAACTGCCACTGGCAGGCCGAGTTGAGTACTGGCTGTCTTTAGTGAATCCGAGGGAGTGACTTTCGGAACAGGCTTGTAACTGCAGTGTGTCTTGGAATTTATGTGTGAGAGAGCCTTAATTCCTAGAGCTGAGAGAGGTTCAGCACAGTCTCAGTTCCAGGAATGGAAGACAGGGATAGTTTGGCTCGGCTCTAGGTACAAGCCTCTAAGGGCTCTGCAGTTTCTTGCCAAACTGCCACTGGCAGGCCGAGTAGAGAATGGGTGCTCTTTATTGAATCCGAGGGCATGCCTCTTGGAAAGGCTTGTCGCTACACTGTGTTTTTGGAGGTGATGTGTGAGAGAGCCTTAACACATAGAGCTGAGGGAGGTTCTGCACCGTCTCAGTTTCCAGAGTGGAAGAGAAGGGTAGTTTGCTTCGGCTCTAGGGACAAGCCTCGAAGGGCTCTGCAGTCCTCTTGCCAAACTGCCACTGGAAGGCCGAGTACAGAAAGGTCATTCCATAGTGAATCTGAGGGCTTGCCTCTCGGAACAGGCTTGTAACTGCAGTGTGCCTTGGAATATATGTGTGAGAGAGCCTTAATTCCTAGAGCTGAGGGAGGTTCTCCACAGTCTCAGATCCAGAAATGGAAGACAATGATAGTTTGGCTCAGCTCTACGGACAAACCTCTAAAGGCTCTGCTGTTTCTTGCCAAACTGCCACTGACCAGCAGAGTAAAGAACTGGTGTTCTTTAGTAAATCTGAGGTCATGACTCTCGGACCAGGCTTGTAAGTTCAGTGCATCATGGAAGTTATGTGCGAGAGAGCCTTAAGACCTAGAGCTGAGGCAGGTTCTGTACAGACTCAGTTTCAACAATGGAAGACAGGAATAGTTTGGCTCAGCTCTAGGAGCAAGCCTGTAAGTGCTCTGCAGTCTTCCTGCCAAACTGCCACTGCCAGGCCAAGTGGAAAATGGGCGTTCTTTAATGAATCCGAGGACATGCCTCTCAGCAAAGGCTTGTAACTGCAGTATTAGTGGTGGCTGTGTGCCTTGATAGTTCTGGTGAATGGCTGAAATTCAGTGTTCAGATTATTCAATGTCATGATTTGGGATGTTCAAACAGAAATGGAGCCCCGTGTTCTGTGGCCAGATGGGAATTTATAGAGCTATCATGAAGCAAAATGCAAATTCATTATACAAAATTCAGTTGATTTTCTATATACCAACAAATAATTGGAATATGAAACAATACCATTAACAATACACACACACGCACAAAGAAATCCTCAAGTGTAAATCCAATAAAATATTTACAGATATCTGTGGAAAAAAATATGAGACACTCTTAGAAACAATAAAGGAAAAAATAAATCAATTGAGATATATTCCTTGCTCATGATCAAAAGTCACAATATTATTTAGATGTCAATTCTTCTTAAATTGATCTAAAGATCCAGTGCAATTCCAATAAAAATCTCACCAAGCTATTTTGTAGATATTGACCAATTCATTTGAAACCTTGAGTAGTCTAGACAATCCTGATGAAGAACAAATTGATGAACTCACACTTCTCAATTTCAAGATTAATTACAAAGTTAAGAGACTGTGATTTTTTCAATACTACAATAATCAAGAGACTGCGATATTTTAAAATGAATAGACACAGAGGTAAATGAAAAAGCATGGAAAGTCCACACATAGACCTCTGCAAATACAGACAACTTGACCTTTGTCAAGACAATAAATGCACTCCAACATAAAAAAAATTGTCTTTTAGTCTTTAGTCTTTTAGTCTCTAGTCATCATCAACCAGTGGTGATGATACAAAAGGACGACCCTATGGAAATAAGTGAACAAAGACACAAACTTTGCCCCTTAGACATAAATTTATTCAAAATCACTCATCAACTTAAATATAAAATGCAAAACTGTAAAAATCATACTGGGAAACATAGGAGAAAATCTTCATTATTTATAGTTTGATGATTAGTTTTCATATACAACACAAAAAGCACAATCCATGAAGAAAACAATTGATCATCTGGACTTGGTTAAATTTAAACTGTCCAATCTGGGAAAGACAACATTCACAGAGTGGAAAGGCAAGCTCCTGACTAGGAGAATACATTTGTAAAACACATATCTGAAGAAAGACTTGCATGCAAAATATTCAAAGAACCAGTCAAACTCTGCAACAAGAAAAGAAACTCCCCAAATTAAAATAAATAGACCAAAATATGAATAGACAAGTTACCAATAAAATATATATACATGGGAAATAAGCAAATATAAATTGCTCAACAACAAGAAATTTTTGGAAAATAAAATACATTGTGCATTAAGAAAAAGCAAATTAAAACATCAATGAGATACTCTACTCTTCCAGTAGAATAGCTAAAAACCAAAAACTGACAAAAGCAATTAATGGTGAAGATGTGGGACAATAGCAAAGCTCATTCATTGCTGATAGGAATACGCACAGTACAACCTCTTAAGAAGACACCTTGCTAATTCTTCTGAGGCTTAGTACCACCATATGGTGCACCAATTGTGCACCAGTGTATTTCTCCAACTACCGTGAAAATACACATCCACACACAGGCCACTAAGAACACCTAAAAAGCAGCTTTATTCACAATGGCCAAAACCTAGAAGGAATAAAGATGTCCTTTAACAGGTGAATGACACCCAAGAGTGTGAAACTGGGTGAAGACACTTGAGGCAAACATGGGCTACAGGCACAGGATAAGGGAACACAGGAGTGCAGACAGGGGCTAGAGGAAGAGTAAATGAAAACACTGGTTGTCTAGATGGGCTGGAGGCACAGATAATGTAGACAAACACAAGCTGGCATGGACTGAAGCACAGCGGACAGGCACACTCAGGGATGGAAAGGGATGCAGACACATGGAGTGAAAGAGACGTGAGGTCTGGCATCAAATGTGGGCACAGGAGATAGAGACACTCGAGGAAAGATACATGCTGCAGGTAAGTGAGAGAATGACATTAGTTGTCTGACATGGGTTTTAGAGAGAGCAGATGGAGACTCTATGGGTTGGCCTGGGCTACAGGAACAAAGAATGGAGACTTTTGAGAGATGATATAGACTGAGGGGAGATAAAATGTTGACAATACAAAAGGGCAGACATGGGCTGCAGTTATATGAGATGGTGACACTGGACAGAAGATATGAGCTTCAGGTAGAGGGATGGAGACACACAAATGTTGGCATGGTGGCAGACTCATGGGCTGGAGACACTATGGGGCAGACATGGCTTGCAGCACAGAGTTTAGAAATATGCTAGAGAAGACAAGAGATACCAGCTACATCTGTGCTTAGAAGGCAATGGTGTGTGGCCTTAAATGAATGTATGAGTATGGAAGAAAGACAGGAAATCCACAATCTCAGCTTCTGTCTCAAGAATTAAAAGAGAATCACACTGGAAAAATACAGAATGGAAACAATAATAAAGATAAGAATCAATGAAATAGAAAAATACCAAGGAAACAAATCAGGCTAAAAGTTTTATTTGTGTTAATTAAGTTAATAAACCACTAGCAAAACTGATTAAGGAAAAGAAAAAGAAATGAAAGACAAATGACCGGTATCAGAAATCAAACAAGAAGTATTCTCTACAGAGTGCTTAGATCTTAACGAGATACAGCATTTTGTGAAATACTTAGGACTACGAATTAGACAACAAAGGTCAAAATTCACTTTATAAAAAACCAATATACTGAAACTAACACAAAAAAATAACATAAAATAGGAAAACTCACATATCTACTAAATAAATTGATTTGTTAAAACGTCAAGCCAACTAACCAACAAAAACAACAAACACTTTCCAGAAACAAAACTCTAGGTCTGGGATTATTAACTATTCCAGACAATAGAGAGAGGAAGGAAGGAAAGGTTCAGCTTCCAGATAAGACTGAACACAAAGCTAATAGAGATTTTATTCACATTGAATACAGTACAAAGATGATTCTTTACCACACAAGACCTCTGAAGTCATCTTTCCACTATACTACCAAATAAATTGAACCTAGAGAAGAACTGGAGGAAAAAAGCACAACACTTATTAAATATTTTTAATGCAGTAAAGAAACTGAGGTTATCTAAACTGAAGAGGAAAATACTAATAGGTGACAATTACCATCTTTAATGTATGAAGAAGTCCATAGAAGGCTAAATTTATTTATTTATTTATTTAATAATTTAATCTATTTATTTTCCCCCAAAGCCCCAGTAGATAGTTGTATGTCATAGTTGCACATCTTTCTAGTTGCTGTATGTGGGATGCAGCCTCAGCATGGCCCGAGAAGTGGTGCGTCAGTGCGCACCCGGGATCCGAACCTGGGCCCCCAGCAGTGGAGTGCGTGCACTTAACCGCTAAGCCACGGGGCCGGCCCGAAGGCTAAATTTAAAAAGTGGATATAAAGTCGAAATTATTTAACTGAACACAAAGAAAAATTTTATTATATGGCAAAGTAATATAGCAGACAATCAACCAATCAATAAAAAACCAATTAATTAATGTATATCATTGATTAGAGATATTCATAATCAACAGAACTGGTTTCTGAAGGTTGTGGAGTTTTTGTCCCTGGATACTTCTCAGAAACAAACATTAAGCCATTTGTCCTGGATAGACTTTAGACCTTCTCCTGCTGGGGCTCAAGGCCCCTTCAAGTTTCTTCTGTAATTTTAATCTAATGCTAAATTAAATGAGAGAAGGCATGGTGAGGTCCAATGTGAGTGTGCTCTTGGGGGTTCATTTGAGGAGTGGTGGAGAAACAATAAACACACCCGGGATGCCATAGGGTTCTGAGAAGCAGAGCAATAAAAGTCTGTAAAGGGCTTAAGACATATTAAGTCCTCAGTAAATAACCATTGTTATCACTAATAATTCATTTCCAATAGTGTAGATAAAAGAAAGTTGGCTATTCTGTCAAAAAAATCTTACTCAAAAATGTCTTAATTGACTGAGGATTAAATAATCAAAGCTGGCTTTGTTTTTAATGTTCTTTCCTAGCCAGTAGGGGTCGACGGAAGCAAACAAAGGAATTGGGCAACCCTTAGGAGAGTGTCGGGAGAAGAGGGAGAATCTCCCTCTGCCCTTTCCCTTAAGGTTCTTATGGCTGGCCAAATAATTAACAAGACAGGTTAGCAAGAGAAAACAATACCAAGTTTAATAACATGTATACACGGGAGAAAGCAGGGACACTGCGTTTCTCAACACAATAGCAGAAATTCTCATCTTAAATACCATGTTCAGCCAATGACAAAGGAGGATGTGGGGTGTGGGGGGAGTCAGTTACAGGAGATTACCACTAAAGCACAGTAAACAAGAGTAAGGTTATTATACAGCTTTAAGGCCTCACCTTCCACATTGATAAGCCTCTAGAAATGAGGCCATCCCCCTCTCTTCTCAAAACAGAGAGGGAGATACCTTTACAAATGGAGATTTCCCTTATAAATGTAAATGATTGTTTGCCAACTCCTCGAAGGGTCATCCAGAGAATGTGGCCAGAGAGACAGAACTTCTGATAAGAGGGGCTTGTTGGTACCTTTTCTATTGTAACCTCTATCCTACATTATCTTTACAGCCATCATGATAGATCTGTTCCAGGAAGGAGTTACTATGTCAAATTCTTTAGGCAGTTAGTGGGGGAGGTCAAATGTCCCTAGAGAAAGCAACCAAGGTAAAGAGATAGATTTCAGGGTGGCCAAATCTTGATCTCCCACAAGAGTCATGATGGTGCTCAGGGCAAGCTGCCCCAGGAAGCACCACTCTGGTATGCGGATTATTGCGAGCTGAAGACAATAAGGATATTTGACCTCCCCCACTAACTGCCTAGAGAATCTGGCATGGTGGCTCATTCCTGGAACAGATCTTCTATCATGATGGCTATAAAGATAATGTAAAATAGATGTTGCAATGGGAGGGGCACCAAGCCCCTTTTATCAAAAAACTCTATCTCTCCCTGACCAAATTATCAATAGATGACCCTGAAAAGAATTGTCCTTCTGCCCTCTGAAGTCCCAGGCCACTACCCACCCCTAACACGTTCCTTCACCTTTAGCTGCAATACTTAAGCAAGCAGCTTAGACAGAGGGAACAGTTGCTCATTTCTGAGTTTCTCCCATGTATACATGTTATTAAACTTGGTATTATTTTCTCCTGCTAACCTGTCTTGTTGATTATTTGGCCAGCCAGAAGAACCTTAAGGAAAAGGGCAGAGGGTGATTCTCCCTCTTCCCCCGACAGTTTTGGCGTAGTCGCCAGGAGCCACACTGGCTGGCAAGTTGCCTTCTCTGGCTGGAAGACCTGCCTTCTCCCTAGACTACTGCAGATGATGAGATACGGGAACGCCTGACGAAAGCCGGCAAAAAGTAAGACTTCTTACCATGTCAGCCTCCCGGAATCTCTATCTGCGGAGTCCGGCGGAAGGAAATGGTGAGAATTTTTTCTCTTTCTAAATTTAGATTGGCAGGAGAAAATATTTGAGAAACTAGTTTCTTGGGCTTTTAGTGACTCTTGGTTTAAATTTGGTAGAGTACTCTTGGTTTTGATCTTGATCCCTTTTCCTCCCAGAGGTAGTCTCTGTTTTTCTCTTTTGTCTGTGTCTTTTGTCATAAGAAGGAAATACCATAGGGTAGGACGCAGGCATAGGCCCTATAAGCCTACTGTCCGGGCCGGCCCCACAGACTGGTGAGTTTGCGGGTCTCACCAGACCGGCGTCTACAAACTTTGCTGTGGGTTATTATGCACATGAAGTGAAGGTCATTGCCAAGGGCATCTTGGAAGCCAAAAAGGCCGCAAATTTGGTGGGCGCGGGTCGAGCAGTTAAGAGCCATTAGGGCGCTCGCCACTTTCAAAAGACTCCCGTGTCAGGATAAGTTGGGTCACGGAATGGAGTAGATGACACAGGTCCCCTGCCAACTGCAAGAAAATGTCCGTGCAATGACGAGGTACTCTGTAAAGCACACAGTCTCCAACCCCGCGGCACCTCCCCCTCTAGGTATTATTCTGGCTCCAAGAGACCTAAGGCGTCGCTAAAGCTGTCATTGTGCACAGAAAAAAAAAAAAAAACAGGATGAGGTTTTTCCTTCTGTCTTGTTCTGTGTCCTGAGAAAACTTGGCTTTGTGACCAGTGAGAATATTCTCCTTGGTCTCCACCATACGGAAGGTGCATTTACCGGGGTGCACCTTGGTGGCCAGTCGAGTAGACTGGGGTTCCGAACTGTCTCTTTGTCCGGCTGTGCCAAGCTCTTAGGGGAGTTTGTCATAAAGGGCCCAGTCCATAAGGGCTTTTGTCGTCTTAACCTTCGTTGCTTGTTAGTGCTGGAAAAATCCCATTCCAGTATCGCCTGCCCAGTGTCACAGATTAGCGGGTCTGTGACTGGAGGCGTCCCACACTATTGTGGGAGACCGGAGACACCGTTTTCACTACACCATCCTTACCGCCTGTGCAACGAAGGTCTTTACTGTCTCTGAATATCTTTGGGAGTGAATTCTGTGGATCATGGGGGCTACATCATCTGCACCCTCACCAGGGACGCCTCTTGCGTCCATGGTAGATTTATTCTAAGCGTGGAAAGTTACCTCCGGGTCTTTCCTTAAAAAGGCTTATTGGTTCGAGTCACTATTGGAATAAATATACAAATGAAGATCCTACTCGTCAATGGGCAGACAACGGATCCTTTGAATTGAAAAAACTTCTAAATTGGGGGAAAAAATTTTTTTTGAGAGCTCTCACATAATTGTTTAATTGGTACCTAAGAAAAAAGGCCAAAAAAAAGGAAGGAAAAAATTTGACTAGCCTTAAGACCTTGACTCAGGTTACAATTGAATTGAGAACATGTAAAAGCGTAAGTGTTGATAAGATTATAAAGGTTGGCATGTTTGAGCTAATTTTATATAGAGGTTACATTAACTTTGCCTGAGTATGTTTTAAAATGTCTGACTGGGAATGCTTCCCTTGTCCAAAATTATAAGACCAAGACCTATTGATAAAAATTTTAATGATAACTATGTTTAAAGGTATAAGAGGTGATGAAATTTACATAAAATTTTGTAGAAAAAAACTGATGTTATTTCTATTACAGAACTGGTTAACAAAAATAGTAATTTAAATGATGGCTAATTTTATCTAATGTCTTATGAAGTCTTACAGGCAATCTAAATAATTATTGGGAACAAGTAAATAGTTGTGAAAAAGATAAATGTTGGATGAACTTTAAACAATAATTATGTGTTATGGTGGTTACAGCTTCCAAACTCTTTTTGGTGACCTAAAACTTTAGAGTTTTGCTGAATTTTATGATAAAAATTCTCTGAGTATCATCATTTCCAAATAAGATAAGATATTAGACATTGATTGCTAAATGTACATTTGTCTACTTTTGGCTTTTCATTACAGGAAAACTAAAAGGTGTTTTGGGTCTATTGGTAAACATGTGTTTTATTAAAAGATTGTACTATAAAGTAATGTGTTTCTAGAAGTTATGAAGTATTTATAAATTTTCCAAGCCACAAGATACTAATGTAAAAGAAAGTTTATAATTGTTTACTTAGTTTTTACTTACAAATTAAGGTTTCTAAGGGTTAAAATTTCTAATTAATATATGTGATTGAAGCTACTAAAAAAATTAAGAAAAATATGTCTGTGTACAAGGAAAGTAAGATGTATAAAGGTACAAAGAATGGAAATATTTTGTTTGGTTAAGAAAGATAAATTTGTCCTCAAGTACTAGAAGGGAAAAGAAAGACATGGGACAAATTCTGAATGTAAAAAGAAAGTTATAGAAGGTTTGTGGAAGAGCAATTCTGGAAAAGGAGTTTTTGCATGGTCAAGTTGGCTAAATTGAAATGAATTTAATTAAGTAAATGAGTTTTAATAGCAGAAGTAAGCTGGTGCAAAATTGAAATTTCTCGTAAAAGGATAATTTGCTTAAACTTGATAAAGAGGTTATAAAAGATTTTTCTTTCCCTTTGAGTAAGTCTACCTAAAAGACAGAGAAAAAAAAAAAACCTGTTAAAATAATTTCCTACGTTCAAAAGACTGAGGTCTCTCTGTTAAGGCTTTTTGGACTGTTAATGCTATGTTTGCTTTGACTGTTTATATTTTTGACAAGCTCCCCCAAAATTCATATCTTAAAGTCTTTTTTTTAACTTTTATTTCTTTGAGAATTTTCAAAGGGCCTTGGAACTTCTCAAAGAAATTTGCTCTCTTCCTATAAGGGGAAAGATACTAAACTTATTAGGCTTATTCACTATGTTCAATTACATGGAAAGCATTGTCAGACAAGTGATGATAAGCCTGCTTAGGTGCGATTATGTGGGCAAATGTTATTGACATAGGTGTTTTAAAATTGTATAACATTACTGAAATTCTGATCTGTCCTGGTTATCAGTCATAATTCTGGTTATTATTATTTTAAAGTGTTGTATGTCACAAAATTAACCAAATTTCCTTGTCAATTGCCATTTTGAGGTCTTGTTGTTTACAGACTTATTTCTTTGCTATAATGCTTTTGCAAAATATGTTTCAACTTCAGAAAAATTCATGCAAAGGACTCTGATATTTACACTGGAATACAGGTTTCTGACAAACTTTCTGATCATAAAACTGAACTTGGTAAAAAAAAATTACAGAAATCTGATGGAGAAACTGACTTCATGAAGCTACTAACAAAAAGATTGGGATCAAAAATGGATTATACAGGACTGAATGAACTGATAAGGATGATTATAATTTTTATGATTTTTCGTTTGAAGTATTGCTGAATTTTTAATGTTTTGTTTTTTTCAGATTTAAGGAAAACTTTTTCTCTTTTCTCCTGAGCTAGCTATGACTTATAGCAATTTGGTAAATGATACTTTTGTAAGTAAAATTGAAATATTTATCTTATTCTCTCTACCTGATCCCTCGAATTTAAAAACTCTTAGTAAGTGAGTATTGTTGTTTTCATGGCAATATAGTTATTTGCATAAGTTCAATAAGAATCTATTCTCCTTATAACAGGACACAATTGGAAACACTGGGTCTATTACCAAGGTTGTGACTGGAACATCATATTTGCAATATAACCATACAGCTTTTGAGGAATGAAGATTGGACTTTATGGAATAAAGCCACGTGGAAATATTGGCCTAGTACCTTTATGTTCCAAGCAGCACTTACTAGGATAAGTAAAGAATGTCACTTATCTGGCAGGTACAAGGAAACTCGAAATATTTGGGGGAACCTCGGAAGAGAGGAATTCACCCAAATCTGTAGGTATTGCAGACAAAGTCTGATGACAAAATCCTTGGCTTGGCTTTCCTGGCCTCGAGAGGCTTTTGAAGTTCAATCTGAGATTCCTTATATAAAAAGTTCCAGCAAAGCAGATTTAAAAGAGCCTATGTAATCAATTGCTATTCTTGCCGTACTTATGTAAATAATTGGGCCAACTCTATTAGAACTAGACTTATTTTGCAAACTAGTTAGTTTTAATTTGGCTATCTTAATGAAAATGAGGGTGATTTTAGAGAGAAAAAAATTATATTTCAGTAAAAACTATTTCAGTATAAATTTGCGGATATTAGATCCTAGTTTTGTTAATTGTCTTTTGAGGTTTTTGTTTTATATCTGTTGACGGGACTAGATCCTGATTTCTTCTAGTCTCCTGAAATATCTGGCTACAGATGTCCAAACAACCTTTTTTGATTTTTTCCATCATTTTCATTTGAAATCACTGAAAACTGAACCTGCCCTTTTGCCTGAAGCCTTACAAACTGAAGCTGATGGACTTGATACAAACTTAAGAGATTACTTGATGACATCATCAGAGACATTTTAAACTGCAAAAGATGCTTTGACGCTGACATCTAAAATTCTTCTTCACTGGCTGTCCTCTGAACTCAAAAACTGCTTTACAACTTGCTCCAACCATTAACCTTGTTTTTCTTTTGCTTACATGGAAATGCTTCTATTAAATACTTGATTGCTTGCTTCCATAGTATAGGCGTAACCTTGAGAGCCCACCTGCATCACCACCTTCCAAAATGAACTTAATTGAACTGATCTATTATCAGGACTAAGAAATGTGTTCAGTGAGATGAAACAATCTACCAACTCAGCTTCTGTACTATGAAACTTCTTTAAGTTTCAAAAGGACTGTGAAACTTGTAGTTTCAAAGGCGGGACTGTGGGAGATCAAGATTTGGCCACCCTGAAATCTATCTCTTTACCTTGGTTGTTTTCTCTAGGGACATTTGACCTCCCCCACTAACTGCCTAAAGAATTTGACGTGGTGGCTCCTTCCTGGAACAGATCTATCATGATGGCTGTAAAGATAACGTAGGGTAAATGTTACAATAGGAAAGGCACCAACAAGCCCCTCTTATCAGAAGTTCTGTCTCTCTGGCCACATTCTCTGGATGAAGAATCATTTACATTTATACAGGAAATCTCCATTTGTGAAGGTATCTCCCTCTCTGTTTGGGGGATGAGCTCATTTCTAGTGACTTATCACTGTGGAAGGTGAGGCCTTGAGCTACATAATAAACCTTACTCTTGTTTACTGTGCTTTAGTGGTAATCTCCTGTAACTGACTCCCCCCACCCCTAAAATCCTCCTTTGTCATTGGCTGAAAATGATATTTAAGACGAGAATTTCTGCTATTGTGTTGAGAAACGCAGTGTCCCTGCTTTCTCCCATGTATACATGTTATTAAACTTGGTATTATTTTCTCCTGCTAACCTGTCTTGTTAATTATTTGGCGAGCCATAAGAACCTTAAGGAAAAGAGCAGAGGGAGATTCTCCCTCTTCCCCCGACACAGGCAAAAATATAAAAAGCCATTCATCATTTTATCTTTGTTAAAAAATCAAGTAAATCTTATGTCGGGGGAAGAGATATCTTTACAAATGGAGATTTCCCTTATAAATGTAAATGATTGTCTGGCAACTCCTCGCAGAGGCAGGGTCATCTAGAGAATGTGGCCAGAGAGACAGAACTTCTGAAGTGGAGTTCTCTGAACTTAACCACTAGGCCATGGGACTGGCCCATCTCTAATTGTTTTGAAGATGTTACTAGATATGCAGTTGAAGTTTCACTATGATCTCTGGATTTCCTTGCTGCTCCTTTAGTCCCTCACTTCAGTGTATGTGTTTTTTGCTCCATCTTTCATGCTAGAGAAATTCCTCAAATATCAAGTGGTCCTTGGCTACCTGTTCGTATGTTTGTGATGGGAAGAAAACAGCTGAGTAGGATCTCTGCGGGCCTGATGGAGCCTGTGAACGTCTGGACTCAATGTTTCTTCAGGGGTGTTGAGTGTTGAACTAGTAACAGGCAAACAATGTTGGTGCCCACACTGATCTCTAACAACGTACTTATTCCACACATTCCCACAATGACAGACATCCTCTGAACATGTGGAAATGCTGACAACACACACCCACACCACATACACACTATTTGCAAATGACCAGCAGCATTCAGACTGTAAACTACACGATAATGAACACTGATACTCAGAAGACACACACAAACACAGACACATACAGACCACTCACTGTCTCAGAGACCACAGTGACTTGAACTCTCTAAACACACACAGACATCAGCAAAACACACTTTCACATAGATGCCATAATAGCCATGCACCCTGTGACCATACAGAATTGCTGAACACACACACATCCACACAAGGAACGTGGTCGTGCACGAGTGGGCTTGATCAGGAGTTTTTTCACACCTCAGCATCAACATGGACACCCCGGGGCAAGAGGGAGAGGCAGAGGGCACAGGGAAAAAATGTGGGGAGCAGTCAGGAGGCACTTGCATAAAGCAAATATGATACCTGCAAAGCTGGTTGCTAAATGACATACGACTCAAGGGTATGAGGACCCAAGAGAATCTGAAATGGTACAAAGGAGGTGACTGATACAAACCCATCACAAGATATTTAAATGTAAAGAACAGTGATATTTTAAGAGACACTGAAGAGGGGCCGGCCCCGTGGCTTGGCGGTTGAGTGCGCGCGCTCCGCTGCTGGCGGCCCGGGTTCGGATCCTGGGCCCGCGAGGCACTGCTTCTCTGGCCATGCGGAGGCTGCGTCCCACATACAGCAACTAGAAGGATGTGCAGCTATGACATACAGCTATCTACTGGGGCTTTGGGGGGAAAATAAATAAAATCTTAAAAAAAAAAAAAAAAGAGGCACTGAAGAGAGTGCAGCAAAGCTTAGATATAATTCTAAACAATGAATGACATGGAATTCTGGCCAAGGAACAGCCATTATTGCTGTTAAAATTCCTATTTAAATGTTTCTTATAAAATTATAGAAATGCACCTTGAAAAATGACAAATATTCATTGGTTTAAAATATTTAAAACATTTCAGGATAAAATGACTGCAGGTTCCACTTTTATTGAGTAGCTTTTCCTGGACAGCTATAAAAGCTGAACAAAGCACACAGAACGGCTGTTTGAAGGGTTGTAGAAAATCCTGTGCAGACAGGACTTGAGGGTCTATAATCTCTGAGACGAGGGAAGCACAAGATTGTGAGCACCAACTCCATGTGGCTTCTTCCCTAAGGCATTTGCTATTTCAACAGTGAAAGAAGAGAGTCTGAGCAGAAAGAGGAGGAAAAATGAACTGAAATTTGGTTCCAGCCAAGTCCAGTAACTTCTTTTTTTTTTTTAAGATTTTATTTATTTATTTATTTTCCCCCCAAAGCCCCAGTAGATAGTTGTATGTCATAGCTGTACATCTTTCTAGTTGCTCTATGTGGGTCGAGGCCTCAGCATGGACGGAGAAGCAGTGCGTCGGTTCCCCTCCCGGATCCGAACCCAGGCCGCCAGCAGTGGAGTGTGCACACTTAACCGCAAAGTCACGGGGCTGTCCCTAATTCCAGTAACTTCTGCTTCAAGTCAGATGTGGTAAAGGCAGAGCAACAATTAAACATTGATTTAATAAATACTGTATGTTTGAAATAATACCAAAGGGATGTGGAAGCAAACAGGACTAGATGAAATAAAATTTCAAAAAGGAAAGAGTCTTTTTAGGTGAGATTGCCACACAGGTTCTCACCCAGGGGAATTTGCTTAATCGGGACTCTGATAATCCGACCTGTCTTACCAGAAGACAATTGTAAGTACAGTCTATCATAATTGATCTATGTTAGCTTTCAAATATTACAAGTTTTGTTTGGCTGTTAATTTTTACTGCCTCCACTAGGAGACTCTATGAAAGGAAAGACATTGTATCATCTGCCACGTGATCTCCAGAACATTCTTCAGTTTGGGCTGTATGAATTCTATAAATATTTGTTAATTGTTGCTTTCATGAATGCTATGGACTGAATGTCTATGTAATCCAATTTCATATGTTCAAATCCTAATCCCCGACGTGAAGGTATTTGGAATTGGGGCCTTTGGGATTTAATTAGCTTAGATGAGGCCATGAGTGTGAAGCCCCCATGATGGGATTAGTGCCCTTACAAGGAGATGGAGGGCTAGAGCTCTCTCTGCCAGATGAGGGTAGAGCAAGCTGCTGTCCTTCTGCAAAACAGGAAGAGAGCTGTCACCAAAAGCAAGTCAGCTTGAACCTAGATCTTGAACATCCCAGTCTTCAGAACTGTGAGGAATGCACTTCTGTTGTTAAGAATGTCCAGTCTATGGATGGCACGGTGGTGCAGTGGCTAAGTGTGGGTGCTCCGCTTCGGTGGCCCCAGGGTTCACAGGTTCAGATCCCGGTCACGCACCGATGTACTTCTTCTCAAACCATGCTGTGCCGGCATCCCATATAAAAAGTAGAGGAAGGTGGGCACAGACGTTAGCCCAGGGCCAATCTTCCTCAGCAAAAAAGAGGAGGATTGGCATCAGATGTTAGCTCAGGGCTGATCTTCCTCACGCACACACACACACAAAACCCAAAAATGCCCAGTCTAGGGGTCTGCCCCATGGCCTAGTGTTTAAGTTCAGTGAGCTCCTCTTTGGTGGCCTGGGTTCGGTTCCTGGACACAGACCTATACCACTCATCAGCAGCCATGCTGTGGGCATGACCCACACACAAAATAGAGGAAGACTGGCACGGATGTTAGCTCATGGTGAATCTTCCTCAGCAAAAATATAAATAAATAAAGTGCCCAGTCTATGATATTTTTGTTACAGCATCCCATACTGACTAGGACACTGACTGTGTGAATAAGTTCATTTAGATTGACGATCCTTCTTCTACATGATACGTTATTGCCAATGATTCCTAAATTGGTGTGAGTCAAATTTCCCTTAAGGATCATAAAGATGTTAAGGCCCTTCTCCCTAGATATGCACATATTGATACACATGAAAACATGCATCAAGTGCTTTTTTGACACCTTAGTCTCACACCTGATCCCATTGGCCTTCAGTGAACCTCAGTGTTACAGTCAGTGTATTCCCCAAAGGGCAATAAAGGAAAGTCCCTGGACTGAAAAGGAGTCGGTATCTATCGTGCAGCTCCTGTCCTCTGCCCAGTCAGCTCCAGGGCAGGGTCAATTTACAAGATGGGCTTTCCTCCAGGCAGCTCTGTGTTTCTCCCAGCCTGTTCTCATTTAGGATGATCTCACCAGGAGGAATGAGTGGAAATTTGGAGGGAAGAGCTACAGAAGGCGTCTCCCAGGGGAAATTCTTTGTGGTTACATGACCTAGAATATGGACACCTGGCTGCTCTAAGGTGTCCTGAAAATGGAACCCTTCTCACGTCTGTAATATCCTTCCATGTCCTCTTTCCCTACCATCTCTCTGTTCTTGGTGGAAAAATTCCCTTGGCAATGACAATAAAAGAATGAAAGTAGGGAATGGCCCATTTCTAGTCTCAGAATTCTGTGAAATTTTACTGCCTATCCCCAGTCTCCCAGGACTGACACTCTTTTTATTCTTTTAAGATTAGATTACATTTTAATCTCCTTTAATCATAGTTTTCTCTCATTCTTGTTATGTATATACATGTTCTAATACATAATATTGAAAACATTATTTTTGGCCCTACAATTTCCAGATTCACTCATAGTTATTTTCTGATGGATGCATGCCTTTGTAATTATGTTTATAACTCCATTAACTATAGAAATTGACTAAATGATGAGTAGTAATGTACTAATACAGGAAAATGGCCCATTTTTATTCAACAGAAAGTTTCATGTTTTCATCAAGACAAATACATGAATACTTAATTGTTCAGCAAAAACTCTTACTGTGTACATGTAAGCAATTATAATTCTAGTGGAGTTGGTTTACCTTGTCGATTATTCCTTGTTTCCGAATTGTGCATTCAGCATTTCCATGAACACTTTAGAATCCTGCATCTTTATCCTACCATTTTATTTTTTTATTTTAATTTTTTATTATAATTTTTATTTATTTTCCCCCAAAGCCCCAGTAGATAGTTGTATGTCATAGCTGCACATCCTTCTAGTTGCTGTATGTGGGACACGGCCTCAGCATGGCTGGAGAAGCAGTGCGTCGGTGCGTGCCTGGGATTCGAACCCAGGCCGCCAGCAGCTGAACGCGCCCACTTAACCACTCAGCGACGGGGCCGGCCCTATCCTACCATATTAAATACTAGCCATCGACAAAAGTCCACATTACTCGTTCAGTTGTGTGCAAGTGGATGCTTTGTAGGGTGTCTTCCCAGGTACGTTTTCACATGGTCATCAACAAAAGTCCACATTACTTGTTCAGTTGTGTGCTAATGGGTCCTTCGTAAGGTGTCTTCCCGGGTACGTTTTCCAATGTGAACTCCAGCTGATGGCCTTGTGACACTGATATAAATACTGGTGTCTCCACAGATCATGGGGCCAATGATGTGTGGTCCTTTACGGAGTCATATATAACCTAATACTTTTCATTCAATTAGTGTAAGGAATGCTATGGAAAGTAGATTGGGGACAATTAATAAAAGACGATTGATTATGAACATGCTATTAGGGAGAAAAAATGAACCTCTAGGTATAAAGGTTTACTTTTTATTCAATTAATCAGTCACCCTAACAAACCCCGTTTATAGGCAGGTCTATATATATATATATATTAGATTAAGAATATATCATCTATTAGTTTGAATGTTCTTTTGTAAAGTGTGCCTTGTTTCTCTTGCCCTTTCGTACTGGGAGAAATATGGAATAGCTAGAAACTTACCGGATTACTCTGATCTGAACTCAGATCGCGTAGGGCTTGAATCATTCAACAAATGAGTGATTAATGGCGGCTACACTACTGGGATCTCCTGATCCAACATCACAATCATGCACCCTATTGTGGATATGGACTGTAGAATAGGACTGTGCTGTTATCCCGAGGCTAACTTGTTCTGTTGATCAATATTTTGGATCAATATGTGACAAAATGTTCTGACTAGCTGGTCTAGATTTTAATCACTCAGAGGTTATTTTCTTCTCTGAGGTCACCCCAACCAAAATTGTTAGTCCATTTAAGTTTTGTTATCCCTTCATTTGGCTTACCTTTTTTTTTTGAATTAATTGAAGCTTCACAGGGTCTTCTCATCTTATTTTGTCATTCCTGCCTCTTCAGGGAAAGGTCAATTTCACTGATTAAAAGTAACAGAGAGTAAAACCCTCGAGTCCGTTCATACAAGTCCTCATTTAGACAACAAATGATGATGCTGTCTTTGCAGGGTCCAGTCACTGTGGCCTTTACACTGTGTCACTGGGCAAGCAGTGCCTGTAACACCAGAAATGCCAGAGGAGATGCTTTTGGTAAACAGGTGGGGGCTGTGTTTGCCGAGTTTCTTTTACTTTTTTAAATCTTTCCTTGAATACCTACCTGTGTTGGGTTAACAATTAATGTAATAAATAATCGTTGGGTTGAATTTATTTTATTGTTAACTTTCGGTGATTATCTGTTCTAAGATTGTGCAAGGAGAAATAATTCTTGTTCCTCATAGTAACTGTAGTACTTTTATGAATTAATAGATTAATGCAGCATTAGATTAGGAGTTAGTTTCTGTGATTGAAATTAAGAGAAGTATATTGTTGAACCTAAAAGCTTTCTTAATTGGTAGCTGAATTTAGGCCAACTAGGGTATTGTTTGTACTCCTTCTCTAAGGAAGGTTGTATCCTGTATCTAAAAGGCTGTATCTCTTTAGAGTTGGGTCTGGGGAAGGCAGGAGTCTGAACAAGTGTGGACCTGGCTCTGGCCCAGAGGGATGAGCAAGAGACACAGGGCACCTCCTGCCACACACAGCCGCAGCAGACATCACCCATCAGTCACGACATGCTGGGCTGCAGAGCCCAGAGAGCCCCCAGTCCTCAACAATGTGCACTCCAAAGCCACTCCTGGGCAGAGCAGGGGACTGTGATGAACCCATTTGCCATCCCCGCTCCCCTAAGACTTGCTCCAGGCCTCCTTTCCCCACTTACTCCACCAGCTCCTCACTGTCCTCGGGACTCAGGCCTTCAAGGCCCGCCAGCAGGCTGCTCCAGCACTTCTCCTTCCTTACCACCGCCTCCCCTCTCTGCTCCCACTCTAGTTCAAGGGCAAGTTACCTGTGGCTCCTGAGTGCTGCTTCTTGGCCTGGAAGGGCCCTTCCTTTACCCCATCCACCCTGTGCACTCCTACTTACGCTTCAAGACTCGATTCCAGTGATGCCTCCTCAGGAAGCCCTCCCTGACACTCCATCTCCCCAGGCCTGCTCTGGGCCACCACTCTGCCTTCTGTCCATGTCTGTCACTGCATGGAACCTTGCTGGGCCCGGTTATCTGGTCTTCACGTGTACCCCAGCCCATCAGGTGGGAAGGAAATTTTTAGCCTCAGGGCAATGGAGCAGACTCCTGGACTGTGGTGACACTGCCCATCTCAGCAGAGGTCATTCTTTGGGCCTCTTCCAGCTTTGGCCCATTGCATCTCCGCTGGAGCCAGGACACAGGGAGGCTGGTTCTGGGCTCAGCAGATCACAGGGTGGGCCTGGGAAAAGGCACAGGGGCCCACACACAGAGACTCGGGACAAAAGTCCAAGTCGACGATACCCTTGCTAAGGGCAGCAGGGGCCAAAGGCAGCTGCACAGGCCGCAGGACGTGCTGGCGAGCTTTTCATCTGCTCAGAGAGTCCCAGGGCTGGATAGAAGGAACTCAGGAGGCCCATCTGAGGTGGAGGTCACCTCGGGGGCATGCAAGCAAAAGCTGAGGGTCCCAAACAAGTGGAATCTGAAGAGGTGACCCTCAAACTCCTTGCGGTTCTAACGTCTCTGAGTTGGAAGTCAGTCCCCTCAGTCACAGCCTCTAGCTGCCCCCTCACAGGGCTGTGCCTCTCAAACACCGCTCCCAAGGAGAGTGGAGGCTGAGGCTGAAGGGAAACTCCTACCCATGAGAACCGCTGTGATCACAGCCTCCTGCAAGGGGCTAAGAATGATGAGCAAGGGACAGAGGGATTGACCCACACGACTTCCCCTCGGATGCTGAACATGCTTGTGATTCATGGGGCCAATCAGTATCTGTCCTCCTCCTCCACTCCTGTCTCCCCAAAAGGTCATGTCAGTGTTTACTATGACATCCACAGACACATCAAGGGCATCTGGGAAGAGTCATGTGTACATCTGGAGAGAAGGGAACTGTGAAATCCAGTAATATCTGCATCCATGTGTGCAGATACCGACATCTACATACAGCTGTCACATTCCTCCAGCAGCCCTGGAATACTCCACAATCATGTTGGCAGCTTTTGGCACATGGTAGCCAAACCAACTGGTGATGTCCCCAAGTGCCACCACTGCTGGGGCCTACCTTGATATTGGGGGGAGGCAGGGTGCCATGCCCCATTTCACAAAGTCTGGCTGGTGTCCAGGAGGGTCTCACAGCCTTTGACAATCATGCCCTCCATGGCTATGTTTTCCTGGATGCTCTCTGTCTCCTTTACTTCATTGTGCATTATCCTATCAGGACAGAAAATGTCAGAGACAGGCTGCCCCCATCTCTCAGGGAGAAGGGAATGCCAGGCCTCTGGCCAGACCTAGGAAGAAGGCCTGGCACCCAGCATTCTCAGGTGGAGCCTGTGGTCACAAATGGGGAGAGAACATTCATACTGAATGCCCACTCTGCTGGGCACTCTATGGGCATGATCTCACATCATCCTTCTGACAGCCCAAGGAGACAGGTGTTGGAAATGGAAATGGAGATTAATAGGTAGAAAGCAGGTCTGATTTAAAAGTCTGAACCACGTGGAACAGAGATGGCAAAACTGGAAGGACAGGAGGACAGGAAACAACCTTTCTTCATTACTCTGCCCCCCACACCACTACTGGCCTTATCTCCATCCATATAACTCCACCCACCCATCCTGCCTCAGGGCCTTTGCACTTACTGTCTCCACCCCTCCCCCAATGCACGTTATACAGTTGCTTCCTTAATGTTCAGGTCCTGGAATGGCTTAGTTTTGGAGCACCTGGCAATCCAGCTGGCTCAGGGAAAGTCTGACTCCAGTAGGCTCCAGCACATCTGGTGGGAGCAAGACACACCTTGCCCCTTAATCTGAGAATAAGGACAACTCTCCTATTTGTCCTGTTATGACTGCCGCAACACCCCTCCTCCAGGAGGTGGCGCCATTTAACTGCTTTTTAAAAATAGCATTGGTGGCCCCGTGGCTTAGCAGTTAAATGCGCACGCTCCGCTACTGGCGGCCTGGGTTTGGATCCCGGGCGCGCACTGACACGTCGCTTTTCCGGCCATGCTGAGGCCACGTCCCACTTACAGCAACTACAAGGATGTGCAACTATGACATACAACTATCTACTGGGGTTTTGGGGAAAAAAAGGAGGATTGGCAATAAATGTTATCTCAGAGCCTGTCTTCCTCAGCCAAAAAAAAAAAAAAAAAGGATTAGCGTGGATGTTAGCTCAGGGCTGATCTTCCTCACACAAAAAAAATAGCATTGGTGGGAAAAGAGATCTGTGAGTTGCCAACTTTGCTAAGAGCCTTGGTGGGTTTTCAGGAGTCTTAGGAAGATAGTAATTTTGTGGGGAGGAGCATCTGGAGAAAGTACCCCACTTACTCCAAGAAAAGCACAAACCTCTTATTTGTCTGCTGATGCCTCAAATTCTACAACCATGACCAGATCACCAAGAGGGCTGCTTAATATGCATGGCTTCCAAAGTTCTCTAGTAGACACTGTCCAATTTAACCCTCCCAGCAAAGAGAGATGATACTGGTGGAGCTGGATCGGTGATTAACGAACTCAGCGATGAGCAAATTACTGGGCCCCTCTGACCATCAGTTTGCTCACCTGTAGAATGTCGGAGTGAGGATGGAAGAGAATGCATTTCATGTGCTGACCTCAGGCCCAGCACACGGCAGGTGCTTGAGTAAAGGGCTGTGACCACTGTTGCTAGTATCACTGGTTGCAAGGGTGTTATTATCCAACTATTATTACCCGTTGTTTTCTGGCTATCAGACTGTGGCATGGAGACGGGGTCGCTTCCTTAGGAGCCTCAGTCCCTCCTTCCCAGCAATGCTCTTCTCAGCAGCCCAGTCCCTAGCCCTCTTTTGGAAGGGATCGGGCACAGGGAGGCACTTTTCAAGGATATGCTAGTTCCCTGGATAGGGATTCATTTTTGGAAGTTAGCAAAGGTAAGCAGAACCATTTCTTTTGACGAGGGTGGGGATTTTGCTGAGGAGGGCTGTATTTGCTACAAACAAGGGGGCGATCCCAGAGTAGCAACACTAGTTTCACTGTTAGACAAGTGCCAGCTGCAGCTGCTCAGGACTCCTGCCAGCCCCGGCTGGGGTTTGTGCTGAGAGCCACACCGTCCACGCAGCTGGGGAGGAGTTCCCTGGGCCGCAGGTTCCCGGGGGAACTGGAAGTGACCACCTGGGTTACATTGAGCCCAAGAGATGTGGTTCAGGAGAAAAAGTGGGACGAAGGCCAGAGGTAGGAAAGAGCCAGCCCCAGGGGAGGAGTGTTTCTGAGCACAGCCAGGGAGGATAGGTTATCTGATGGCTTCCTGCCGGGCTGGGAGCTTTCCTCAGTCCCCCAAGGGAGAGAGAGAGGAGGATGAAAGGGCTGCTGTCAGGGCGATAGGAAAACCGTCTTCTGTGCCACTAGGGCTGTGCTCAGGCCAGGTGCAGGAGATCAGGTAGGACAAAGGATGAGTAGGCTTTGGGAAAGGGGATCAGGGTCTTGGGAAAAATGCCTTGGCACCCATGTGACTTCCTCGCCCCTGCCTGCACCGGGACAAGCCATCCCGCAGTGACGAGGAGCCTCATTGGAGTCCCAAGTCTTCTCCTTGGGGAAGTGTGCAGGATTTGGCTCCTTGGGGCACAAGAGGACTGGGGTCTCCACCCCACAATGGTTTTTGTTAGTCTGCAATCACGCTCTGATTACATCTGCTCCCTGAATGACCCTCCACTCCGGGGCCTGTGCCCTGCCCTGGTCCAGCCTGGTCCTCCCTCTGCCCACCTGGGAACCGTGTCCCTACTGGCTGCCTTTTGGTGGACTCAGGAAGCCATTTAGGGCACTGAGCAGGGCTGGAGACTGGACCCCACATGCTGCAGACTGACCTTTGCAGCTTCTGGCAGCCTATCACTGAGTACCAGGCTGCTCATCATCTCTTGGCCTCCATAACGTGCCGACCCCAGGGCTCAGCTCTTGGTGTGCATCTCGTTCCTGCCTAAACTCACTCCCTTGGTGATCTCACCAGTCTTGTGACTTTAAATACCATCTCCGAGCTGATGGCTCCTAAATGGCTCGCTCCCTTACACTCCAGACTCAAACGTCCTCCTCCCTTCTTGTCCTCTCCACCACTGTTGTCCATCTCAAGCTCAACATGCCCCCAGTCAAGCTCCAATGAAACAAGAAAGACTCCCCCTCCACACCTGCCCCTCCTGTACCTTTCTCTATCTCGGTTAGCAGCAACTCCAACCTTCTGCTTGCTCAGCCAAAAACTCTGGAATCACCCTTGACTCCTATCTTCTCTCTCCTCACATCTAATGCATCAGAAACTCCTGTTGGTTCCATCTTCAAAACACACCCCGAATCTGAACCTCCTCCTCACCTCCACTGTCACCACCTGGTGCTGGCCACCGTCAGCTGCTGCCTGGGCTGTTGTAGGCGCCTCCTCCCTGGTCCCTCTGCTTCTGCCCCGGCAGAGGAAGGTTCCCCCTTGACTTTGAGGACTGAAAGAGGGGCAATGGAGGGGCCTTGACCAGAGGGCTGGGGCCTCTGACACTGGACAAATCATGGGATTCTCCACCCATGACGATGCCTGCTGTTGACTGCAGCCTAAGACACATGAAGGCCCATCACCCAGGACACCGTCTGGGGCTCCTATACCACAGGTTGTGAGACACTGACACTGGAGAACAGAGGAAGTTGGCAGAGTGCCTGCGAGTCCCCTGGCAGATCCCTGTCCTGGCAGATGGGCCTTATGTGAGTGCCCAGGACCCTTCCTCGAACCACAACTGTGCCAGGGACAGCACACCACCCACACCATCCCACCAACTGCCCCCTGGGCTTGAGCTGTGAACTCAGATTCCTCTGAGGAACCTGCTTCCAGGTGAGGCAAGCTGGGGTCCCCCAACCCCCACCCCTTGAGATCTTAACCTGAACATGAGATTTTACCATCTGGGGCCCAACAAACTCTCTCTGGGGAGCATCCTCAGCCCTGGTCTTTCCACTGGTGGGGGCACCCAAGTGCCGGGCTCACACAAACAGCACCCCCAGTTTAGCCCTGGCGTCGTCCAGGCTGTTGGCTTGATGTGCTCGTGAAAAGTGGGCCAGGAGCTCGTGCAGTGTCAGAGTGTGCCTGGGAATCTGCAGCAGGCAGAGGCAGGGGGACAGGGACAGAGGAAAGGATGGGGAAGGACAGGGAGACAGATGCAAGGAGAGACAGTGATGAAGCAAGTCAGAGAGAAAGCAGTAATGTAGAGAGGGAGAGAGAGACAAAGTGGATGGAGAATGGTTCTCGCAGCTCCCAGCACTCCCACCAGCAGGGTTGAAGATGGACACTCACAGCACTTCTGATCTCAGACTCTAACGTGGAGGCTCTTCCAGGGTCTTGTCTGGGCCAAGAGCCCAGAGCTTGAGGCTCTAAGCCGGCAGGAGGAAGGGCCTGGAGGTGGGCTCAGGACCAGGAGCTCCCACTCACCTTCCCACACTGCCTGCTCTGTGGAGCTGGACAGGCCTACAGTCAGCTGGGTCAGGGTCTGGCTCTAACCCCATTCTCCAGGCAGCCCAGAGCTGGGGTCTGTTATGGCCTGGGCCCTCCCGGCCATGGCCCCCCGCTGCCCCCTTCTGTCCCAAGCTGTGGCTTCCTCCCTGCTGGGGCCCTCACTGCCGTGGCCCCCCAGCAGGCTTCCCAGGCATGCGCCCTCAAGGACAGGGCTAGGTGCCAGGTGGAACATGGGGTCAGTGAGGAAGGCCTCCAGCACCCTCTCCTTGCAGTCAGTTTGGCCTCATAGTGATTCAGCAGCTTGTTAAAGTCACTGTTCTGCTTGCAGTGGGCCAGGATCTGCAGGCTGTACTTGTGGCTGGAGACCAACTCCTGATAGAAATTGACCATGGGCAGCAGGATGGCCAACAGGTCTGCTCGGTGGGATACCCCACAAACCCTCGGTCACCCAGCCCTACCCACAGAGGTCAGGGCCAGGCTCAGACCTCCCACCCAAAGACACCCTTGCCTTTGGGGATGACTCTGGCACCACTGCCCTATCCAGGGCCAGATAGGTGGCCCCAGGCTTCAGGACAACAGAGTCACAGATCTTTATAGAGATGGGGCCCTGTCTAGTCTGACATCTGTGTATCGGAATGTCGGAGAGGGCTGTTGTGGGTGCTGTGGTGTGCCTCGCCGCCTGAAGGGTCTGAAGGGCCACGTGCTCCGGAGCTTTGGGGGGGTTGGCTGAGACCTCTGTGGTAACTGAATTGCAGCTCCACATCCCCCTCAGCCCTGGCTCCCACAAGAGGCCTCCCTCCCATAGTGCCCCACCAGTGACGGAAGTGACCCATCCGAGGTCATAAGGTGAGTCAGTAGCTGGTCTGGAACCAGGTCTCCTGAGTCCACCATTCCAGGGCTTCCCCCATATGACATGCCCTCCCGAGTCACATCCCTTCAGCTGTCTGTCCCTTTATCCATGTGTCCCTGTCCTTCCACACCTTCCCAGGTTCAGCAAGGTGTGTCTGCTGCTGGCCCGCTCTGCCCCAACCTCCTAGATATACGATATCCTGCCTTCCAGCCCCCAAAATTCCAGCCAATCTCCCCAAACCTGCCCTTCAATACTTGATTGGCAGGGATAGGCCCTCTGAAACCTCTGCTTATAAACTCCATTAAAAAAGAAAAATGTGCCTCCTTTGCGATAAACTCCAAGTGGGAGCTTACACAGGGCATTCCACTACCGAAGGGACGGCACCTTCAACCACGCAACCACAGGAAGTGCAGACCTCGTCTTTCTAGGCCCGCTTCCCATTGTGACCTTGGGGAAAAGTGGGGCTCTCTGACTTAGGAAAGTGAACAACAAAATGTCACACTCAGTGTGGGAGAGGCACGATGCAGGGGTCCTGCTGTGCAGCCCTCGGGGCCATCAGGGTGGTGTAGCCAGCTCGGAGAGCAGTGATGCAAGGTGGACAGAGTGGGAGCCTTGACCCTGCTTCTACTTTTTGTTTGTCATTCTACTTTTGGAAACCTGTCCTAAGGAGACGCTCTCCCATATGAACATTTCAGATGCAGAGATGAGTGTTTCTAGTAACAAAAAGTTGCAACAAATTTAAGAGCCAATGATGGGAGATGGCTGCAGGGATGATGGCATGCTCACAGGTACTAGAGAATCATACAGCCATCAAAATCATACTTTCAGCATGAGAAAACAGTTGTGCTACAATCTTAAGTAAAAAACAAAAAACATCAAGATTGAAATTCAATATTCATATGTGTGACATTATGTAAATAAAAAGGGGGGAAAAACCCAAGATCTGTGCATAGAAAAAAAATTTGAAGAAAACACAACAAAATGCTTACAGTGGTTATATTTGGGATGTAGAACTATGGTTGATATAGCTTTTAAATTTTTCTGCTTCTCTAGATTGTCAAATTTTCTCAAATGGGTTCATATATATTATTTTTAAAAGGGAAATGTAGATAAGAAACTAAAAATATATCACTTCCTCCTAGAAAAACAGCTTCTGCAAACTTGTCTTTCCTCTTCTGCTCCCTCTGAGGGATTTTGCGGGTTTTAAGGGGCTGCTGTCACACCCCAGGAGGATAGAAGTGCCGCCAGCCTGGAGGAGAGGGCCTTGGAGAGGGACTTCTCAGGTGGAGGCAGGGAAAGGTGGGGCAGGGGGCCTCTGCCAGGACTGCCTGCTCACCCAGGCCCCAACGGACCAGCTGGAGATGCAGACCTTCAGGCCTTGGCAAAGATCTGGTGCAAACACACGATGGCCTCACTGACAGAGGAGCCACAGGGTAAGCTCCGGCCACGGAGTTCCCGCCCCTCCAAAGCCCTGCCCCCCAGTCCAGCAGAGCTGAGGGGCCCAGGGAGAGGGCAGGGGCTGCCACCACCGGTGGGACTCTAGCAGCAAATGCCTTTCTCAAGTGACACCTTATGTGAAAACCCCATCAGCGGGATGGACTATGTAACTTGTGGCCCAGTGCAGAGAAAATATGCAGGATCCCTTGTTAAAAAATGATAAAATTTCAAGATGGTGACAGCAGAGCACTAAACCAAACATAGACTTTTGTAAATGCATCACACACCCCAGAAGCTGTCAGAGGATGGGAGCTGCTCTCGCTGCCAGCCTTCCTGGCACCTTCAGTGCCCACCTGCTGCGGTGACCCTAAGGGATCTTAGAGGAACTCAGGGCTCTAGAGAATTCAGAAGAAATGCCACTGATGATGTGAAAAGAGCTAGGGCTTGAGACCCACACAGAGCAGGCTCAAATCCGCCTTATGCTGCTTCTCAGTTGTTTGACCTTCAACAAGATGCCTAACATCTCTGAACCTCAGGTCTTTCCCGTAAAATATGATGACCTCTTGCAAGTAATAGGACAATTTGAGGGCCTGGTGCAGAGGAGGTGCTCAGTAAATGCTAGCTCTCCACCACCCCCTTTTGGGGGAAAACTTAGAAAAGCAAAACACCCAGATTCTCCCAAGCACCTGCCCTGTCACCACCTAAAGAGCCCTGAGGAACATGCCTTCTCACTGGCAGCTTAGCACCAGGCTGCTTAATGGGCCTCTGAGCACCCCTCGCAGCCACATTTTCCATGGCTCCCCTCCCAGCACCCTCTTACGCGCCCATGTTCCCCAGCCAGCCAGCTCCAGAACACAGCTCGGGTCTCCTCTCCCAGGATGAGCTGTAAGGATACCAGAGAGACTTCTGCTACTTCCTGCAGCCCCCTCCCCTCCCAACTGTTCCTCCTCTGCCCCTGCTCATCACCCCCAGCTCCTAAAACCCTGGAGACCTGGGAACCACCCCAATGTGTCTGGGGTTTGAGCTGAACAACAGAGGGCAAGCTAAAGGGACTCTGTCGTGCACCCCATTTGTGGACAGGAAAACAAGCTCAGAGAGAAAGTGTGAAACCACCGGGAGTCAGGGCAGCCCCAGCCTAAAAGCCTGTCCCCCTCTCCCTGCAGTTGTCTCTGTCTTTCTCTGCCACATCAGATGCCCCTCCCTGGTCCCATTCTCCACGTGTACTCTCTGCTCCCTCCATCTGTGATGACCCAGTACTTTGGCTGTTGGAGGCCCCTGGTGTTGTCCTTCTCGGGGAGCTGTCACAGGGGGCTGTCCCCTCTCCCAGCAGTTTGTGCCCTGAGGGCAAACCCCCACCCTGGGGTCTCACTCTCTCAGTACATAAGAACAGGGGATAGAAGGTGCTGAGTGGGCGCAGAGACATCCCTGAACTGTGTGGCACAAGTCCAAAGATAGTAGCTCAGGAAATCACAAACATGCCACAGAGCCAGCTCTGCTCCCTTTTCAGGGCACGTGGCTTTGTCTCCTCAAGCCCACTTGCTGAACCACAGGAAGAATGAGCTCTGACAATTGAAGGAATGGAGCACTTTGAAAGCAAAATGGGACAGTTATCCCCTCTCCACTTCCGGGTTGCTAAAACTACCCCGGCCTGTGCTTGAAGAGCGGCTGAAAATATCTATTGGAGAAATATTCATTGCCAATGCAGGCTTTTCTATTTTTTCGATTCTCTGAGAACCTTAGCACTTGAAAAAATGGCTGTTCTTGGATCTGAACTCTAAAGAGCTAAGGGATTCACACAGAGGCTCGTGGAGAGCTCAGAGACACGTGGATGCCCAATCAGCACCCTCACTGCCCTGATGTCATCACCCCCATGCCAGTCTGCTGTCTTTGCCAGTTCTGGTATCTGCACGTGTTATCCTTTTCTCTTTAGGATGGCGGTGTGTGTGTGTGTGTGTGTGTGTGTGTAAGAGTAGTCTGTATGTTAAACTGATGGCGCTCTTCTCAGAGACATCTACAGGACATCTACTCCCCAGGGACCAGAGCAAAAACCAGATGCAGTCAGGTCAGGCGCTCTGCTCCCTGCACAGGCAGCACCGGCAGTCTGGGAGCCTGATTTAAGGATTGGGCCGAGTGGGCAAAGCTCTGGAAAGCTGTGAGCCTGGGAACCCTTCAGAAGCCTTGGGCCATGGCCCAACCCTGCTACAAACCAGTGTCAGGATGGCGGCAGGAGCCCCAGCCCCACTGAGTTCGCAGACGCTGCCTTTCCCTTACCCTGCAGGTCCCTTCTGGGGATGCATTTGCTTTGGATCTGGGTTGGCTTGGCTAACGTCCAAGCCTGCTCAGTTGACCCTTGTCAACGATGGCAATGGTGAGTTGGGATTTTGGCTTATACCCCAACTCTCCGGCTAGAGTCCAGCTCTGGCTGCCCAACCTGGCTCAATGCCTGGCATCTCAGCTGAGCCCTGCCCACTTGCCACCCCACAGTCTGGCCTTCTTGGCCCATTACAGGCAATCCCTCGCTTGCCGCACCCCTTAGGGGCACTGGTCATTGGCTCCTGCCCCAACCAACTCCCCTGTCTGGAGACAGTGTCTTTAATCCAGAATGCATTTAGTCAGTGCAGTCATTGATGGAGGAATTAGTCCATGGTTTTCTCTCTTTTGTTAGCAGTCAAGGTTTTGCTAAAGATCTCTGTACTTCTTGCTTTTCCAACAGCTGCCACACAACTCAGTTCTCTCTCCTTCCTTCTCCATTCCCTCTGGCCTCTTCCAAGCCTAAGAGATGCCTATCTCTGTCTCCCTTTGTGCCAATGCTGTCAGCATGTCCTGATGGTGTCTCTGTGGTGGGCACCATGCTGGGCACGGGTGAGACACAGCTGGAGATGGATAAGTCAGATCCCTTCCCTGGAGGAGCTTCCAGCCTAAGAAGGGTGTCAGATACCCACAGAGGTAACTTATACTCCAACAAAGTGAGGCCAGAACAGAGGTGGGCCCCTACTGCAGTGGGAGGGTCTCACTGTGCAAGCCACAAGCTCTACCCAGAGGTTTTGCAGGACAAAAGGGGAGCCCAATTGGGCTGGCCCCGTGGTGTAGCAGTTAAGCGCATGCGCTCTGCTTCTGGAGGCCCAGGTTCGGATCCCGGGTGCGCACTGATGCACCGCTTGACCCGGAGTGCTGTGGTGACGTCCCATATAAAAGTGGAGGAAAATTGGCACAGATATTAACCCACAGCCAGTCTTCCTCAACAAAAAGAGGAGGATTCGCATGGATGTTAGCTCAGGGCTGATCTTCCTCACGAAATAAAAATAAAAAGGAGCCCAACAGTTGTGCTATAGGATGGAAGAAATTGGAGCAGAGGGGATGGTGTGAACAAAGATGCAGAGTTCGACAGGGTGTTGAGTGCAGGACAGCAGGGGTGTGGATGGCAGGAGGAACATGGGAAACAGGACTCAAGGCACAGAGTGGGCCCTACAGAGGGGCTGACTGTGGAGGGGTCAAGGCGGCCCTCTAAATGTCAAAGTTGGTTTGCAAACCTGATTCCATGGCTACAGTTTTACCTTAAACCCTGAAGTAAATATCTCTGCAGTTTCTTGCAGAGTCAGCCTTCCAGGATTCTGAGTGCTCCCAAGCCAGGAAAATACCACGACCATCTCTAAATTCTTACTCTGCCCTTTAGGGCTGCCTGAGCCGTTCCAACTTACTTCCAATCATAAATGGGAGAAAAATAGCTATTAAACCAATGAAATGGTGCCAAACTGAGGATTCTATAGGAGGGGAGGATTCTTCTCAGAGGAGGATGCTCCCTTTGTTTTAGATGGTCCTTGGAGCTTTTTGGTTACAAAAGATGAGGCCCAAGAGGGCTGTTTAGATGGGAGAGAAGAGAGTGAGCAGAGCTGGATAGTTTTGCTTAATAAATTTTGTGTAGACTTTTGTTTAGATGTCATCTCCCATTACCTCTAGGGAGACATGGCTGTGGGTGGAGCCTCCGGGAGTAGAGAGTATACAGGGAGTAGAGACAGGGCCGGTGTCCTCGAAATGTTACCTGTGCACAGCCCACTTAGAAGGGCCTAATGCCTGGTTTAAGGCTCTGCTGTTGCTGCCTTGAAATTCTTAAGAGCCCTGCAATTTTATTTTGCACTGGGCCCAGCAAAGTATTTAGCTGGTCCTGAAAAAATGTGTAGACAAGTGTATATTAGTAAAGGATTAACGACCAGCTCTCTGAAAGAAAAACTCTGACTGGTAGCACTGGCTGATTTCCATGGTGAAAACATTCCTACCTTGGCCCATTTTAAGTTACCAAAGTGTGAATAACAATCTTTCAAGATTTTTGAAAATTTCATAACTGACTTGCAAGTTGGTATGAGCCAGCTCCAGCATATCACTGGACGAGGGTGAGGGTCTTGGCAGATAAAGGGATTATGAACACCCACACCACCAACAAAATGGCAGTTGGGAGCATGTGGAGAGAGGCCAGTGTGAGGAGAGGAGGTGAGCAAGAAGTCCCTATAGCAGGAAAGGCTGAGTGACAGGAGGGCAAGGATGTCTTCTATTCACCTTTAAGCTGTTTTCTGCTGCAGTAGTGCAAACCCCCTCGACTGTATCTAAGCATTTCAGAAAGCCTGGTCCATACTTGGCTGGTGTTGGGGGCTTGGGGAGTGAAGGAGGAGCCAGTTGGGTGTCATTAGGGCTTTCCTGGATACTCTGGTTCTCCTCCTGGGACAGGGCAGGACTGTACTGCCCAGGACCCTGAAGGCCGGTGTGGTCATGTGACTCACTTTGTCCAATGAAACGTGAGCAGATCTGTCAGGCACCATTTGCCATGATCCATCCCCTGCCATGGGACTGGTGAATTTCCTGATGGTGGAGCCCCATCAGCCTGTGTCCCTGTCTCTGAGTGAGAATGTTGTGGAGCAGAACCCACAATGGACACACAGTGTGAGAGAGAAAGCAATCTTTGTTGTTTTAAGCCACTGAGATTCGGAGGCTGTTTGTAATTGCAGCAGAATCTAGCTCCACATGACGGACACATGGAGCGACCACACGGGGTAAGGAGCAGTCAAGACTGAGTGAAGACAGGCACTGTGAGAAGTGATACAAGAAGTCAGGAGAGCAGAATTGGAAATCAGATGTGGCCGGGAAAATGGAAGACCCTGAAAATCCTCAGGAGTATGTGGGATGGGGTTTGAGGAATTTTTCTGGCTATCAGGTGGACCATGAGAGCTTGAGGCCATCCAGGTGACACAGTGGTTCCCAAACATGCACCTTTTATCTGGCTCGTCTCTCCAGCAAGGAAGGAATAAGTTGTGGGGCAGGCACATGCCAAGCATCTACAGCCAGGAGACCCAAGGTTAAGCCTGAATTCCAGCGCTGGCAGTGACCTTGGAGTGACCTTAGTTAAGTCCCTTCCTCTTCTGTGGACCTTTGAGTTCTCAGATCCCTCCCAGCTCTGATGTTCTAAGACCCTCTGTCTTTTTCAAGTGCGTCACTGATCACTTACTTGGCTCCTCAGCTCCTCCTGCCTACCTGATGGCCTATTTCCTGGGAAATGGACTCTGTTTCACTTTCCTGGAGCCCCTCCAGAGCACACAGCTGCCCTCTGCCCTGCAGGATGTGTGTGTGTGAGAGAGACTGAGTGAGAGAGAGAGAGAAAGAGAGAGAGCGAGCAAGCTAGAAACTACAACCAGAAAGCTTTACCAAGCTGATCTTTCAAAATCTTCTTTAAAAAAACCATTTGCCCTGGAGAGTAATGCACTCAGTTGGAAACGTTGCTCCAAGTTCCCACCAAAATGGCCTATGCTGCCACACTGACACACACACACACACACAGACACACACAAATACTTTCACTCCAAACCGACCAGTTTGGTGCACTCCAGCACCAGAGAGGGCCCTGCCATTTGCACCCACCCCTTCTCTGGCCTATCAACCCCCAAAATCTTTGAAGGCCATATGCGAGATGAACCCACCCCCTCTTGGCAATAAAATGACTCATTTTCTACCTGAGTTCACACCGCAAGCTCTATTATGGTGCCAGTCACACTCTACCACAATCAGACCTTAAGGGTAGAAACTTCCATCTCTTTACTGCCTACCCGAGAGCCTGATGTTCATTCATTCATCAAGCCCTTACAGAGTAACTACTATGTGTGAGGCAGAAAGGACAGAGTGATAAAGGATACCACTGCCTTCAAGGAGGTCCCACCAGGTCAGGTGGGTACAGACTTGAGGAGTCGGCTCTGATGTGGTATGCTGAGGGTGAGAAAGCTGTGGGAGCAGGGGGCATGGAGCACATTCTTGGATGAGAGTCCCCAGGAGGAGACATTGGAGTTTGGTAGGATTCCACCAGGCAGGGAAGCGTGGGGGTGGCAGGGGTACTCCAAACAGAAGGCCAGGAGGTGCACAGATCTTGACCAGGGAGCACTGGCTGGAGCCCCATATGATAGGGGGAAGAGGAGCCTGGGGAAGAGGATGAGGCAGTGTTCAGCTGATCTTAGGCAGTTAGTGAACAAGTGAGTGAATCACACCCTGGATCATGAAGCCACTAATCTGGTTCTGGTCCCTAGACCTATTCCCTGGCCCATAGCAAGGACTCAGCTTGGTTTCAGGGATATGTGTAGGGCTAGGATAGATCTCAGAATGAACCAGATGGTTTAGACACGGGACAAGCCCCCATCCCAGGAGCCACGTGAGAAGAGGCTACTAGTGGCAAGCCTGGCAAGTAGACACTCAGACCGAGTTCTAGTCCTGGTTCTGCCATCTCCCAGATGTGTGAGCTTGGGCAGGTGACTTGAGTTCTCTGAGCCTGCTTCCTCATTCGATCCTATGAGGGTGGTTATGGGGACTGACTAATGAAGCATGTCTGACAGTGCCTGGTGCAGGATAGAGGAGGTGTGTGGAATCTGAAATTTTTGTTCAACCTCAAGTTCCAAGCTGATGTGACCGTTAGTTCAGAGTTTGGCAACGGCACCGTAAGGTGGAATTGGCAACTTCAGATCTTTGAACGTTCCAGGCAGAGCTGGCTTCAAGGACATGTGATGGGGTCCTATGCTCCCAAGACCCCATGCTTGGAGCTTAAAGTTCTGCAGTTGCCACCCTGAAGTTCTTAATCATTTCTCTTTGAATTTGTGTTTCACGAATAACATCTGATGGAACAATGGAGCACACCCCAGGGGCGTGGAGCCTCATCCCCCATGTGTTCCTGCCTCCTGCTGCCTCCCTGGGATGGTTTCTCAGCTGTTGGCTCCCAACACGCCAGCACCCCAGAACCCATGACCTCGTCTATGCTCTGTCTGGGAGCAAATGGATTGAGTCAGCCAGGAAGATTCACATCCCACCATGAGTCACCCTCCACCCTCTGCAGGGACCTCGGTGTAGGTGCAGAAAGGGTGGGTGCAGTGCACTCCCGATGGTGTCTCAGGGCATGGCAAGGAGACAATACCTGGGCACTAGACGGGTGACTCAGCAGGGGCATCTTGCCCACTCCTCATCTAGGTACCAAGTGTATCCTGGCACAGAGGTTAGAGGAGGTCGGATGTTGAAATGGAGGGGTCGCCTGTCTGCCATGGGTGGGCTGTGAGAAGGGGAGGTCGACTTTCCCAACTCCACCTAGGGCCTTGCATTTTTCCCTTGCATCAGGCCCTACAAATCATGTAGCTGACCCTGGTTAGAATCTATGTTTCCATTTTCCCGTCTTCAGCTCAGAGTCCACGGTCCTCGTGTGACGTGGCCAAATGGCTCTGAGCATCTGGTGAGCACTGGTGAGATGAGGGGGGAGAGGAAATCAGATCATTTGATCAGATCATTGTCCCTTAGATGGGCATCTAAGGGACAGAGAGCCAGCACCTCCCAAGCTTTAATGTAAATGGCAATCAACTAGGATGTTCTGAAAGTGCAGATTCTGATTCCGGAGGTCTGGGCAGGGCCTGAGATTCTGGATTTCTAACATGCTCTTGCTTCATGGACCACATTTTGAGTAGTTAAGTTCTAGAAGGCTTAACCTAGCAACAGCGTGACCTCCAGACCGATGCGCAGTGAGCCCCAGTAGGAGCTTTTATGACAGGCAGAGGGCACGACTGCTTGGAACTGACCCAGGAGCTCACACTGTGATGACCTACCAGGGACTCTGTGTCGCCGGACTCTTCAGCTGATAATGTGGGAATGCTTAGTCAACGTGGTCATCAGCAGAGTAACTAAAAACTCACTCACAAATAACCTCACTCAATCCTCACACTCTTGTCAGGCAAGTAAAGAAAGGCTGTTGTATAGATGAAGGAATGGAGGCACAGAGGATGGGGGGTCGTACTCCAGGTTGCAACTGTCAAGTGGCAGAGATAGGATCTGAACTCAGATCTGACTAAGGCCCTTCCGACTCTGCCAGCATCACTAAATTTAAGTTTGGAGGCTGGCCTCGCTGTGGCTGGAAGCTGGTCCCCCTGCCCATTATGTGCCCCCTGGTGCTCCCTGCAGGAGCCCGGAATGTGAGGTGTTGGCCCTGTGCCTTGGGCCCCCTGGCCAGCCTCCTCTGCACCCTTAGCCAGCAGTCACCTCTGCCTTCAATCACTCAATATGGATCTCCCCATCCTCGATCTGCTTCCGTAGCTGCTTGGCCACTGTCTTCTCATCTCCACAATCTGCAGCAAGTGCAGGTACTTCTGCATCAGTGCTTCACACTCCCTGGCCAGGGTCTGGTAGATGTGGACAGACAGACGTGGTAAGACACTGTCTTCTTGTCCCCCAGAGATCCAAGCAGAAGTGGGGCTCCCCCACTGACTGCAATTAGAAGATCCTGACTCCCAGACATGGTGCACAGGGCCTTGACCTGGCTGCTGTGCTGTTACCGACTGCTCTGGCCCCTTCTCCAACTCCTCTCTCACACTCTGACCTCTAGTTCCTCTAACCGATCCTGTTCTCTCCCCTCCCCCTCCAATCCACCCCCCGGGCCTTTGTACAGGCTCACTCTCTTGTTAAGGGGAATGCATCTAGTGACTTTAAGTTAAAGTCAATGCTCAAATGGAACAACAAAGCCTAGATGACAGCACATCTGTTTACAACATGGTTCACTGAATATTTTGAGTCCACTGTTGAGACCTACCACTCAGAGAAAGAGATTCCTTTCAAAATCTGACTCCTTACTGGCAAGTGCTGTGATTCCCATGCAGGGACTGATGTGTGCCCCCCTCCACACACACACAGAAGTTAGGAAAAGTCTTATGACTCACATAATAGAAGTCTCCGAGGAGAGCAGGCCCAGAAACTCAAGCAGCTCTGAAATGGTTTGAGGGAGCAAGGAAAGGAGCCTGGCCTGGGTTTTTATTGTGGTTGGGAGTTTTAAACAAAAAATATTCAATGACATTTGTCCAAGATTGTAAGGCATATTTTATTCAGCAACACTATGATACGCAGAGACCACCGTCATGGGATTCACAGTGGGGGAGAAATGAGGTTTGGCTCGACTCTGAATGCAGCATGGGCAAGTGGGAATTCATGGCCAGGCAGCATGGTGGGGGTCAGGGGATGGAAAATTACTAAGAAAAACTCAAGTGTTGGGGTTTCTTGCTAACCTGACCTAACAGGATTCTTACCAAAGACAGGCCAGAATGATCAGACACCACCTGAGGGATGGTGGAGGAGGAGGAGGAGCCTGAACAAATCTCAAGTGTGATCAGACACACAGGTGTGGGTTCTGCTTAAACTGACTTAGCAATGTTCTTGCTAGAACTAGATTTTACAAGGAATTGCACAGACAGGCATACAACAAGGTTCAGGGGCCTGACTAAAGTTTGGTCAAAGCAAGAAATCTTTGCCAGGGCTGAGACCAGGGCAAGACTTCTGCACACAGACAAGGACTTGTGTCATTGGATCCGAAGCCAATGCCAGAGAAGGGAGCCTCTGGACATCCTCCTCAGCTTGTCCAGGTGTGGACACGAGGGGAAGAGGGAGAGGAGAGGCATAAGCTGTCAGCACACATCAAAAATGCGGAGTCTGACCACTCATTGCAAGGACGAACATGCGTAGAAAAATATGCATTCACAATGGCTTGTTTTCATATAAAGAAACACCAACAGGAAGCTCAAGAATGATCAGAACTGTGTACTGGGGGTGGCTGGAGTAACAGTGCTGGAGGGGACCCAGAAATGTTGGCAGTGACTCTTCTGAGGTTAGACTTTTCTATCTTACAGATTTATCTAATATAAACAGAAATTTACACATACCATGTTTTCCCATTTAATAGCTTTTCTTTAATTTTAACTTCTGTACATAGGAAACCATTCTAAGATTTAATTCCTTTAGCACACTAACGGTTACAAAAGAGTAAGCATACGAAATCAAATTTTTATATCTCTCACTAACTAAAAGGACAAGCTGCATCCTAGTTTGTCCTTCCACTGTATCTCACACAGGCAGGATTTTCAGGAATCAGTGGCACATTATAATGCAATATGGGGTTTGGGTTTAGCTCCTTAAACATAGTAGGATTAGTTTGATTAATTTTCTTCACATCAATTAAAATAGAAATTCCATTGTTTTAGCTTTTTAAATCTCAATGTTCTCTAGGGACATGCACATGCAAACACTGATGTAAAAATGAAACATGCACCTGAAAACTTTAACACATTCATTTCACATCTTGAGATTCTCTTGCCTAAAAAGAATAAAACTTCTATTTAGTTCAAAAATTTTCTTACCTTGCTGACATTATATCTCTCAATCAATTCACATTTTTAAGCCCAAGAAATTCAAAATGTTATTTCTCATACAGGAAATAAAATTACAAAGAACTAAGAGAAATCAGAAGCACAGGACTGCAGTGTTCAATCGATACAGGAATCCAAAGGAAAGAAACACAAATACTGGGATCAGCACAGATAAGCAGCCTTCTTCCCACAGGACAGAAGGAAAGCCACATTCAGAAAGTTAAACATGGGGGCCAACCCTGTGGCTTAGCAATTAAGTGCACGCACTCTGCTACTGGAGGCCTGGGTTCAGATCCCGGGCACACAACAACGCACCGCTTCTCCAGCCATGCTGAGGTCGCATCCCATATATAGCAACTAGAAGGAGTTTCCCCTCCCAAACTGCCTAAAGAATTTAACAGAAGACCTGTTTCAGGAAGGAGCCAATATCATATGATGGCTGTAATATAATATAAAATAGATGTTACACTAGGAAAGGCACCAACAAGACCATTTTATCAAAATTTCTGTCTCTCCCTGGCCACATTCTCTATAGCCTGCCCTGAAAAGAGTTGTACAAACATTTGCATTTCTATCTCCATGTGAATTGTCTTCTTCCCCTCTGAAATCCCAAACCACTACCCCTCGAACACCTTCCACACCTTTAGCTACAATACAATACTTAAGCAAGCAGCTTCGACAGAATGACGAGTTTCTCCCATGTATACATGTTATTAAAGTTGGTATTATTTTCTCCTGCTAGCCTGTCTTTTAATTACTTGGACAGCCATAAGAACTTTAAGTGAAAGGGCAGCGGAGGATTCTCCCTCCTGCCCAACACTAGCATTGACCAAAGCACCAATACCCCACCCCTGCCCCCCAACACATTGTATTCGGACCCCAATAAGTTAAGGCCCAATGAGATGCATTGTTTCTCTTTCTCATCATAGAAAAAGAAGTTGGAATGATCTATCAGTCAACAAAATCATTCTTGTGTTGTGAGCATTGGAGTAGTTTCCTCCCCTCCAGCCTACAACATAACTTCAAAGGAGTTGGAGAGCTTCGACTTCTTAACTCTTGGAGGGGAAGAAAAAAGCCTCCCAAGAACCAGCTCTCTAGCCCCACCCAAGGCCCCACCTACCCTCCCTGATGCCCCACTGCCCCTCCCACCTCAGCAGCCTTGAGTCTGTCAGGCTGGCGCCCCAGCCCCACCCAGCACCACCCTTTCCTTCCCCGACCCCCCACTGCCCCTCGGCCGTAGGCCTGTCAGGCCGGTGCCCGAGTGCCAAGGGTGGAGGGAAAGAGTGTCCAGAGCTGCAGGGATCGGGCTGTCAGACATGCAAGTCTCACTACAGGAGCCACCACCGCCCACTCTGCACGAAGACCCGCTCCACCCAGCAGTCCCACCCCAAACTGCGCCTGCCAGTCCAACGGCCAATGGCCCAGGCGAGCGCAGCTTCCCAGGCCTCCTGGCGCGAGCATGCCCTCACCCATGTCCCTCTTCCCACTGCCCTGGAGAATGAGTGCAACGCGATGAGCAGCCGCTGTGGCCAATCCGGCTGAGCGATGCAGGCAGGGCTGGAAGTGTGGGCGGAAGTGCATCATTTGCCATGTGGGTGTATGGCGGGTCCCCTTGTGGAGGGCCAGCCACACTTTCGCTCCACCACGGTTTGCTTCCTTCACTCTGAACACTGCAGCAGCGACCCATTGGGGCAGCAGAACAGACGAGTTTGGGCAGCGCGACCCTGGGGTGGGCGCGTCAGTCGGCATTTTGCCTAGGCCCACAGTCATGGTCATCTTGTTTTACGGAGGACGGACGGGTGCATGCCACCATCTTGCAGTCCTGCGGGGTGTGGGGAGCAGCTCCCATGTGCTTCATAGTGTTGCTGCAAGCCCTTATCCTTGTGGCAGTCCTGCTGCGGGGCAGTGAGAAGTGGGGAAAAGCCTGGCAGCTCAACAACCTGAGGCCCAAGATGGTGATCGCTGCACTGCCGTGAACTGCTCCCACTGCCGGGCAATGAGGAGAAACGGCTGTCGCCTTCCACAGGTAATTGGCCATTGCCGCCTGGTCAGCCCCTGTCGCGGTCCAGCCTGAGGCAGGTGGCACTCTGTGCTCGGGGCCTCAGGGCCGGTCCAGTGAGTGAGTCAGCGCCAGGCACTGTGTGGCCTTGGTCTGTGCCACCATCTCTGCTCCGGGCGCCTCGGGTCACCGCGGCCCCCCCATGGCCACCAGCGCCCACCTTATGGCCTCCACCACCTTCTCACTCCCACCCCATGACCACCCTGTCCTCCACTGATTCGGGCTGAGGCCAACAATGTCGAGAAACGGGGCATTCTGGAAACTCTCTTCCTTAGGGTTACTATCCTCTTGCACTTGCTGTGACTTTTCTGCTCTTTTGATGGCAGGGAGCCTGCCTTGATCTCTGTGATCAGGAATGTGGCTGAGCAAATGGAGCTTGTACCTCCAGGATGGACGTGCCTCCCAGATGCTAGTTGCTAGAAGAGTCCTGGCAGTGGAGGGAAAGTTGGCTCTGCACTGAAGATGAGTCCTGGAAAGGAATCTGACAGTGGACTATGCACTCTGTATCTGACAGCATCCTCGGTGGAGGAGGGTGCGGCCCCTCCTCATTGGGAGGCTTACCCCAGGGACTCGGGGAAGGGGCTCCTCTCTTCACTTCTTCCTTGGGATCCCATAGCATGGTGAGGCGTTTGCCTTTCCCCTGGCCTGGCTCCCTTCATGAGGGCTTCTGGAATTCAGCCAGTTCAGCCAGTCCTTTCCTGCGGACTCCGCACTGGAGGTCCCAGAACAGTGCACTGAACACATTCTACTTTGAAAACCTCCTGGCAGATCCTTCTGTTTTGCATTGCAGGTTCTTGATGAATTTTGAAAGACCTGAATGCCACTTGTCTGTAGTCTTATTGAAGGTTTACAGTGGTTTGTTCTAAGTCGGAAGTCGTTACAATCTATCCAAAGAACTAGTAACATGAGCTTGTTTCAGAGGTCAGCCGCCATGCTTTCTTGACAGAACTTTCAGAGCCTATGCCCCAAAAGTTATGTTACTGTTTTTGAAAATGAGGCCAAGCATTGCAGAGAAGGTTGCTCTTGGCATGTGTCATGGTCTAACGTGGTCTGGGGGCAAAGGAGGTGGAGGTCCTTTGGTAACTAGTCACAAAGCATTGAGGAGGGTTAGAAGGACATGTTGCTTGGAACTCCCTGAGGACCTAGTATCCACCTGGTCTGGTCCACAGCAGCCTCAGGGGGTTAGATGACCTCAGGTGGAGCAGAAAACCCTCGGGAGAGACGACCCCAACCCCCCACGTGCACAGTTTGGTCTAAATAGAGATTTTACCTTAATGAGGAGAAGAGATTATGAAGTGTCTTGGTCAGTACCTTGCAGAGCCTGGTTGCTCTGCACAGGGAGCCGCTTTCCTCCTGGTAGTGGGAGGACAGGAGGAACATAGATCTGAAGCTCTTGGGGCTGACCTCTTGGCAGCAGTCTCGCATCCTCAGCTGCTTGAGCAGAGCTAGGGCCAGGTGCACTGCTGGGTGCCTGGGAGGCTCTGCTGGCCGACACTTGGCCTGGCTTTGAAATAGGAGGACCAACCCTCCCCATTTTAGCACCCCAAGTCCTGCATCCCAGGGACAGCAGAGGGTTTGGGCAGCCATGAGCTTCTAAGAACTATTTCTGAGACTTCTTGAAGCCTTTCCTGTTGTCTTGATGCCATCCTGTGTTATCTGCTCAAGCGTCTGTGTCCCTACAGGGCACTTACCACAGCCTGGGAAGAGGTCCTCACCTTCATTCCTTCTCTGCCCTACAGATGGTCAGCTCCTTAAGGTAGACAGTGGGTGTTTCATCTTTCTATTCCAGTAATAACTTGCAAGCAGAAGGTGTTCCTTAAATCTTTACTAAAGGTTTAAATGGGCAAAGTGGCTACAGGTGTGGATGTTCACAAAAACACTTATTTTGCTTTTATAGTTGATTATTTTAGGGGGACACATTTAATTCTTTCTAATTACTTTTTCATTTATTCTTGCAGGCTCCACATAAAGGGCTCAAAACGTCTGATTCAGTGGTTAAAAGCTGTTCACAGGGATGACTGGAACCCACTAAGCATTCTTTCATCTGTAGTGAACATTTCACCAAAAAAAGCTCTTGGAAAGGCTGGAGGGTCAGTACTACGTGCTCAAGCCATGGCCGTGCCCTCAATCTTCCACCCAACTGAGAAGGGAGGGCTGAAGGCCACGGCCACCCCAGGAGAAAGGACACCAGGAAGGCCGCCGGGGACCTGAGGAACATGCGAGTGAAGCAAATGGGAAAGGAGCTGCAGGTTCATCGTCGTCCTTGAGGGAAAACCTGAGGGCCCAGCCGGGGTTGCGCAAGTTGAAACGAGCTGCTCTGCAGGGTCAACCCACACCCAGTGCTGCCCAGGAAGCCGCCAGTCAGGATTGAGTGCAGAGTCTCTGGAAGGAACTCCAGGAGACAGTGTGGTCTCCACAGCGTCAGGCAGCCAGGGAGATGCAAACACTTCTGCTGTAGATGCTGGTGATGAGACTCCCTCTTCCCTGCCAGGGCCTGCTAGCTAAGAGTGGCATTTCTTATCCCTCAGAATCTGGGATATGCAGATTTATTGGCTGGCTTCCTTCTTGCAGTTTCTTCTCAGAGCACACATGAGAGAGGCCATCTGTCCCTTGAGAGGCTGTTGACTGAAAGAGGCTGAAGAGAGATGTGGAGCCCAGCTGCAGCGGGACCAGCCTGGGGCCTGATGAGAGCTTGGCCCAGAACCCCCAAGTTCATCATTCACAATGATGCCTCACAAAGCCTCCCAGAGCCCCTCCACCCTCCAACAGATGTCACCTTGAAGCCAGCCACAGAAGCTGTGCAGGGCGAGCACAGCAACACTGGCCCCACGTCCCTCAGAAAGCGACCCAAGAACTCCTCGACTCACTGCACTCTTACTGCTTCTGCTCCCGGGGGAACAGGAGCACGGGTGCCACCTGCGGGAGCAGGTGGAGAAGAACGGCGAGCTGAAGAGGGGCAGCCGCCAACAGCCTGGTGCACACGCTGCAGGAGGAGCTGGACGAGCTGAAGGAAGGGTGCTTCCTGACTGAGCAGCCTGCTGCCCCCAGCCGAGGTCAGTCCCGGTGCTTGGGGCTCTCCCACTGCCTGCTCATCATGAGGGGTTTCCTGTTCCACAGCAGACGGCCCCTGAGCACTTGTGTGTGCAGCCTACCTGCTGCTGTCTTGGGAGAAGGCTCTGCTGGTAGCTGCCCCTTGCAGACGGGGAGCCCAGGCTGCAGAGCTCACCTCGCTCTCTTTAGGGCGCTCGACAGGCAGCGGTAGTTGTCAGGGTTTAGCAGGTGGGGAAGGAGGCATTGCAGGTCAGCTGGGAAAGCCAGACCTACGCAATGAACGGTGTCTGGATCGTTGGTTTTCCACTTGAACAGTAGAAAATCAGCTTCTGTTGCATCCCTCACACAGATGTAAATTCCAGTGAGTTAGGATCTAAATGTTAAATAAAGTGGACATAGTAAACTATTAGAAAAGTTATAGGAGACTCTTAAAGTCATGAGGACGTTCTTTCCATTCATGTTTTAATGAATATCTTTGAACTGAAGTCATTTTTAATATTTTAACAATTTCTTTAAAATTTTAAACATCTTTTTGAGTAGAATACATTCTCTTTTGTAAAAATTAAAACACTACAGAAATATATAAGCTAAGAAGTGGTAAAAACTCCTATTTCTCACCTACCTCCCAACTTTTATTCCTTGTCAGTAGTAAAATTTGGTGTGTAATCTCCTCCACTGTTCCCTGTGCTTTACATGCATATTTCTCCACCTGTACCAATAGGTTGGATATATTTTTGGTGTGTTCATTGGCTATGTTTATGATTTTCCAGCTCTTTTACAATTTAGTACTTGTAAACATTGGTTTCTCGATATTCCTTACATGCTGAGGGTACCATCTTTTCCCTGTTATACAGCCATGGAAGACATTTCCCTACCACGTTGTTCATTTAATCTGGATCAGTGCTTGTCTTCTCAGATGTCAGTAACACTTCAGGTGGGAAACGGCTTTATGTGACAGGCTGTTCAGGACCTGCGGGACCCCTAGGGCAACAACCATTAGGACAACACAAAACAAGAAACAAAACCTATCCTGCGTGTTTCCAGATGCATCCTGGGGGAAGGACAGCTCCAGCTGAGGACTATTGATGTCTTGGTCAGAGATATCCACTATGTTCTCCTATCACGTTAAAGCTGTTTCCATAGTTTGTTGTACTTGATGGTACAGTTTGGTGCCTTTGTCTGTTCCTTTTGGTCAGACTGTACAAGGTTTCTCACTGTTACAGGTCTTTCGGGAGAGCCAGCCTTTGACTCTATTGCTCAGGTCTACGTTGTTGTTCCCGCCTCGTGAATCCTCACTTCATTCTGCTGTTGTTGGTTTTATTGTGGTGTTGTTCTGGCTCCTGGAGGGAAGTGCTCAGCTTCTTCGTGTACAGTTGATATTCCCTGATACCTGCAGTGGAGGCTATGTCCCTTCTTCTGTCCCTTAGTCCCCACACCATGGATTTGCCTCATGCTGCTCTCACTGCTGTTCATTTCTAAAGAGTTTGTCCTGTCTGTCTAGATCCACTCTTTAACCTGAGAGATTTAGAAGGGTGTGGACAGATTTTCAAGTGGATAAGTTGGGGTAGGGGAGCCAATATTTTGTGATTATTTTTTACTTTTATTGCTTTAAGTTCCCGTAATATGGTCACATAGATTTCTGCTTTTTGGACTCTTTAGAGATTTCATTGTGGCTTAGCACACAGTCCATTGTGGTGACTGTTTCATTGTGGTTTGAGGAGAATGTATCCTCTCCACTAGTTGCTTATGTTGTTGTCCCTCAGGCTGTGGCTAGATCTAGCTTTTTTGTGTTTGTCAACAGATCTGTTTCCTAACTTACTGTATCACTTGACCTGTGGATTTCTAAGAGAGGTAAGGTAGGATTCCCTGTGATTCTGGAGCTGCCTGTGTCTTCTTGTTTGTCCAGTTTTGCTTTATGTTTCAAGACCATATTGTGAGGTGCATAAGTGTTCGTGACAGTTATCAACTCAGAAAACCCCTTTTTGTCCCATTTAAAGTCTTATTTCTTTGTCTCCTTATTTTCAACCACATTATATCCCTTTATTTTATAACCATATTTTAACTCAACTTGAGAGCCTTCATCTTTTTGTAGAGCAATTTGATCCATTTACAATTGTGATTATTAATAAATTGGAATTTGAGTCTACCATTCAATTTAATTTTTAATTTGTTATGCTTTCTCATGATTTTTCTATTCTTCTAGTGGGTGTCTTTCAGCTTTTAGGAACAATCATTTCTGCCTCTCTTTCTGTAAATGCTTAGAGTTGATCAGTGCCTGTGTTCTACACTCCCAACTCATCACCTTCCACTCCCTGGCTCGAGACTGTCTGATATTTGTTCTGTGTTCTTATTTTCCCCATCAAGCAGCCATGATTGGATATATGTATACATTTTATTGGTTACTTTGTTCACCACTATTCATTGTATCCAAATTTTTCCTCCTTTTTGGAAATATTTGATGCTATTTTGGAACTCATATGACAGTAAAATTTGGAGAGGAATCAAATCTGAGATACTCCTTAGATGCTGACACTGGGGAGTTAGCACCTAACCTCTTAAGTTGCATCTGTGTGTCTGCAGAGTCAGGATGAGGTCAGACATGTTTAAAACCATGCAATTGAATGAGGTTTCCTGGAGTCACTGTAGCTGTAGAAGGGACCAGGGCCCAGCCTAGGAACAGGCAGTGTTTGCAGAGGTGCAGCTGAAGAGGGTCCAGGAAAGGGGACTGAAACGGTGGAGCATGGAGTCGCAGGAGTCATGAGGGGAAAAGGGCTTTGTAGAAAGGAGGGGTGCTCAACTGGTTCGGGTACAGCTCTGATCAGAAAGGAGAAAAGATGGTTGGACTCGGCCACGTGGGATCACTGGTGACCTCAGTCTCCTTGAGAGGATGAGAATGAAGCTGGGTCTAGAGTGGCGGAAGGGGGCCATGGGAGGGAAATAAGGATGAGGCACCTTACTTAAAGAGGTTTAGCCATGAAAGGGAGTTGGGAAAGTGGACAGTAGCCCAAAGGGAACATGGGTCCAAGGGAGAGTTTTGTATATAAGGTGGAGATGAGCTAGCAGGTGCTGCAGGTAGGACCAGATGGAGAAGAGGAGCCTGGGGGCCCAGGAGGAGCGTGCTGGGCCCTGAGGAGGTGCAGAGCTGGGCTCTGCACCCTGGGGAGGCACAGAGAGCAAGAGGACAGATGTGCTGGTGGAAAGGGCGCCCTGTGCCTCTGCTCCTGTAATCCTGGAGCGTGAGGTGGGCAGTGGCTGGGAAAGGAGGGGCGATGCAGAAGGTGTTAGGTGAGAAGCAGGGGGAGGAGGGGGAGGGAGAGAGGTCACCCTGGCTTGGTCTCCATGGCCAACACGGAGCTCCCCATTGGGATCCCCGGGCACCAGCTGCTGTCTCTCTTTGATGTCTTCCTCAAATTTTGGCTCTCTTGATGGTTCCCAGGGATATTATGAATTTATTCGTCAATGAAGGAATCTTTGGGTCATTTTTTAGGGATTTATGTCAAAGGGGCTCTACCTGTGTTGATTCAGTCCATCATCTTTATCCAGTCCCTTTGCTTTTGGACAGATTCCGTACAACAGAGGAGCCATGCCAGTGGCCTGCAGCTTCCAGGGTTCGGGAGGTTTGCCCTCCAGAAAGCCGGTGCTGATTGGCATTCTCACAGGACGTGGTGCTCTGTCCCTGAGCCTGCTCTAACTGTGGGTGTCAAGACATTGTAAATCCTGGGGCAGTCCTCTCCGGGCCCATCGTTGACATCTCTGTGACCAGTGAGGGTGAACACTTTTCTGTGATCATTATCTGTCACTTCCCTAACTGTGCTGTCGCCTGCCTTGCTCACTGAGCTCTGAACCTTCCTGGTGGAACCAGGACGTTCACTTTCTATCCAGTGTGATTACACGTTCCCTCAGTGTGCCCCTTGAGTACTTGCTTCAAAAATATCTGTTTTCTTCACATTCTTTGATTCCTTGTACATATAATCTAGATTTAATCTGGACCTTTAAAAATGTTTTATTGTGGAAAACCTTGAACATACACAAATTAAACAGAAATGTGTGATAGCCCCCCATGTCTCTATTACTCAGCATCAACGTTTATCAATATTGTGATATTCTTGTTTCCTCCATATTTCTACCCACTCCCTACCTTCCATTGATTACTTTTTAATTAATAGATTGTTTTTTAGGAAAGTTTTAGATGGACAGAGAAATTCAGCAGATAGTGCAGAGCGTTTCTCCCTCCTCCCCCACAGTTTCCCCTACTGTTAACATCTTGCATGACCAACCTGTGTTAGTGCGGTTCATTCCTTACAAGTGAGGAGCTGATGCTGCTATAGTGTTCGTAACCAAGTCCGTAGTTTACATTAAGGTTCACTCTCTTGTTGTCATGTACTTGGATTTTGACAAATGCATAATCTCATGTATCCACCATGATGGTATCCTAAGAGTTGGATTGCCCTAAATTCCCTGTGCTCTGCCTCATCATCCCTTGCCTTCCAACTCCTGGCAACACTGATCTTTATACTGTTTCTATGATTTTGCCTTGTCTACAATGACGTGTAATTGGAATATATGAAAACTATAGAACAGAGTATATAGCCTTTTCCTGTTGGGTTCTTTCACTTAGCAATATGTATTTCAGAGTTCACTATGTCTTTTTGTGGCTTGATAACTAATTTCTGTGTTTTTTTCCTTTTTGTATATTGAGTTAAAATATACATAACAAAAAGTGTGACGTCTTAATCATTTTTAAGTGTATACTTCAGTGGCGTTAAATACATTTATGCTGTTGTACAGTCATCACCACCATTCATCCCCATAACTCTTGTAAATCTGAAACTCTATACCTATTAAACAATAACTCTCCCTTCTCCCCTCCCCCAGTCCTTGGCTTTCCATCTCTATGATTTTGACTACTCTCAGTTCCTCATGTTAGTGGAATCATACAGTATTTATCTTTTTGTGATTGGCTTATTTCTGTTAGCATAATGTCCCCAAGGTTAATCCATGTGTAGCATATTGCAGAATTTGCTTCCTTTGTAATGCTGAATAATATTCTGTTGCATGGATATACTGCATTTTGTGTATCCATTCATGCGTCAATGGACACTGGGGTTGCATCCACGTTTTAGCTATTGTGAATAATACTGCTATGAACATGGGTGTACAAATATCTCTTCAAGGCTCTGCTTTCAGATCTTTTGGGTGTATATCCAGAAGTGGAATTGCTGGATCATGTGATAATTCTATGTTCAATTTTTTGAGGAACATTCATACTGTTTTCCATAGCGGCTGCACCATTTTACATTCCTATCAACAGTGTACACAGGTTCCCATTCCACCGCATCCTGGCCAACACTTGTTTTCTGTCTTTCCCGTAGCACTCTTCGTAGTGGGTGTGAGGTGGTGTCTCATTGTGGTTTTGATTTACATTTCCCTAATGATTAGTGGTGTTGAGCATCTTTTCATGTGTTTATATGTCATTCATAAGTCTTTGGAGAACTGTCTCTTCAAGTACTTTGCCCATATTTGAATCAGCTTGTTTTTTAGTTGTTTAGTTTTAGGACTTCTCTGTATATTCTGGATATCAGTCTCTTGTCAGAAATATGATTTGCAAATATTTTGTCCCACTCTGTGGGTTGCATTTTTAGTCTATGGACAGGGCCTCTTGATGTACTAACTTACAAAATTTTCATGGAGTCCAATTTGTCCATTGTTTTTCTTTCGTTACCTGTGTCTTTGGTGTCATATCCAAGAAATCACCGCCAAGTCTGATGTCATCAAGATTTCGTCCTATGTTTTCTTCTAAGAGTTTTCTTATTTTAGGTCTTACATTTATGTCCTTGAGTTAATTTTTGCATGTGGTATTGGATGATGGTCCAAGTTCATTCTTTTGCATGCAGATATCCAGTTTTCCCAGCACCATTTGTGGAAAAGAAACCTTTCTCCATTGCATTGTCTTGGCACTCTTGTCAAAAATCACTTGACCATATATGTGAGGGTTTATTTCTGGGCTCGCTATTCTATGCCATTGGTCTCTATGTCTATTTTTATGGCAGTACCATACTGTTGATTACTGTGGCTTTGTATTAAGTTTTTCCTCAAGTTTTGTTCTTCTTTTCCAGGATTGTTTTGGCTATTCTGAGTCCCTTGAGATTCCATGTGAATTTTAGGACGGGTTTTTCTATTTCTGCAAAAAACATCATTAGGATTTGGTTAGGGATTACATTGAATCTGTAGACTGCTTTGGGTAATATCGACACTTTAACAATAGTAAACCTTCCAATCCATGAATATGGGATGTGTGTCCATTTATGTATGTCTTCTTTAATTTCTTTCTGAAATGTTTTGTAGTTTTTATGGTACAAGCCTTTCACCTCCTTGGTTAAGTTAATTCCTAAGCATGTTATTCTTTCTGATATAAATGAATTGTTTCTGTAATTTCCTTTTCAGAGAGCTCCTGGTTTGTGTATAGAAATTCAACTGATTTTTGTGTATAGACATTGTATCCTGCTACTTTCCTGAATTCATCTGTTAGATCAAACGGCATTTTTTATGGAGTCTTTCGGATTTTCTACATATGAGATGATATCATCTTCAAACAGAGACCATTTTACTTCTTTCTGTCTAATTTGGATTTCTTTTATTTATTTATTTTTATTGCCTCATGGTTCTGGCTTGAACTTTCAGCTGTGTTGAATAGAAGTGGTGAAAGTGGGCATCCTTGCCTTGTTCCTGATCTTAATGTTTTCAGGAAAAGCTTTCAGTCTTCCATCACTGAGTCTTATGTTTGCTGTGTGTTTTTCCTCCTATTCTTTGTTTATTGAGTGTTTTATCATGAAAGGGTGTTGAATTTTGTCAAATGGTTTTTCTGCATCAACTGAGATGATTCTGTTTTTTCCCCTTCATTTTCTTGATGTTGCATATTACATTGATAGATTTTTTTATGTTGAACTACACTTGTATATCAGGAATAAATTTTATTTGGTGATAGTGTATAATTCTTTTAATACGCTGTTGAACTTAGTTTGCTAGTATTTTGTTGAGGATTTTTGCATCTATGTTCATCAGGGGTAATGGCCTGTAATTTTATTTTCTTTTAGTGTCCTTGTCTAGTGTTGGTATCAGGGTAACGCTGGCATCGTAAAATGTGTTTGAAAGTGTTCCCTCTTTTTCAATATTTGACAGAGTGTAAGAAGGCTTGTTTTTAAAACTTCTTTATATGTTTGATAGAATGCACCAGTGCAGTCATATGGTCCTGGGTTTTACTTTGTTGAGAGATTTTTTTTTTTACATTTCTTGAAATATTAGTGACATATAATGTATGTAAGTTTTAGGTGTTCAAGATGATGATTTGTGAAAGGATTACCACAAAATGTTGAGTTAACACCTCCATTCCCTCACATAATTAACTTGTTTTTTCTAATGATCACTTTTAAGATATACTCTCTTAACAAATTTCAAGTCTATAATATATTATTGTTAATTATGGTCACCATGCTGTACATTAGATTCCCAGAAATTATTCATTTTACAGCTAGAAATGTGTGCACTTTGACTCACATCTCTCCCTTTCCCCCACCCCCAAAGTCCTGGCAAACCCCATTCTAGTCTCTATTCCTTTGAGTTGGGCTTTTTTAGATTTCACATATGGGTGAGAATATATAGTATTTGTCTTTGTCTGTCTGACTTATATCACTTAGCGTAATGCCTCAAGTTCCCTCTGTGTTGTTACAAAATGCAGGATTTCATTCTCTTGCATGGCTAAATAATGTTCCATTATATATTTCATGTATATGTACATATGTCTGACATTTTCTTTATCTATTTATCCATTGATGGACACATGGATTGTGTCCATGTCCTCAGTTTGTGAATAATGCTGAAATGAACATGGGGGTGCAGATATCTCTTCAGAATAGTGACTTCAATTCCTTTGGGTATACAACCAGAAGTGGAATTGCTCATTTGTATAGTATTTCTATTTTTATGTTTTTGAGAAAATTCCATATTTTTTCCATAGTGACTATAGTAATTTACATTCATACCAAAAGTGTACAGGATTCTCTTTTCTACCCAGCTTCGCCATAATTTGTTGTGTGTTGTCTCTTTAAGAATAACCATTCTAGCAGGTGTGAGGTGATATCTCATTGTAGTTTTGATTTCATTTCCCTGATGATGAGTGATTACGAGCATCTTCTCATGTACATGTTGACCATTTTTATGTCTTCTTTGGAAAAGTATCTATTCAGGTCCTTTGACCATTTTCATATTGTTTTGTTGGTTTCTTTGCTGTTGAGTTGTAAGAGTTTCTTATATATTGTGGATGTGAACCCCTTTAGTTTGTCGATTGTTCATCTGCTGTGCACCAGCTTTTTAGATTGATGTCACCCCACTTGTTAAGTTTTACATTTGTTGCTTGCACTTTTGATGTTATATCCAAAAAAATCGTTGTCAAGACCAGTTTCATGGGGCTGTTTTCTCTATATTTTCTTCTAGTTGTTTTATATTTGGTGTCTTACATTTAAGTCTTTAATTCAATTTGGGATCTTTTTTAGAGTGGTGTAAAATAGGGGTCCAATTTCAGTTTTCTGCATGTGGTTATCCAGTTTTCCCAACAACATTTATTGTAGAAACTAGTCGTTCCCCATGGAGTTTTCTTGGCTGACTCATCAAATGTTAGCAAAGTGTATGTGTGTGGTTCTATTTCTGGGCCCTTGATTCTGTTCTATTGGTCTATGTGTCTCTTTTTATACCTGTATCATACCGTTTTTATTACTATAGATTTGTAATAAAGTTTGAAATCAGGAATTGTGATGCCTTCAACTTTTTCTTTCTCAGGGTTGCTTTGGTTATTTGAGGTCTTTTGTGGATCCATATGAATATTAGGATTGTTTGTCCTATTTCTGTGAAAAATGTCATGGGAATTTTACTAGAAATTGCATTGAATCTTGAGATGGCATTGGGTAGCATGGACATTTTAACAATATTAATTCTTCTGATCCATGAACATAAGATATCTTTTCATTTCTTTGTGTCTTTGATTTCTTTCCTCAATGTCTTATAGTTGTCAGTGTCCAGATCTTTCACCTTCTTGGTTAAATTTATTTATGAGTATTTTACTGTTCTTGATGCTATTGTAAATCTGATTATTTTCTTTATATCTTTTTTAGATAGTTCATTGTTAGTGTACAGAAAGGCAATAGATTTCTATATGTTGATTTTGTCTCCTGCAGCTTAAGTGAATTTGTTTATTAGTCCTAACAGTTTCGGGGGCAGTCTTTAAGTATTTCTCTATATAAAATCATATCGTCTGCAAACAGAGACCACTTTGTTTCTTCATTTCCAATTTGGATGAATTTTATTTCTTTTTCTTGCCAAATGTCTCTGGTTAAGACTTGCAGCAGTATGTTGAAGAGTGGTGTTGAGACTGGGCACCCTTGTCTTGTTCTTTGTCTTAGCAAGAAAGCTTTCAACCTTTCACTGTTCAATATGATGTTAGCTGTGCGTTTTGTCATGTAAACATTTTACTATATTCAGGTATGTTCATTATATAACACTTTATTGAGGGTTTTTATCATGAAGGGGTGTTGAATTTTGTCAAACTGCTTGTTCTGCATTGATTGAGATTATTTTATGATTTTTATCTTTCATTCTATCAATGCAGTGTTTCACATTCATTGATTTGCATCATGTTGAACTTGATCATGTTGTTTGATCCTTTTTTTGAGTTTAGGTAGTTTTATAATGTGTCCTGGAGAAGAAAGTTTTAGTTTGAAATTTTAGGTTGACAGATCGGCTTCAGGACCTTGGATGTCTAAATCTCTCCCCAGATTTAAGAAGGTGTCAGCTGCTGTTTTTTTTTAAGTCAAATTTCTTTTCCTTTCTCCCTGTTTTCTCCTCTGATACTTTAATAATGCTTATCTATTTCTTTTCATGGTATTCCATAACTCACACTGCCTTTCCCTGTTCCAATCCATTCCTTTTTTTCTTTTTGCTTCTTTGACTGGATGATTTCAAATGACACATCTTCTAGTTCACTAATTATTTCCTGTACATGGTTGAATCTGATTTCGAAGCTCTCTATTGAATTCTTCAGTTCAGTCATTGTGTTCTTCAACTCTAGGATTTCCGTTTGTTTTTCCTTAATGATTTCTGTTTCTATGATGAACTTCTCACTTGTTCATGCACTCTTTCCTTATTTCATTTAGTAGTCTATCTGTGTTTCCTTATAGTTTTATGAATTTCTCAAAGAGGGTTGTTCTGAAGCCTTTGTCACATAGTTCCTATATCTCCATTTCTTCGTCGGTCATTGGAGTTTTATTCTTTTTCTTTGGTGGTGTCATGGGTCTTTGAGTATTCATGATCCTTGTGGCCTCCATTGGTGTCTGCAAATTTGAGGAAGTAGGTACCTCTTCCACTCTTTACAGACTGGCTTTAGCAAACCAAAGCCTTCACAGTCAGCCCATCTAGGGGTCCTGGGTAGGCCATCTGGTGGTGTCCAGGGGCAGGCTTGCTGCTGGAGTCCTTGGGCAGCCTGGTACAGGAGTGAGTGGAAAGATTGGGTCTATGGTATTGTGTCTGGCCCTGGGCACAGCTGGGACCCTGAGTTCATGAGTAGTCCCACTGGAGCCTGGTTTGGCAGGTCCTCATTGAGAGCCTCCAGCCACAGGAGTCATCCAAGGCCATGGGAGTTGGCCAGTGCTGGGATGATCTGAGATCCTTGGTTCACGGGAGCCTGCCAGGAGCCTGATGTCATGAGAGACAGCTTGTGCTGGGGTAGGCCAGAAGTCTGGATTCCTGGGAGCCTGCTGGGGTCCTGGGGTGACAAGAGCTGCCTGAGGCTGCAGGAACCAGCAGGCATTGGGTCAAGATGGAAGCCTTGGTTCATGGGAACCTGCTGGTGCCTGGTTCAATGGGAGATGTCTGTGGCCACCTGAGTCATCAAGCACCTGGGTGAGCTGAGGGTCTGGTTTTGTGGGATCCTGCCAGGAGCATGGTTCTGTGAGAGCTGTCTATGGCTGCTAGAACTGGCAGGTGGTGTAGTGAGCCAGGGGCCTGAGTTCCCAGCAGCCCCCGAGGAGCCTGGTGCCACGGAATCTACCTGGAGTTGCTGGAGCCAGCAAGTGCTGGAGTGACCTTGGGTCCTGGGTTTGTGGGAGCCCACTGGGTGCCCTGGTACAGAAGCTGCCTGTGGCTGTGGGTGCTGCCTGTGGCTGCCTGGAGTAGGCAGGAACTTGGGTGAGCCAGAGTCTGGATTCACCAGAGCCCACCAGGAGCCTGGTGCCAAGAACACCACTTGGGGTCACAGGAACCACCTTGGGCTGCTGAAGATAGCAGCCTGTAGGCTGAGATGGGGGCCTGGGTTCCCAGAAGCTGGTGTGAGCCTAGTGTCAAGGATGCTGCTTGAGGCCACCAGAGCTGGCATGCTCCAGGGTGAGCCAGGGGCCTGGATTTGCAGAAGCCTGCAGGGAGCCAGCTAGGTCCACGGGAGTCAGCCTGGGGCTGGGGCAGGCTGGCTCAGGGGTCTGTGGTGAAGTCAGGCAGAGTGGAGAAGTCTCTTCTTGTTGGGAGGTATTTGATTAATGATTCAGTCTGATTATTTGTTACGGGTCTGTTCAAGAATTCTATTTCTTCATGATTTAGCTTTCATAAGTTGTTTCTAGGAATATATCTATTTTGTCTAGGTTATCCAATTTATGAGTGTACACTAGTTCAGAATAGTCTCTTCTGATCTTTTTCTTTCTGAAGCCTCAGTTGTACTGCCTCTTCTTTCATTTCTGATTTAGTTTATTTGAGTCATCTCTCTTTTTTTCTAAATATTTTATCTAAGGTTTTATCAATTATATTGTTTCAAAAAATCAACTTTTACTTTTATTGATCTTTCATACTCTCATTTTTTTCCACTCTCCTCTTGGTGCCTTCCATCCTTCTGCTCACTTTGGGTTTCATTTTTTCCTTTTCTAATGCTGTGTGTTGTAAGTCAGGTTGTTTCTTTGACATCTTCTCTTATAATGTACAAGTTTATCACTATAAACTTTTCTCTTAGTACTACTTTGGTGCATCCTATAAGTTTTGGTGTGTTTATTGTTTCTTTTTGTATGTCTTGAGATATTTTCTAATTTCCTTTTTGATTTATTCTTTGATATACTTTTAAGTTTAAGAGTTTTGTTGTTGAACTTCCACGTATTATGAATGTTCCCGTTTTCCTTCTGTTATTGACTTCTGGTTTCATGCCATTGTGTTTGGAAAAGATACTTGGTATTATTTCAGTTTTCTTAATCTTTCTTGTTAAGAGTTGTTTTGTGACCTAACACGTGATCTGTTCTTTAAAATAGCCCATGTGCTCTTGAGAAGGGTGTGCATTTTGTTGCTGTCCAGTAAAATATTCTGTGTATGTCTCATAGGTCCATTTAGTATTTAATGTTTTCATGTCTGCTATTTCCTGATTTTCTGTCTGGATACTCCATCCATTGTTAAAAGTGAGGTATTGAAGTCTCCTACTATTTGCAACTTATATAACTGAGAAGACTCTAATATTGAGAATATTATAAAGATCTCTTAGAATTCAATTACAAAAGACAAGTCAATGAAAAGGGGTAACCAACTGGGATAGACGTGTGTCCAGAAAATACATAGATGGCCAATAAGTACAAGATAGATGCTCAGTATCATTAATAATTAGGAAAATGCAAATTCAAAGCACAGTGTGATACTATTTCATGCTCAAAATGAAGGCTATATTCAACATAATGGAAAATGACAAGTGTTGGTAAAGATGTGGAGAAAGGGAAACCTACATACATTACCGGTAGGAAATTAAAATGATGCAGCCACTGGAGAAAACAGCTTGGCATTTTTAAAAATCTTAAAGCTAGAATAACCATTGACCTGGACAGGCCCATGGTATATGTCTAAAAGAGCAAACTTGCCCATGGACATTCAAAGCGGCATTGTTCACAATGATCGAAAAGTGGAACAAACCCAAATTTCTATCCAGTTATGGCTGCATAAACAAAATGTGGCCTATTCATACTATAGGATATTATAGAGCCATGAAAAGGAATAAGCTACTGCTACATGCTAGGCCATGGATGAACCTAGAAACATGTGTGCTCATTGAAGCCATCCACAAAGGCCACAGATAGCATGAAACCATTTGAATGAACTGTCCAGAATAGGCAAATCCATAGGGGGAGAAAACAGATGAGTTGTTTCCATGGGCTTGGGTTAGGAGAAAATAAAGTGTGAATGAGTATGGGTTTGTTTGGGGGTGTTGAAAATGTTCTGGAATTAGTTAGTGGTGATAGCCACATGACTTAATCATTGTACTAAAAGCCACTGAACTGTATACTTTAAAATGCTTACAACGGAGTCTTCTACGCTAAGCAGATTTTCTCCCATAAAAATTTTGAATTTTTTAAATTAATTAGAGCATTGGTTAATTTTAAGTTGGTTGGGGTATTTAATAAGGGTAATTAATAGAGTTATTAGGGGTAGGGCAGGTTGTAGCCAAGAGAGTAAACATCTGATGAGGGCTGCAGTAACAAATCCTATGATTATACAAGCAACAGTCTAAAATCCAGTCCATTGCCATTGTTCCCAGCTTGGAGAGACCAGCCATGAAAATAGGTCAGTGATCTCGGGGGCCTTGGGTATCTGTTCAAAGATTTGGGTAATATTATGCACTATTTTAACCTCTTGGGCCATCTGGTGGAGGTAGGTTTGAACTTGTGTGTTGACGTACATTAAGCAAGTGGTTCTAGGAAAGGCACGATGCCTTCTTTCCTTGGCCAGTATAGACAGTCTAGGGCGAGGCCATTTTATAAAACCATTTAGGCAAGAGACTCATGAGACTGTTGTACAAGGGCTAGGATAGGTTCCTATGGAGTTGTTGTCCATGTTGTGTTAAGGTTGTCGATACTTCTTGGTTGCCTCAGTTTGCTGATTATGTGTGGGTAGGGCCACCGCACCTGTGCCCAGTCCAGTTAGTCAATCCTAGTAGAACTGAACACTCAGTGCTATAGGACTGACAATGTCTCTATGGGTTGGTGGTAGCCAGTCAGGGCAGGAAACTCAGAGGACCTGCGACCTGAAAGAAGCAGGTTGAAAGAGAGACAACGATGCATTGCAGAATATAGTCTGGAGAAAGCTGCTCAGAGGGCTGGGGAAGAGAGACGCTCACTGGGTGAGAGCCTTGTGATATCAGCCCACAGTGCAACCTAAAAGTGGATGCTCCTGGTGTAAAATATTCATTAGGAGTCTTGGAGGTAAAATCAGTAATTTGCACCCATTGACTGGTTACTTGTGCTATATGATTTCAGGGGGTATGGTTAAAGTGTTTGTGGGCCAAGAGCTGTTTGGGCCTGGGCACAAAATCCCCAAGGTGGCCTCGAAGGCTACCCCAAAATGACCCCTCAAGGAGCAGTTGGGGCAGAAAGTGGGGAGAGCATTTTGAAGGAAGCCTGGGGCAAAGATGGTGTTGTTCGATGGAGTTGGCTACAACTGAGTCTCTCCGCAGGGTGAGCCCTTCAGCTGGGGTATAATAGGTGATTGGAGGCCAAGTGACAGACCCTGTGACTCCTGATTCCCAGTATATGCGCAGCCCTCTCAGCCCATTGGACATAAATGGTGGTGGTGTTTCTGAAGCATCTTGCTGGCAGTGTGGAAGCTATATGGGACATGTGGTGGGAGATGTCATGATAGTGTCGGGAGGAGCTGTGTGTGAGATTACGGTGTTGAAAGGGAAGGACTGGAGGCAGGTGCAGTGGGTGTGTGACCAACAATGGTCAGTGAAGGGACAGTCAGGGTGAACTGGGGAAATCAGAGACCAGCAGAAGTCACGTGTTTAAACAAGACACCAGGCCCAAATGGAGCCGCTTAGGCTAAGCCCCACGTCAACAAGCTGAGACTTAATTAGACTTTTGGCCCTCCCAGGAATGGAATCTTAAACCAGTCAATGGGGAATCGCCTGATGCGCAGCAGGTAGCTCATCTTCCTGATAGAGCCCTGCCATCCCCTAAAGGAAGGTAACCTTGCAGTAACTAACCATCTTTTTTGTCTAGTGTAACTTCCTTGTTCCTGATCCCTTCTGCCTATAAAAGTCTTTCATTTTGTACAGCTTCTTGGAGCTCCTTTCTCTCTGCTAGACTGGATGCTGCCTGAATCATGAACTGTTGTATAAAGCCAACAAGATGTTTAAAATTTGCTCACTTTTATTTTGTTTTGTACCAGTTTGGTGGCAGCAGTGGGATCCAAAGGAGACATCTGATGGCTTAGGGGATGAGAAACACAGGCATTGGTACCTGCAAAACCTTTGAGTTCTCCATCCTTTTTGCTGTTTCTGAGGGCCGTGGGTAAGTTCCTCTCGGATCTGAGATCCACTGTCTTTGCGTTGAGCTCCCGATCTAACTGGCTTTCCAGTCTAAGGTCAATGGGTCAGTCTCAATTGACAAGATGCTCTATCAGAGCATCAGTATTAGCCCTTAGCTAGTCCGCTGTGCCAGACAAAGGCTTAGCAGGTCAGCTTGAGTTGGCAGATGATTCTACCAGGATCCTGATTCCCTGGCCCTTGCTTAGTCAACAGTCCCTATTTGTTGGGGTCTGCTGGTTGAGTCTGCAGTCTCCATGTGTTAGGGTCTGCTGGTTCAGTCTGTAGTTTTTGGTAATGGAGAGGAGTGGAAGAAATGTGTTCTCCATGCACACCCAGTCTTTGAAAACTTCCCACGTACATTTTACATACATTTTGCCCTCTGTTGACTGTAGATAGGTTCTAAGGAAATGGTGAAGCACAGTGAAGAGGAATTGTGGATATCTGCATGACTATCTTGAGGAGTGCCGCCCCCTCAACCTGAACAGCCACCCAGCACTACTAGAAATGAAAGACATCCCATCACCATGGATTGGAAGACTCCTTATTGTGACGATGTCAGCATTATCCCAAGAGATCAACAAATCCAGTGCAGTCCTTATCAAAATCCCAAGGACGTTTTGTGCTGAAATAGAAAAAAAAAATCCTAAAATTCTTATGGTATCTCAAGTAAGCCCAGATACCAAAAATAATCTTGAAAGGAGATACTAAGTTGGAGGACTGATTCTTCCTTGTTGAAAACTTACTGCAAATCTACAGTACCAAAACAGCATTGAAATGGTGTAAAGACAGCCATATTGACCAATGGAAACAGAATTGAGAGCCCAGAAATTAACCCTCACCCGCGTGATCAAATGATGTTTGACAAGGGTGCCAAGATTATTCAATGAGGAAAAGTCTTCTCGACAAGTTGTCTTGGAAAAAGTGGATATCTACTTGCAAAAAATCAACTTGGACCCTTACCTAACACCACATACAAAGCTTAATTCCCAGTAAATCAAAGACCTAAATGTAAGAGCTAAAACTATAATACCCTTAGAAGAAAACAGCAGGGTGACAGGAGACAAAGGTTAAATCCTTCTCCCCAATGGGCTGTTGAAAAGGGCTTTTTAAGGGCAAAAGAGTGGGTGCGGGAATGTTGGGGGCAGTCCTAGGCATTTTGCACAAGAAGATTTTCATATTCTGTAATACACCCCACATTCAAAAGGCAGTGTCCTTAACATGATCGGCAGAGGAGTTCTTGGTCTCCCAGGTCATCCTCCAGTCACTTGTGCAGCCACAGTTTGAGTCTTGCCAGCCGTCTTGTGGTTTACTGGCTCAAACCAGTTGAAACTTGCTCAAGGAGAAAAAACGGAGTTTCTGAAAAACAACTCATGGCCCAAGACTAGATCCTTAGTAAATATCATATGGAATGTGGCTTAAGAAAGTAGTCTCCAAGGGACCATTGATAAAAATCTGGTTGGGGCCCCATTTGATTTTGGACTTGGTTTTGGCCCTGGCTATGGTATCTGTGCAGGGATGTATGGATATGCAAAATGTGGAATATACATACAATATCATATTATTCATCCTTAACAAAGGAAGGAAATTCTAAGATATGGCACACCATGGGTGAACCTTCAGGATATTGCTCTAAATGAAATAAGCCAGTCACAAAAATACAACCTTGTGTGATTTCCCTTCTATGAGTTTCCTGAAATCGCCAGATGCATAGAGACAGAAAGTAGAACGGTGTTTGCCAAGATCTGGGAGGAGAAGGAATGGGGGGTATTCATGAATGGGTATAGAGTTTCAGTTTTGCAAGATGAGAAGAGTTCTGAAGATGGATCATGGTGATAATTGCACAGCAATATTAATGTCTTCAATACACTTAAAGCATACTTAATGTATCGATGGGGCCTGATAACTTGTCCTGGCTGAGCACGTGCTTGTGCTATTGCACATCTTACCCCTCACTGTACAGTTGGGAAACTGGCCCAGACCACAGGAGGTAGTCAGAGTCCCGAAGACTAGACAGAGCTCCAGCTTCCTTGGCCAAGGCTCTGCCCCTTCCCTCAAGTTTCCTTTGGTAATGAGAGGTATTAAGATCCTAGGGGGTTGCTGCCCACTCCTGTCCATATGGGGTCATATTCCTCTCCTCATCATCGCATGTGCACAGGCACAGCCACTCACACTGATTTCTCATGTGGGGGCCATGGAGGTGCAGTCAAGTAAGAGCCGACACCGGGGAAATGATAAGAGGCAGGAGGGAGAGAGGTTGGAGGCAGCTCTCTCACGGGGCCATAGCATCCGTTCTCCTAGATATATGCCCAGGGCCCCATAGATGGGCAGAGGAATCCCTATGGTTCCTAAGTTTCTACCTGTTCCAGACCCATCTCTGGCCCAACTTGGCGAGCACAAGACTGGAGTCCTGCAGTCCACCTCTGTGGGTACCCAGAACTGTGATGAGCACATCCTCCTCTTGTGTAGGCATTGGTAACAGAAGAGAAGATCTCAGTGAGGGTCCTCCTGTATAAAGTGGAGTGCATCCAGCCGGTGATTCCAAGGGTTCCATTCACTCGCAACGTGTCTGTTGGACTAGGTTCTCTGTTGATGACCTACTATGCTCTGAAACGCTGAGAAAATGCTTTCCACACACTTGAGATCATTTAGGCTTGGGGGCTTGGGCGGATGAGAAGTTGGGATAAGGAAGAAGATGACAGAGCACTAGACACCAAGTCTAGAGACGAGAGAGAAGACCAGTCCTTGTTCTCATCTGCAGGTCCAGAGGTCCTCATCTGGCAGCAGGGTCATTGTCCTGGTTGAGGTTGGATGTCTCAGGAATGAAGAAGACACCTGGTGGGGGAAAGCAAGATGGGGGAAAAGGTAGGCTCCCGAGATTCCTCCAACTCCCTCGAAGGTGACAGGTCCTGCTCTTTTACCCCTAGGAGTCTGGGCATCCTCTGTCTTGAAGACACCTGAATAAAGGTTCTTTTCTGTTTGATGGCATTTTGGCAAGGGCTGCAGTGCTAGTGCTTGCCACCAGGGGACGAGCAGCCACTTGTGTTAGTGGTGGCCAGTGAGTTTTTGTTTTTATTTTTTTTCAGTTGTATTGAGATATACTTGATATACAGCACTCTGCAAGTTAACATTGCTTTGTGGTATATTTGAAAGTTGCTAAGAGAGTAGATTCTAAAACTTCTCATTACCAGGAAAAAACCTTTTATTTTTGTTTGGTGATTGACGTTAAATGAACTTATTTTGGTAACAATTACATGGTTATTACATAACATATATTACATATTACATACAAATTACATAATATATATATACATCGAGTCCTGCTGCTGTAAACCTGGAATTTACATGGTGCCCACTGAACTTTACTTGACTCCTGGAGCAGTGAAGAGTCAAGCAGAGGTCTTTCTGGCTGTCCCCTTGCCTCAGAAACAACTTGTACCTCCTATTACTAGTGTTCATCTCCACAATCAAAGTTGGTCAGAAGCAGGGGGAGGGGTGCAAGATCTTCCCATGTACTCATTCAGCAGCTGTGCACTGAGCACTCACCCTGTGCTAGGTGCCCTGGTGGGCCAAAGTGCAGGATGAAAATGACCAAGTGGTCCCTGCCTGCCAGGAGCTCACAGCCTAGAGGGGAAATGGACAAAAGCAAAGACATGAGAAAGAAAAGAGCAAGTGCTGTAGAGAAACACAGCAGGAGGCTGTGAGGGAGGGCTGGGCGTCACTGGGTAGGAGGGTCTGAAAGGCCTCACTGGGGTGGCATTTGCTGGGACCAGAATGACAAGAGGGAACCAGACCTGCACGACTCTGACAGCAGTGTGTCAGGGAGATGGCACCACTGGTCCTGAGTCTCACAGGCAGAAGTGAGTTTGGCCAGAGGAGGTTAGAAAGGTGGCCAGTGTGGCTGGAGGGAGGCTGGGAGGAGAGAACAGGAGCTGGGGTGGAAGGTAGAGCCAAGGCCTGGTAGGCTGTGTCAGTTACCTTTCCCTCTCTGACTTCATTGCCCCTAACCTTGCATTTCAAAACTACAAATGTTGACTATCTCACAATTTGTGTGGATCAGCAATCCGGCATATTTTAGCTGGGTGCCTCTGCTTCAGTGAGTTTAACAGGTTGGTGCTGTGGCCTCAACTGAGGCTCAACTGGGGGAGGACTCGCCCCCAAGTTCACTCTCAGCCTTCAGGGTTCAGTTTGGACTGAGAGCCTGAGTTTCTTTCTGTCTGTTGGCCTGGGCACCCCCGTGCTTCTCTCCTGTATAGGCCTCCACATTGTGCAGCCCCAAACACTGGTATTTGATTCCTCAGTTACAGGGAATCGATAGAGTGTGTGTGAGAGAGAGAGATGGAACATGAAAGAAGGAGTAAGAGGAAGTGAGAGACTTTGTTAGTTAAAATTTAGACTAGACATCTCATCACTTTGGCTGTTATTATGTTCAGAAGCCAGTTACTAACTACTTAGTGGTTCCACGGGGATGGCTATACCATGAGTGGGGCTTACTGGGTACCACTGTAGAGGTTGCCCACTTCATAGGCCAAGATGAGGCACTTGGGTCTCATTCTCCACAAAACAGTAAACAATTGAATGGTTTTATGCCGCAGGATGGCAGTATCTAAATTTCCATTAGCTTCAACCCCCTCATCATGCTAACCTGAATATGAGGCCAGGTTGGAAGCGACTGTTCCAATATCATATTGCTAGAACCCAGGCCTGTTTTGAGTGGTGTTCTGTGCTACATATCACCCCTTCTTATTATTATTCCATCTCTAAGTTTAGGTACATGTGACACTAGCCCACAGGGGTAATAGATATTATGTTATATACACCGGGTAACGTCCCTAGGAAGTAGACTCTAGCTTGATCCTCATGGTGCAGGTTTGGAGACTGGGGAGGACCTGAGTGGCACAAGGACTTTCCCAGGATGCAGAACTGGTAAGAAAAAGAAGGTCTGCATTCATCCCTGTCTCCTCAAAGCTACAACCCGACTTAGGTTTCCAGAGAGCTGTGGCTATGGCTGTGTATGCTCCTTGTGTACAGTTCAGGAGATGATATGGGGGAGGAGGCTGAGCGGCCCGGGCCCAGGGGCAGCTCTGGACAAGTTTGATTGAGGGACGGGGCCCAGGTAAAGGAATCTTGAAAAATGATCTACTTCCTTGGTCATAGACCCCGACAGATCTTAGAACTCTGGTAACCAGGCACCCACAGGCCCCCATCCAGCTCACTTGATTGGAGACAGTCAACGGGCAAAAATATTTTGTTGTTGTATCCCAACTTTTGGAGAATCTGGACTCAAAATAGGCCAGAAAGAGAATCTTTTTGACATTTCCGACGTTGGCACAGCCGTCATCCCCGATGCCTCTGGGCATCTGGCAGGAGGCAGTGCCGGCCAGGACACAATTGTGATCCCACCTGAGCATCACCACACCCCTTGCCCCTCATCGTGTGTGTGTGTCTGTGTGTCTTTGAAGAGGGGGGAAGGCAGGGCATGAGGGGTAGGTCATTCCTGGGCAGGAGCTGGTGGTTAGGTGTCGGAAGACTGGTGGGTCTGTCATGTTCATACCCCAGGTCGTGGCTGGCAGCATGAGAATGTGAGCTCCTCCACTCATATGTTACCGAGCCATGGAGGTTTGATCTCCTTCCCTTCCTGACCACAGTTCTTTGCAGGGATGTCCCTCTGTGACTGAACAGAGGAGCAGACTTTCTCTTGGGTGTCGGCCCCAGTGGCAGTGTGCAGCCAGCCCCTGATTCCTTCTGGCCCAGCTCCCGGGCAGTCTTTGCAAAACTCCACTCAGGAGGTCATCGAGGAGATGCCCAATGGTTTCAACTCCAACTCACTAGACAAGGGGCAGGTGCATGAGGCCACAAACACCATCTAGTGCTGCTCTGAGGTGAGAGCAGGAGCAGAGGGTCTCCGCACTCAGGACCTTGGGATGATGGGGTTGGACCAGAACTTGGGGAGGACCAGACTGGGGCTGTCCCTTTTTCAAGCTAAAGGGGATGTACATGCAGGTCACCTTGCCTGATTCGGAGCTGAGCTGCCATGACCCTCTTACCCTTGCTCAGTGTGAGCTTCTGGAGGCCACTGAGACAGAGTCAGAGTGTAAAGGGGACCGCAGCCTGGGTGCCCCTGGAAGGGAAGTGGGATCATTTCTGTGTTTAGAAGGACACATGGAAAGTTAGCTATATGGGTGAACCTTTCTCTTTATCCAGCTCCAGCGCCAGCTACAGAGCTCCAGCCACAAGGAGTGGCTGTGCCAACTCCATGAGGTAGAAGAGATGGAAAGCTGGGCAGGGCCTGGTCTATCAGTAAGGAGGGGAACTCACTGTGTGCAGCCAGATCCCTGGTGGCCCAACTGTCTGCTCAGGAGGCTCAAGAGACTCAGGACCTGATGCGTACTTCACTACAAGGGAGACAGACAAGGATAGTGGTTGTAGCTGCCATGGGGGAATGTGCATCAGAATGGGGAGTGGGACCAGAGGGGGTATCCCGGTGGTGGAAGATGCCCCCTTGGGATGAGCCGAGTTGAGCCACCGTCTGGAGCTTGGAGTTATCCAGGACAGGGTGGGTGCAAATGACCCTCTCCCTTCCCTGCCAGTATTGAGTCCTGGGTCATCCTGTGCTGGGTGTCCTCGGTGGACAGGGAAGAAAACCTAGGGATTCTCGTAAGGCTCAGGCCACATCCTGAGCTTCCTGAGCTCCAGCTCTAAACTGTGACCCAGTGTGGGACTTTGGGGGCTGTGGGCACAGAACTGGCATGTGGTAGGGCTGGGTGACACTCCCCTTGTTCCCCAGGAGCTTTTCCGGAAGGTGTTGCCCTCTCAGTGCCTGGGTTCCACCTGGGGCAAGAGGAACAATCCCAGCAATGAGCACCTGGCACCCACTCTCCAGGCCACCCTCGACCACATCAGAAGGGTGGCCAGTCTCGTCATCACCCCCTGCCTCGGGGACCCGAGCATGAGTGTGCCAGACAGGGCTAGGGTGGTGGAGCACTGGATCCAGGTGGCCCAGGTATGCTGTGGGTGGCCTAGTGGAGCCCCTCTCTGGAGCCTTGGGAACTGACTCTCCACCTTTATCAGCTCCCAGGATTGAAGTGTGGTCTAAGCCCCTGCACAGTCTCTAGGCCCTTCCTGCCAGGGGCCCACTGATCTTGACTCCAGGTCCCAGTGGGAGGATGCTCACTTCCTACCTGACTCCTTCCCTGGGTTCAGCTAAAGTCCTCCTCCCTGTGAGTGTTACTCTTTGGGTCCTAAATGTGCCCTTCTGGGGCTCCCTGAGCATCTGTCTCATCCAGGAGAGGAGATTTAAATAGAAGGGGACCGAAGCTAGAGCAAGCGGAACTGCAGCGCCCCACCTCACAGCTCACTCTCTTCCCTTCCCCAGGAGTGCAAGATCCTGAAGAACTTCTCCTCGCCCTGCACTGTCATCTCTGCTCTGCAGAAAACCTCCACAAACCACCTGAAGAACACACAGCGGAAGTTTCCTGGTGGGTAGTGCCCCTCTCCATAGGAGGATCAGGGTGGATGGGGGATCTCCTGTATGTCTGCCATTGGCCCCTCAGTCAGCTAGGAACTCCTGGGAGGCAGCAAATGCTGGGGACAAGGCCTGGGCCTCGGCAGGCAGTCTCTAAGCCTCCTGGTGTCCTTAGTGCACCAGTTCTGTTTCAGGACTTGGTTTCTCTAAATGTCAGGTACTGGGTTGAGCCACATTAGAGATTTTCAAGTGTTCATAGCTACAGAACTCGACTCCCAGTTGAAACTCAAAGTGGTCAAAAGAGAGCTGCTCTGTAGAGCTGGGGAGTGGAGACCCCAATGACCAACAGGAGAGTCCCCTCCCAGTCCCACGAGACCTTAGCGCTCAGTGGATCCCAGTGAGAACACTCTTCCAGGGAGGTTGAATCTCTCGGGTTGTCAAAGAAAAGGGATTTGCATTCAGACCCCTCACATTATCCCTACATTTATCTTTCCCTCTTTCCCCTCCCCTCAGGGAGATCCCTGAAAAACTTAAGGAGCGCTATAGCCAAGACAAGTCCTTGAGCAGAGAACTGATGACCAAGGTAAAGTGGAGGCTAGGGGACTGGAAAGAGAGGAGGAGTAGGGGGAGAGGGACTGAGCAGGCTGTGGTTTTGATAGTTTCTGACTTGAACTTTCTCTGAGACATTCCCGTCTATCTTGTCCAGGTTAACAAGCAGAGGGATCTGTTTGGCCCATGGGCCGGTGGGGTGCTGTTTTTGCGCAGGAGGCCCTGGTCACGGGACACAGTGGTGTTAGCTGGGTTGTTCCAGAATATGTTGCCGAGCTGTTGCCATCAGCAGGTCTCTGGCTTCCATGCACGTTCATCTTGATGGATGTAGCTTCTTCCAGGCTGTTGGGTGGTTGGGGGGGTTAGCCCTCAGCCTTCCTGAGGACAGGAAGCCAGGCACCAGCAGCTCCTTCTGTCTTCACCATGTCTCCAGGGGTGGGTACACTGCCTGCCCCAGGGACGGGCACAGCAGGGGATTCCCCTGGCCCAAGTGGACAAACAGGCTGCTCAGCCTTGGGTCTGAGTGGCTGCACCAGAGACAGATGTGTGTGCATTGTGGGACTCCCCACTGGACGCCTAGAGCAGTCACTCAAGTCAACCACAGGAGTCTCACCTGAGTGCCTGGTTGGCAATGACATAGGCCCCAGGTGGCTTATGAGAAGCGTCTAGGCAACTGATGGATTCTTAATGGATCCTGCTGAAAGGACGTTAAGAGCTTCATGTAAACGAGGGAGCAAAGCGTCCTGTCACCTCCTTACTTGTGGATCAGAGGTGACACCTTGCGGGTCCAGTTCCCGAGTGGATAAAGAAAGAGTTCAGTGCAGGGGAATATCCTGAGTGGTACTTTGGCGAGGAGAAGCCTTTGGCATGGCCTCTGTCCCAGCCTGGGGGCCAGACACTCCACGGGACTAGACAGGAGCCACTCAACCAGACTCCAAAAACGCCCCATCCTCTCCATCCATGGCTCGGACCAGGACCCATATTTGAGAGCTCAGGGGAAAGGACACTTGTCAGTGGTGAGGATGGGGGTTAGGTGAGGATGTTGGAGCAAGGCCTGTGGCTGGTAGGGGCAAGTGGCCTCTCCTCTGTGGGCCCCTGAGCAACTCACTGCCCCTGTTTGGGCCTCTGTCTCCTCATCAGGGAAATGGAGGGTCATCATGTGGTGCAGGCCTCACAGGGTGGTAATGAGGCAAGAGGGAGGAAAGGAATGTGGGAGCTTTCTGCCTGCTCCACCTGGAGGGGTGAGGGTGAGAAAAATGGTGACAGTCATGTGACATTGAGTCCTCAGGAGAACTGTGAGGTAGCTGGAGTTCTCACACATTCCAGATGAGGAGACAGGCTCGGGGAGGCCAGACCAAAAGCCCAAGCTCACACCCAGAGTAAGAGTTGGAGCTGGGCTTGTTCTGGAATCACAAGACTTTGGAGGGTGGAGTGGCATTGGTACCAGTTGACTCGAATCAGATGTCCAGAGTCAGAGGCCAGTGGTGCTGGAGAGAAATGGGGCAAGGGGAGTATGGCCCGGTGACACTGTCCTCGACTCTGGCAGGAGGGGCCCTCCACGTTTGCCTCCAGGAGAGCAACCCCCAGAGAGTGCAGGAGAAGCAGCAGCAGCAGCAGCAGGTGAGTGTGCCTGTGGGGGAGGGGCTCTGCGCTCCCAGCTGGAGGCCTCAAATCAAGAGAGAGGGACCCTTCCTCTTGGTGCCACAGTGCCTGAATCCCCCAGTAGAAGTGACCAGAAGGAGGGCCTGGAAGAGCTGGTGCAGGATGGGTTTGTTGTGGGGAGGGCCAGGGACCACATACCCTGTGATTTGCCAGAAGCCGGCCCTGGGAGGTGAGGAGGAGGAGTGTGGTGTTCTTGGGGTGTGAAGGGAGGAAGAATTGAGGGGAGGCTGTTAAGGGTCCTAGGCTGCTCCTCGTGGGATCCCTGGTGTGGGCCAGGAGGCTGAGGGTGAGGATTTTTCAGGGGAGGGTCTGCAGGGAGCTGACTTGAGAGCAAGGGCTCATCCCACGTGTACCCCGGTGTCACAGGGTGACGTCCCCTATCTTGGCACATTCCTTGGTGACCTGTTGATGCTGTGTCTGGCGATGGGTGATTATCTCCAGGTGGGTGAACCTGAGGACCAGGCAGGGGACTAGGTTCCTGAGTCTTGGGATGCGGGATACCCCGCACTGAGCTCTGAGCTCTCAGCACTTGGCACATCTCCTCTCATGAGAGCCTCGCAGCTGCCCCTGGGAGCTGGGGCATCAGGCCCATCTTAGGGATGAGTGAACAGAGGCTCCGCCTGAGACACCCATTCTGGTTACTCAGGCTGGGGAAGCTCAGAGCTGCCTGATGGCACAGCTGCATGAGGTTTTATCTGAGCTGGACTCATCCTCTCCCTCCCATGCTGCCCATGGAAGGTGAGAGAAGTTGGGCCCCTCCAAGTCAGACAGCACATAAGTGGCTGAGCAGTCCCCTCTGCCTGAGGCCTCAGCCTCAAAGTCTGTCATCAGAGAGGGTTGTGCTGCCAGGTCCCTCAGCCTCACCCCCATGTCCTCCTTCTCTGGAGCCCAGAGCCTGGCCTAGGTCCAAGTCCTCTTTTCTCTGCATGCCCCACCCCCTCTGGGGACCTGGCAGTAGTGCAACATGAGAAGGGGTGGGCATAGGGGCCTAGTCAGGCTTAGGGGGCTCTGTCTGATGGACTCTGGCTCTCTGCCTTCCAGGGGAATGAGATCAACCTTGAGAAAAGTACTGAGGTGAGCGGCTGTGGCTCTCCCTGCAGGGGAGGGGAAGGAGGTGGAAATCAGAGACCTTCTGGGCAGAACAGTCCCTGGCTCCACCCCCTGTATCTTACATTGAGTGGAAGATTTTGATAACAGAGAAGTGGGAGACCCATCCAATTGGCGGGTGGGTTGAGGGGAGGACGGCCTCAAGGAAAACTTCCTGGAGGAGGGGCTGATTATTCCCATTCTGAGAACAAGTAGAGCCTGGGTGGAACTGGAGGGAAGGAGGGTTTCCAGGACTGGTCCCCTGCCCCACTCCTCACCCCCCACAAGGCCCCTGCAGCATCCCCCACACAGTCCCTGTCTCCATCCTCTCCTTCCCTCTGGTCCCAGGAACACCGAGTCATGAGGGAGATCCTGCTGCTCCAGGTGGCTGCAAAGAATTACAACCAGAGCCCGAGGACCGATTTGGGGCCTGGTTCCAGGACATGGAGCTGCTCAATGAGAATGATAGGTGAGGGTGGGCAGGAGTTGTGTGAGGGCAGGGGTGGATTCTCCCTGTTGGCCAGTCTAGAGAGCCTGTTTCAGTGGCCCCCCAGTCAGCCCTAGGCCTTATTGCGTGGCGACTTGTGGGACATCCAGAATCCAGCTGCTGGGCAGTCAGTGGGGGGACACCAGAGGTGTGGATCCTGGTAGGCTCACAGATGCCTCTCTGTCCTGTAGCTACAGCCTGTCCTGCCAGCTAAGGCCCCAGGCCTAGTTGGCCAGCAGAATACTCAAGGCCAAGAAGAACCGGCTGTCATCAAGGTCAGGGGTGAGTGAGTGTCTGGGCCGGGGTGACTGACTCCTAGGGGTTCAGTAAGGCTTTCAGGCTAAACGTGGCCTTGGGGAGTCGGACAGCTGGCACTGGGATCTCAGCTCCACTACTGAGCAGTCCTGTGACTGGGGTGACTCTCTTCAGCTTCCTGAGACTCCGTTTCCTCCTCTGTGAAATAGGTGATACTAAATGATCACTCTCGTGGCAGGGACGAATGGGGTACTGGTGGCTGACAGCACTGAGCACAGGGTCTGGAGCACCCAGTGCAGTGGGGACAAGGTGGGGGGCCATGATTCTGAAGGAGGCCCCCCAAGATAACCTGACTCTTCTACTCAGACCCCAGGCCCCAACACCGAGCCCCATACCAGTGGCCGATCACAGCCCCATCCTCAGCAGCGGGGACACAGCTGGGAGGCTTGCGATGCACAGGGCCAGCTCCTCACACACGACAGGAAGGGGAGTATTGTAAGCTGATTCCTGGGGCCCCCTGGAGTCCAAGAGAGAGGGGATGACCCCACCCCAGCTCCCTGACATCTCTACCCCAGCACCTATTCACCCATTGGGGAGGGACAGTAGTTATTTGTTGTAAATAATAAATGCCATATTTGAATATTATATTCAAGTCCTGTTCCCTTTACAGCCTGGGAGTTGTGGTGTGGTTCTGTCGCTTTCTGTAGGCATGTGAGAGAGACACAGAATCTCACATTTCTCCTTGAATCAAGAACTCTTCTGGGTCATCAGCTTATTGTATGTGGAGAAGGGAGAAGGGCCAGCCCCTTCCCTGACTAGTTGGGACACACCCAAGTCCCCCTAACTCAGAGGACAAGTTCATTTCAGTATCATTCATTTCCTCCAGGAGCAGACACGACTCCCTGCCCATTCTCTTGGGATTTAAAGGTTGAAGGTACTTTCACAGGCAGAGCAACAACCACTGAAATGTGGGTGTGTTTAAAACAGCACTAGCCAGGACCATGTCGTGCCACAGGCAGGGGCTGCCATTCTACGTTCTGGAGGAACAGGGACTGTATCCTACTTCTCTTGTTGAGGTTTATTCTGACCAAATTTTAGGAACTTGTAGTTTTCTAGTTCAATCTCTGGAATTGCATCAGCTGTAAGTGAGGAAAACAATGTAAAAAGATCAAAACATGTATGTGGAAAGGACAAGGCTCGAGGAAGTTCATTTACAAATGAACTAAAGGCAGGCAAGATTTTCCCTCCTGAGGCCCCTCTAGGGGCTCCGTGTTCACCTCTGACCTAGATTTGAATCCTGCTGGGAACCTTGTCCAGGACTCTGAATTCCTTTTCCTGCTTGTTTTGTATCCAAGGGGAGAGTTTTTGACGCAGCTTTTAAGGCTACAGCTGGGCCTCGTTCCATAAACATGACTGCTCCCTGTGAACTAGGATTCTCAGCACCCCTGCCTTCCTTATGCAATTCCCTTTAGGGCAGAAATCCCCTAGAAGGCCCCCAGCCTCCTCCCTGGCTTGGCCTGATGGATCCCGAGTGAGCTCTGCTTTGCCAGGATAAGGGACCATAATCCTGGCCAGTCAGTGACCCCACACTGTCCCTTGCTGTCCAGGGTGACTTCTGAGGCCGTGTCATTCTGAGGTCCATGGTCTTGGACCATCCTCCAGTTTACACACTCAGTGTTGGTGTTACCAACTCGTCCAAATTGGGCAATTTGGCCCAAAACTTTAAAGTGTGTCGCCCCTGAATGGTTGTGTTTTTTTCCCCAGTCTTGTGCTGTGGTTACATTACAACCACCTGCTGGGGTGTGAACCCTGTTTGGAGCTTTGAAAGATGAGGCATGACAGGGGTGTGGGGGTGTCCAGCAGGGAATGCCACGGAAATGATGATCCATGGACGTGCATGAACACAGCCTTACCAATTAAAATGCTGAAATGCTTCCCATCTGGTTGTGAACAGAAACTGCTCTGAGCCCACACCAAGAAACCTCCCCATGACTAGAAGCTTTCAAAGGGTTACTAAGTCGCATTTTGAACCTCATCCCTCCAAAACACCCTGTAAGACAAGCGCCAGAGGAATTGCTTGGCACTTGTGAGTTATCCCCTCCTTTCTGATGGCTGCAAGTGTCACCCAGACACAGAAGCTGAACTCTGCCAAGGAAGCCTTCTCAGGACAGTCAGAAGCTGAGGATGAATCCTGGTTCCCAGCATCCCAGGCCCTTCCTGACATGGCAGAGCCACCCAGGAAAGTGATTTGGCAATGGAAAGAATGGGAAGGCCGTACTTTCCCTCCAAAGAGAAAGAGAAGTGCCAACAGCAAAAGCTTGATCCCTCAAATAGACAATTAAATCCCAACAGGCAGTGGGTTCTTGTCAGATTACTGATGCTGAAAAGGCCTCTTTTGATAATAGCATGATCCCCCAACTGCCATGTTCATCTACATGAATCAAATTTCCAACACATATGGATCTAAAACCTGAGGGAAATCTGGTATTTCCTTAGATGCAACTCTGAATTAGCATGCAACAAATAACATAAAAGTGGAGACTTAGAAGTAAATATCTAATTTGAGAACATAGACATCAAAGTGCTTTTGAAATAATATTTTGGAATCTATTGGAATATTACACAAAAAGAATAATCCACTTTAAGTAGATTTTACTGTGACTGTGAGGGGAAAAACTGAATCATCCCGTGACGTTTATAACTCGCTGCTGACTTGAAAGTAGAAATAAATAATGTATGTAGTAAAAGAAAATGAGAGAACAGCATGAAAAAGGAAGATCTTTCTCTCCTCACCTGAAACTCAACCTCTCACCTCAGAAAGAAACCACTGTCTATATTTTCTATGTCACGCAGCAGAGTTTAACAAAAGAAACGTATTGGTATGTTTTAAAGTTTCAAGAGCTTAAAGCAAGGAAACATTAGGGACGCTGTCAAGAGACTTCACTGAGGTGTCTGCTCCATTTCATCTGCTGTCAGGACGTCCTTCTTGACCCCTCACTTTCTCTGCCTCGCTAGCAAGTCTGTCCACCATCAGTGCTATCACCAGTCTCTCTCCTGTGCTCTTCACTACCATTTCCTCCTTCCTGATACCTTCCTCAGTCACCAGAAATTGTTGGCAGTGGAGCTGTGGAATGCCCAGATCAGCTCCTGGAGTCATCCTTGCCAAATCTGAAGACTGGCAGGAGTGGGCATGGGACCTGGAGTGCAGACCACCTGCGAGCACACCTGGCAGGGATTCACCTGTGTGACTAGGTGCAAGTTTTTGCAACGCTTTGGCAAGATTGAAAGGACTTACTAGTTGTCCTGCACTGCTGCAGGCCTGGAGTCCTTGTGGTCTCTCAGGCCAGCAGACCTGGTGGGGCTGGTCCAAGATGTCCTCCCAGAGACCTGCCATTGCCAAGATGGGATGGGATTCTAGTAACCTGCCTCTTGAATATGTCACTGGACATCCTCAAAGGGATGAAGATGCTTAAACCAGGCTTTGGTTTGGACTGGTTCCCACAGTCACACTGCTTCCTCTGTGAAGACGTGACTATTATCCTTTTCCTCTTGCCCTATAAAAATAAATCATGAAATTGAGTCAAATGATAAAGGAAGCCTGCCTTTTTAGGACAATTATCCTGGCTGTTTTGTACTTCCACCCTCCCTCTATCCTCTGGGGATAGATCTGACCTGTGTCCTGGGACATCATCAGGCAGATTTGCATCAAGAACAGAAAGCTCAAGGTCAAAACTCAAGGCTACTCCAGATCATTTCTCCCCCTCCATCCTGATAACACCCCCTCCTTTTTTGAGTGTGATTCTATTCTCTTCTTGTCCTTGTCACTCTCAACCGCACAAGTCCTGGCAATCCCTCTCAGGACTGTCGGTCCCCAGTCTTTTACTAAATCCCAAATCCTACCATTTCTATGTTTTCTGACTACTCATTTGCTTAATCCATTGACCACTTGGTGTTCATAGCTCCTTTAGAAGTTAAATCAATAGTGACATTATCAACCAGCCCCTGTTAGTGACTTACTCCCATATCTCAGATGTTCACATAATCCAAATGGTGATATTCAAAAGTAAATAATTCAGGAAACATTCACCCACACAAATTCCTGATCTCTAATATTTTTATTCAAACACTTATACAGTAGATACCTGTCTTTCAAGTTCAGAAGTAATGCCAGATCACCGATCCTCACCTTAATTTCCTCCTACACCTATCAATCCTGGATTCCATGGACTATGATCTCAATAATTTCCTTGGAATAATAAAAAATTCTCTACCACTCATTTATGTTGTAAAACTCCAAACCAAGATGATCCTAATTATCTGCCACGCCGTAGCTACTGCTGGTCTTATAACAAGCTCAAGAAAAAGCACGAAACATGATCTTTTGGTACCACTGTAAATACAAAACCATCTGCATCAACTGGGAAGCACCCATAATGCCTGAAAATTTTGTTCTCTTTTTTTGTGTTTGCTCAATAACAAAAAGACAAATCAATTTAAAAAATGGGCAAGGGACCAGAATAGATTTTTTCCAATGAGGACATACTAGTGGCCAAGAGGTGTATGAAAAGGTGTTTGGCATCACAAATCAGGGAATGCAAATCAAAACCACAATGAGCTATCACTTCACACCTGTTAAGATGGCGATTATCAAAAAACTGAAGATGGCAAATGTTGCTGAGGATGTGGAGAAAAGGAACCCTTGTGGGAATGTAAACTAGTATAGCCATTATGGAAAACAGTATGGAGCTTCCTCCAAAAGTTAAAACTTGCATGTGATCCAGCAATGCCATTTCTGGTATATACCAACAGGAATTGAAATCAGGGTCTCAAAGACATACCTGCACTCTAATGTTCATTGAAGCTAATTCACAATAACCAAGATACAGAACTAACCTAAATATCACTGATGGATGAAGCATAAAGAAATGGAATATTAGTCAACCTTGAAAAAAGAAGGAATTCCTGCCATTTTTGACAACATGGATGGACCTAGAAGACATGATGTTAAGTGAAATAAGGCAGACAGAAAAAGACAAATACTCACTTATATGTGGAATCTAAAATAGTCAAACTCATAGAAGCAGAGATTAGAATGGTGCTTACCAGGGGCTGGGGGGATGGAGAAATGAATAGCTGATGGTCAAATGATACAAAATTTCAGTTATCAAGATAAATAAGTCCTGGAGATGTAGGACAAGCATAGTGCCTACAGCTAACAAGACTGTATTGCATACGTCACATTTGCTAATAGAGTAGACATTAAGAGTTCTTACCACAGAATAATAGTAATAAAGGAAGTGAGAGAAAACTTTGGGAGGTGATGTATATGTTTTTGGCCTTGATGGTGGTGACAGTCTCAAGGGTATATGCTTATGTCCAAATTCATCAAGCTGTATATGGAAAAGTATGATATAATCGTTGATTCTTCTGCATCTTGAAATACACCTTGTCCTCATCACAAGATAAAAAATTTGTAACTATGTATGGGGACGGATGTTAACTGGACTTATCGTGGTGATCATTTCAACATATATACAAACATTGAATCATTATGGTGTACCGCTGAAACTAATATAATGTTGTATGTCAACTTTACCTCAATAAAAAAAATATAACAGAGAAAACCATTTGAATATTTTAAATGGGTTAAGTGAATCCCTGAAACTGCCCCATTCCCATATGAGAGTTACAGGAAGCAGAGAGGATGAAGTAAGATGGAAGAAAGTTGTACAAAACAGTAATCAAATTAAAATCATTTAAGTTGCTATCAGCTCCTTGTGGCAAAGTTTTGTGAGCACTGATCTTTCACATTTTTCCTGGAAAAGCATACTTTCAGATCCAACCCATAATAGTCTCATCATTTGCTCTAATAAGACAATTTCAACTTAATAAATAAAACCAAAAGCATCCCTATGTATGAATAAAGTTAGTGAACTTTACAGAGAAAAGAGCATATTTGCACAATCTCAATAAAGGAAAGAGAAGAACTGTATGATGATCGATTCTCATTCAAGCTTATCTTTGAAAGCCAGTAAAACCAGGTTATCTTTTCAAGGATGTGTGTAGAGCTGTCAGCCTTGGAAGACAGAAATAGTGACCTCCTCTGGTGCAAAGGGCAGGCTTGCTTACTGCCCAGTAAAATAAAAATAACACCCCTCCCTGGGGCAAATGTCAGCAGACTTCCCGCCCATTATCAAAGATTTGAGTTCCTTAAGCTCTGAGTTCTTGCAACCCTCTGCATGTCACCTGGCCCACTGTGTATCACCTTGTAGGAAGTGGGATTTAGTGAAATGGTGCAAATGCTGATACTCTGGCCACCGCCATTGCTGTGTTATTAAGTCCTTTGTCTCTGACCCATGGGTCTCATGTCTTTTGACAACATCTATAAGACTATGGTAGGCTGACTTATTAGCTTGCAGGTAAGGTAAAATATCAGACCTTTCATAGTTCCTCACAAGCCCTTTAAGTAACTAGTAGTCTTAGGAACAGAAAGCTAACCAGAAGAATATGCATGGATGGTCTTCATAGAAAACTTCATGTAAACAAAACTTTAATAATTCTCTCTGACCTCTTTTATTTCTACTCCAAGTATAAGGAGAGGCACCAAGCTATTACAGACCTAGGGCTTGTGCAAGCCACCTGGAGACCTAGTGACCAGAAACTTCCCATGGAGAGAAAAGACAGATGGGCATATTTCCAAAATGGACTCATATGCCTACCGATCATCCAAAAGACAGTACATTATCTTAATTTATGATGATTTGATTCATTAAAATCTTGTGATGGGCCAAAGATACACTTCTAAGAGGAGTGAGGCACATGGCAGTTGTAAGCAGATTAACACGTTTGGTGAATATCAAACTCTAAACTAAACAGTGTTCTAAACAATTATAAGGTACAACAAATTTAATTAGGTCAATTAAATGATAATTAATGGTATGCCTGATTATTACTCTGCAATAATGAACAAGAAACTCATGTAAATAACTATAATTGGTCTTACTTTAAAATATGATAGTCAAGACTGTTTGAGATAAGCTGGAGAGAAGGAAGGGGAGAAATAGATAGCTGCTCTGAAGCCACTCTCAAGACAGCTGGATCTACATGTTACCCAGGAGATCGAGGCAGACAACTGTGTGCCTAGATCCTCCCTGAACTGTGGTTCTCAGGGATGTCACGGGGCTGAAGCAGCTTCCTGAATCGTGTTTACATGTCTATGTGTATAATACCCCTGACCATGCGGATGAACCACCATTCAATCATCCCTTACACCCCTCTAATTAACAATTAGGTTTCAAAATCATTGTATCATTACATGATCATTTATTCCTCAAACTTGTAGGATGCCGAGCTAAAAGAAAATCAAATTTAAATGGCTGCTTTTCTTTGAATGACCAAGATTTTCTTTCACACTTGGAATCCGGATTAGAGGATAAATCCATCAAGTCAATGGAAACAACTTAAGAAATGGACAGAGGGATATTTCATTCCTATATACACAGTTTCCACTGTGGCAAAAACAGAGTTCATTTTAAAAAATTAAAATTTTTTGAAATTTTATAGATATTAAAGACTTTGTTTTGCTTATATTCCCTTTGGGTTACCAAATCAAACTCACTCTTTAATGGGCATTTCTAGCATTGAGTGTTAATAACAGCAGCTTTTTAAAATTCTTATTTTTCCCAGGTCAAAGACCAAGGGCAGAGGTCATCAAGAGGTCAAGTCTAATCTACCTACGGATATGGCAGGCTTAACAATGGATGTTCAAGCCAAACATTGCCAGCAGAAACACATCTCTTTACCCATAGGTGAGTTTTTACTAGTAATCACAGAGACTTAAGAATATCAAAGGAAATTCTGTTTGTTTGTTTGTTTTTTGTGAGGGGGACCCGCCCTGAGCTAACATCCAATGTCAATCCCCACCTTTTTTACTGAGGAAGACCGGCTCTGGGCTAACATCCGTGCCCATCCTCCTCTACTTTATATGGGACGCTGCCACAGCATGGCTTAACAAGCAGTGCATCGGTGTGTGCCTGGGACACGAACCGGCAAACCCTGTGCCGCCACAGTGGAGTGCGCGCACTTAACCGCTTGCACCACCGGGCAGGCACTCAAAGGAAATTCTTTATTAAGAACCAAAGTTATAGATTCCTATCTTGGGTTCATTACTTTGAATTTTTGACCCAAATCATATATATCGATTGGACCATGTTCATTTCTATGATCTTTGGACCATTCAGCCTACAGCTGAAGAGAAACAGATACGACACCAATATATCTTATCCTCTCTGAAGTCCAACGGAGAGCCCCTGGAGTCAGACGTTTTAAAGACAAGAAAAAGTCATCCTTCTGAACAGAGAGAGTTGAGGGTATTCAAACATTCAACTTTAAATTGTTAACATGACTCGTTAGAATGTGATGGAGCAAGCATAATACCTTCTAAGTTTCAAGATTTTTCTCCAGAATACTGAGATGGATGACCTCGAAGGCCAGTTTCCCCATAAATGTCTTTATTCAGTGATAAAATTAATTTCCCTATAAAATAATTCCCATAAAAATATATCATAGTCTCTCACTAAAAGGACACAAAGCAAATTGAGCAGTTGAATAGCAGTGTAATAAATTCCATACAAGGATCTTACTGCAGCGTTATGTATAATAGTGAAACTGGATGTAATCCCATTTCTATCAAAGAAGAAGTAAACAGATTATGGTATTCCTGTTCTTTGGAATACCTCTAAAACATCTAAAATGGTAAGTTAGAATGATGTGCACTGATAAGGGGAGAGGTCTATGATATATGGTTTGGGAAACAGCAAATTGCAAAACGATGTAGTTATGTAATTTATGTTAAAAAACTTTATGTGTATTTATAAATTCATAGGAAATGTCCAGAAGAATAAACCCCACCCTGTTAACAACAGTCGCCTCTGAGTAGGGGAGTGAGTTTTCAGGGAAGGGGATGCAAGGGGAGGGTTTCACTTTATACAGATCTGTGTAATTTCACATTTTTAACAGTATGTATTTCTTTCATAATTAGAAAAATGAGTGATGTGACCATTTGGTGCAGGCCAACAGTATTATGTTCACCAGTCTCTGTACTGTATGTTACTGCACAGCATGGACTGTAGGAGAAAGCCCAGAGGAGCAATGAAGACAAAGAAGACACGACACCTGCAAAAAGTCAGTGCAGTATTTCTACATTACAAACTTTCCAGGTGAGTGATGGTCAGTATCTACTGCTCCAGCTCTCGCAATAAACCTAGAACGATCCCAGGGTAAGCAAGAGGACCAAGCCCCACTAGTCCACTCCCTGCCAGAGGTCTGTTTGTGCAGAGTGACTGCCATCAAGCAGATAATGGACTCAGAATGGGGCGTGTGCCTTTGGTGAGGCTGGCAGAGCGGCACAAGTGGAACACCAGCTAAGTGCACACACCTGAGAGGCGGAGTTCCAGGTGGAGACTCAAAATGTACCAAGAAATTTTGTGAAGTGAAGGAAGGTACTCAACCTATCTGAGCCTCAGTGGTTCCCCCCTGAAAATGGGGATCACAGGCCTACTTCACAGAGCTGTTGGGGAAGATACATAAAAGTGCCTGTGACAGCCAGGCACTTTATTAACAAAGTCGTATCTGACTTCAAAATAATCGATGAAAAGAATAATGTTGATGAGACCAACGACGAGATGCCCACCTTCGTAAGCAGCCGCATCAGCATGAGAATGAGAGGAGCTCTGACTAAGCAGGGTTCTTCACAGCTCCACTCGAGAGGACGAACAGGGGATACCCCAGGATAAGTCGCTGTTGTACAGTGACTCGTGTAGTAAGGGTGTGTCCCTAAAGACACTGTGAAATACAGTTACACACAGTGGCTCCCAGGAAACAACTACAAAGCAATCAACACAGCAGATAGGAATGGGAAAGGGGCGAGCAGAGGAGGGTCAGAGCCACAAAATCTGATGGAAGACATTGAACCACGACAAGAGGCCAGCTCTGTCAACAGCTGCTGTGGTTGCGCCAGGAGATCAAACATCTGAGAAAGCCATTGTGGGGACTGCTGGGAGCACAGTGGTCACTGCAGCCACACCACAACAGCAGTGCGTCAGAACACACAGACCCCGAAACTTTCCTCTCCATTAATTCTTGTTTTAAGATGATGAATATCCTCATGTTACAATGTTTCCTTCCAACCCTTGTGGACGAGTGTCATCAAAATCCCCTGAAGAGGGCACAGGACACAGTAGGATGGAACACCGGGGGATGGGGGAGCAGCGCTGCACCTGACCACACGGACTAGCACCCAGGCCTATTCAACACGAGAGAAGAACCCAAGGATGTGATCTAATGAGAATTCCCTGTCTTGCCACATTCAGAGTCACCACAGAGATTCTTGTCCATTCTTTACAAAAATGTTAAAGAATTCATGTGTCATTAATTCATAAAGAGGCAAATTCTTGACAAAGTGTCAGGGTCCATTTCCATGACTAGGTTTTTCAATTGTTTTGATAGTACCCCACATTCAGGAATCGGAAATATAACCTATTGGGATGTGTAATATAAACAAGGACTTTTTTTCATGTAGATCAATGCCTAGATTTTTAGGGAGGACATAAGTCATGAAAGTTGCTAACCCTTCCCCCACAGGTTTCAATAAAACTTTTAAGTTAATTTACCAATCTCAGTAAAAGAGAATTTGGCAATTCAAATTTTTTGTTTCTGCATTCAAGCGTATAGTACAGCCAAGAGAATGAGCAGAACAAAATTAACAAGAAGATCTTGCTTGCATTTCATCTTTTGCAAAGAAGCAGGATATTTTATGCTCTGTTCCTTTCACTATTCTAATCAATTTTTAAAGAATACGGTACACCTGACTATCCCTGGGCATGTTTTATCCGGGACCTTTGCCGGAATCCAAAGCAGAGATGTTAAGGCTGACGGATTTCAAATGCTGCTCAAGTGCTGTCTACCTTACACATCCCTCTCCCAAAGGTGGACCACCAGTCTCTTCCTGAGGGATCAGAGTGGTCACCTGTGTCCCTGAGAGACTGGCCACTCAGGCCTGAGCTGAGATTAGGCGATCAATCTAAGAGGCAAAATGCTTAAGCTAGTCTCATCTTAAGGATGCTGTTTCAGAGGCCTCTGCACTGGAATGTGTTGGTGAAAGCGGCCTACTAGATACTGCCTGGGAATTGGGTTGCTCTCCTCCACTCTTAGCAGATCCTGGGGAAACCAATGATTAACCTCAAGGATGCCTCAACTTCCACATCTGCAAAAAAGGCAAGCAACAGCCACTGTTACCACCCTGCAAAGCTCTTAAATTGTGCTTGCAAGAGCCGCCACAAGGGGGAATTTCTCCCAAAAGCTGATGAAATGATGGCACTTTGGCTGGAGAAGGCAGAGGGCAGCAGGCAAAGAGGAAAGCTTCTGGGATGTCAAACAAGTTCTCATAAGCATTTTAGAGAAGAACCTGGCCCTGGACTAGGTAGGAGGCTGTGGAAAGACCCACAGGCATGCAGGTGGGAGGAGGAATCAAGCCACGGAGGGAGGCGGTATGGAAGAGGGGCGAGTCCAGCTTCAGTTTTGGACAAAAGCAGTTGCACGCTGCAGGCCCTCAGCTGCCCATGCAGCAGCCACACCCTCCTAACTCCCTGGTCCCGCTCGTTCTGTCACATCCCTCCGGGACTCAGTCCACGTGCAGCGGGTGCAGGACAAGTGTTCGCAGCCAATGGCGGTTTGGCCCTTGGCCAAGCGCACACCACACTGTTCCTCCCACCCAGGGCTTGGCACCGCCCCATGCCCAGAGCATCCTGGGAGTTGTAGTCCTGCAGCTCCTAAGAACTAGCACCAGCTTCATCACACCCTGACAATCCCTTTCTCCCTCCTTCCTCCCCAAAGATAACCAGTATCTTACCAGTCAACACTGTAAGTCAAGTTTGTCTTCTTACACAAGGGTTTTATTACAGAACAATTTAAACAATATACAAAAATAAACAAAATAGCATAGTAGGCCCGTCACCCAGCTTCAACAACTGCTAATCATCTGCCATTTTTGTTTCTCCATGCTCCATCCCATTCCCACCTCACTTTGTTATTCTTTTAGCCCTTTGTCTGTGTGTGTGTAGGGTAAGATGTATGCACACTGAAAGGCAGAAATATTAACCGTACAGTTTTGGCAAATTAACATGCTCATGTAACCTTCACCCCTTTAACAATAGAATATTTCCATAACCCCCAGAAAACTCCTTCCTGTTCCTTCCCAGGCAATTTTTTCCTTCCCTCGAGGCAACCACTGTTCTGGTTTTTTCACCATAGGTTCATCTTGGCTGAAATCCTCCCACGTGTATTGTTTTCTGTCCAGCTTGCCTCCCTCTGCACGAGGTTGATGAGACTCACCCAGCATGTGTGTGTCAGCGTTTGCTCCTCGGCACGGCTGAGGGCGTTTCTGCTCTATGGATGCCCCGCAGTGCTCTCATCTTCCTCCTGGGGATGTGCGGGTCATCTCCTGTGAACGTTCTTGTATAAACACTTTTTGTATGCTGTTTGATTCCTTTATTAGCATTTAAGTGACACACCTTTGCAGTTTTTAGTCGTTGATCAAGATTATAATATGCATCCTTAACATATCACAGCCTACCTAGAATTAATTGTGCACCAGTTTAATCAATGTAAAATATGGAAGCCTTGCTACAGAACAGTTCCATTTACCTCTGTCTGTCCTTTGTGCTATTGGTGTCATAAATTTTACATCTACCCATGTTATAAATCCCACAGTACAGTGTTATAATTTTTGCTTTAAATAGTCATAAGTCTTTTAAAGAAATTAAGAGAAAAAAGTTAAGTATTTGGAGGGAGATGCTTTGAGGCTCTGCAAAGGTACTGTTTCTTCTTAAGTTTCACCCACAGTTTTTGCATTCATCAGTCAGTCTTGCCCACAGTAATTATTACTGTGGTGTTCTAGTGGCGATTTTCTATTTCCTGCTATCCAGCCACATTTATTATTTGGAATTCTGTGAGGAAGATTCCCCCCCTCCCTCTCCCTTCCTTCTTCCTTTCTTTCTCTCTTTCTCTCATTCTTTTTTTCCCCTTTTTTTCTTTCTTTCTTCCTTTCCTTCCTTTCTCATTTAATCTTTTTTATATCAGTATAGACTCATGGATATTTATTTTATTCTCTGGGTAATAATCCAATGCTATCGTTATTTCTTTTGTTGCTCACAGTTTTCCAGCTTGAGCCACTGGGATGTCTTTCAGATTGATTCCTTTTGACACATCTCATCATTTTCTGTGTTTTTTTAAAGCACTTGCCTACTCTCTGGCACTACAAGATGCTGCAGGCTCACCTTGTATTTTCCATCTCCAGCCCTAGAATCAGCCATTCCTCCAAGAAAACCTGGTTCTTTTTATTGGAGAACGATATTTAGAAACCAAGATCAGGGAGCTAGGTATGCTCATTGATACTAGAGTGTCACTGCTTCTAGACCCTCTCAGCAGAGCTTGGAAATGTATGTATGAATATAAACTCAGGTATACACATCTATCTATAGATCTTTCAATCTATCTATCTATCTGGATAGATAGATTAAAAGAGATGTGGATTCATACTGATACTTCCAACTCCAATCCAGCACCACAGATTTTATTCTAGCATTGTCCTTTTGTTTATTTGTCACTTCTTTCACCAACAGTGAGAAACTTAACTTCAGTATTCTACAATATATTTACTAATGTGTCAACTAGTTTCAGAATTGCTAATCCATACCCTTATGAAAAACAAATTTACCACCTAGAGTACAGTGTTTGTGTCCAGTACTTTAGTTTTACAGTATCCCATCAACAAAGTTACTTAGGTCAGGACATTTCATCCCCACCCCTTCTGTGTGGTTATGTCACGTGCTTGTAATACAGTGAGATTCATTTGTCACTGCATTCCATCTGAGTTCCCCAGCATCCTGATCGATTTGTAAAATTTGCAGAGTAAAATTCACTCTTTGTGGTGTACAGTTCTACAGGTTTGGACAACTTTATGGTCATATATCCACCTTCACAGTACCATACAGAGCTGTTTTATTCACCCCCAAAATTCTCTCATACTGTCTCTTCATAGTCAACCCCTTCCCCTACTCCATCCCTTGACAACCATTGATCATTTTCCATCCCTGTAATTCTACCTTTTCTAGAAAGTCATATAAATGGAATAATAGTATATAGCCTTTTGAATCTGGCTTCCTTCACTTAGAGAAATGCATCCAAGATTCATCCATCTTGTTGTGTGAATCAAGAGTCTATCCTTTTTATTGCCAATTTGTATTCTAATGTCCGGATGCACCACAGTTTCTTTCTCCATTCACCTGATGAAGGACATTTAGTTTATTTCCAGCTTTCGGCAATTATGAATAAAATGGCTATGAAGATTCACACAAAGATTTTTTTTTTTTTTTTTGTGAGGAGATCAGCCCTGAGCTAACATCCGCCAATCCTCCTCTTTTTTTGCTGAGGAAGACGGCCCTGGGCTAACATCGGTGCCTATCTTCCTCCACTTTATATGGGACGCCGCCACAGCATGGCTTACCAAGCAGTACTTCGGTGCGCGCCCGGGATCCGAACCAGCGAACCCCGGGCCGCCGCAGCGGAGCGCGCGCACTTAACCGCTTGCGCCACCGGGCCGGCCCTCACACAAAGATTTTTGTTTAAACATTAGTTTTCAATTTGCTTCAATAAATCCCTAGGAGTGAGATATCTGAGTCACATAATAAGTGTTTGTTTAATTATAAGAACCTACTAAACTGTTTTCCGAATGCAACTATGTTGCATTCCCAGTTCTAGTTGCTCGTAGTCCTCACCAGCACTTGCTATTTGCAATTTCATTGGTATTTGCAATTTTATTTTTTATTTTAGCTACCTAATAGTTGTGCAGTATATTATTGTGGCTTCTGCTTCCTTTTTGAAAGTGAGTTCTGCTAAATATAGAATCCTGTGTTGACTTTTGGGTTTTCTTTCTGCACTTGAAAGATGTCATTTTGTTCTTGATTTGTATCTTTTGTTTTTGATAATATATCATTCATCATTCACATTATTTCTCCCTGTATGTAATGTCTTCCCCTGTATTTCCCTGACTGCTTTCAAGTTTTTCTTTTTATCTTTGGATTTTAGCAGCTGGACTATCATGAGCTTATGTATGGTTTTATTTTGTATTTTATTTTGTGGGTTTGCTGACTTTCTTCGATTTAAAATTTTAGATTTTCCACCAAATTTTGTAAGTTTTATGCTATTACTTGTTGATTTGTCTTTCTGCCTCATTTAATTTTTCTGTCTCTCCCCCCTCTGCTGGAGAGGCAATCATCTCACAGGTCGTAAGGCTTTCTTTATTTTTCTTCAAAATTTTTACATTCTTTTCTTCAGGCTAGATAATTTCTATTGGTCTATCTTCATGTTTCTTCTACTGTTTCTAATCTACCAGTAAACTCAAAAGTATTTTTTTATTTCTTCTTCCTGTTTGGTTCGTTTTTATAATTTCCATTTCTCTGCTGAGTTTCCACATCTGTTCATTCATTATGAGAATATTTTTCTTTACCACCATGATCATCTTTATAATAGCTGCTTTCTTATCCTTGTCTGCTAATTGCAACACCTTTGGGATAGTTTCTACTGCCTGTTTTTGGTCATATATGGATTACATTTTCCTATTACTTCAAATCTCATGATTTTTTAAATTGTGTACTGGAAACCATGAATGATAGTTATAGAGACTCTGGATTCTATTGTATCCCTTTGAAGAATGTTGTTATTTTTCTAGCAGGGAGTTAAGCCGGCTGGACTGAAACTCCATTCCTATCTCCTTTACAATGGGCATAGCTGAAATTCTCATTCAATTCTTTCATCTTCCATCTGCTGTTTTTACACTAGGCCATCTGGGGCCTACTCTGCATGTGTGTTGTTCAAAGATCTGCCAATTTGATGTGTGTGTGTGTGAGACTTACACACATATTTTGAGATTTTCCTCTTTGTGGCTCGCTCCCTTCCAGAATTTCTCCCCTAACTTTCCAGCTACTCTGCCAGCCCCAAAATACATCCTCTAACATTATAAGTAAGACTGTAGTTTTTCCCCTGTCTGGGCCACGTACAGATTTTGGAATGCTTTGAGGAAAAAGACTCAAGCTTTCAAATATCTCCTGGTGCAATTCTCATCATTCAAGGGAAGACTCCATCTCAGTTCTGCTTGCTTTTGGAAGAGATTTATACATACACACATATACACATTTATTGTATCTGTATTACATACAGATACATGATTCTATATAAATACATATAATATTTTATGCAGATTTTATCATTGTTATCTGTGAGAGTGTTAGTTCAACAAGCTACTCCACCACTACTGGAAGCTAGACCTCAATTTTGTTTCTTTTTTGGATTTTATATAAATGGAATTATAAAATATATCCTTTTGAATATAATTTCTTTTATGCAGCATTATGGCTGTGATATTCATCCATGCTATTGCATGTAGCTAGTGTTTGTTCATTTCTGGAAATAATTAATATTTTTAATGGTCATAAATTATGCATAACATAAAATTGACCATTTTAACCATTTTTAAGTGTACAGTTCAGTGACATTCAGTACATTCACATTATTGTGTAGCCATAACCTCCAACCATCCACAGAACTATTTTCACCTTGCACTGAAACTCTGTGCCCATTAAGCAACAACTTCTTGTTGTCCCTCCCTCTTGCTCCTGGGAACCACCAGTCTCCATTCTATTCCTATAAATTTGACTACTCTAAGTACCTTATATGAGTGGAATCACAATATTTTTCCTTTTGTGGCTGGATTTATTTCACTTAGCATAAAGTCCTCAAGGTTCATCCATGTCATAGCATGTGTCAGAATTCCTTCCTTTTTAAGGGTGAATGGTACTCCACTGTGTTTTACACCACATTTTTTTTTGTCAATTCATCCATTGCTGGACACCTGGCTTGCTTCCAGCTTTTGGTTGTTTTGAATAATGCTGTCAAGAACACGGGTGTACATGTATGTCTTTCTACCTCTCTGTTAAATTCTTTTGGGTGTATACCCAAAAATGGTGTTCTGAGATTCATTTTTTTCACATGTGGGAGGGTTCTGCACACCTCCAACAAGCAATTCTTGGAATGCCAGCTGGTCATCATATAATTCAGCTCAATTTGATGCTGTCAACCCAGAGATACATCCGATTCCACAGGTTGAGGGCTCAGTCCTATAAGACTGCACACCCACCCAACCTCACTTCAGGTGCCAGTTACAAGCCCAGGCTGTTACCTGTACTTCTGACTAACTGTCTATAAACCAGAGGTTCCCACAACCTCCTCCTTGGGTTTGATTAGTCTGCTAGAGTGGCCCACAAAACTTAGAGAAACATTTACTAGGTCACGAGTTTATTATAAAAGGATATAACTCAAAAACAGCCTGATGGAAGTGGCGCATAGGGAAAGGTATGTGAGAAGGGGCAGAGAGCTTTCATGCCATCTCCAGGTGCACCACTCTCCAGTCACTCCTTGTCACGGCCAACCTGGAAGCTCTCTGAACCTCCTTCTATTGGGATTTTTATGAAGGCTGCTTCACATAGGCATGATCAATTATTAACTCAGTTTCCAGCCCCTCTCCCCTCTCTGGTGGATAAGGGGTAAGACTAAAAATTTCAACCTTTTAATCAGGGCTTGGTCTGCTGGTGACCAGCACCCATCCAGGAGCCATCCAGGAGCCCACCCAGAGTTGCCTCAATAGAACAAATGATTCTCCTAGCATTCTTATCACTTAGGAAATTACAAGGGTTTTAGGAGCTCTGTCAGGGATGGGGTCAAAGACAAATATTAGAACAAGAGATGTTCCTAGTGTTATTATTGTTTAGGAAAGTACAAGGGTTTTAGTAGTTCTGTGCCAGGAATTGGAGGCAGAGACCAATAAATATATTTTCTATTATTTCAGAACCCATAATTGGAATTGCTAGATCATATTGTAATTCTATTTTTAATTTTTGAAGGAACTGTCATACTGTTTTCCACAGTTTTATATTTTCACCATCAGAGCACAAGGGTTCCAATTTCTCAACATCCTTGCCAATCCTTATTATTTTCTGATTTTTGATAGTAACTATCCTAATGGGTGTGAAGAGGTATCTCATTGTGGTTTTACTTTGCATTTTCCTGATACTTAGTGATGTTGAGCATCTTTTCAGGTGTTTACTGGCCATTTTATATCTTCTTTGGAGAAATGTCTATTCAAGTCCTTTTTGCATTTTTAAATTGTGTTTTTTTTTTATTGTTGGGTTGTAAGTGTTCTTTGTATATTCTAGCTATTAATCCCTTATCAGATATGTGATTTGCAAATATGTTCAACTGTTCTGTGGGTGGCCTTTTTACTCTGTTGATAGTATCTTGTGATACAGAAAACCTTTGCATTTTGATGAAGTCCAATTTGTTATTTTGTTGTTGTCGTTGCTTACGTCTTTGGTGTCAGATGAAAGAAATCATTGTTGGCAATGACATTTGGACCCAATGACATGCAGCTTTTACACTGTGTTTTCTGCTAAGGATTTTATAGCTTCAACTCTAACATTTAGATCTTTGATCCATTTTGAGTTAATTTTTGTATATGGTATAGGGTAAGAGTCCAACCTCATTCTTTTGCATGTGGGTATCCAGTTTTACCAGCACCATTTTTTGAAAAACTTATTCTTTCTCCAATGAATGGTCTTTGCACCCTTGTCAAAAATCATTTGACCATATATGCAAAGGTTCATTTCTGGGCTCTCTATACTATTTCATTAGTATATTGTGTGTATTTATGCCAGTACCGCACTGTTTTGTTTACTTTGTAGTAAGTTTTGAAATGAGAAAGTGTGAATTCTCCAACTTAGTTCTTCTTTTTCTAGATTGTTTTGGCTATTCAGGGTCCCTTGAGAGTTCATATGAATTTTAGGATAGATTTTTCTATTTTTGCAAAAAACATCATTGGAATTTTTACCTCCTTGAGTAAGTTGGTTCTTAAGTATTTTACTCTTTTTGATGCTATTGTAAATAAAAATGTAAAGTTTTTAAATTTCTTTTTCAGATTACTTATTATTAATGTATAGAAGAACAACTAATTTTTGCATGTTGATTTTGTGTCCTACTAGTCTGCAGAATTTATTACTTCTAAAAATTTTTTTGTGGAATTTTTAAGTGTTTCAACATATAAGATATTATGTGTGAACAAATACAATATTATTTCTTCCTTTCCAATTTAGATGCTATTTCTTTCTTTGTCTTGTCTAATTGCTTTGTCTATAACTTCTAATACTCTGTTGAATAGAAGTGGTGAAAGTAGACCTTCTTGCCTTGTTCCTGATCTTAGAGGAAATGCTTTCACTCTTTCACACTTGAATACAATGTTCTCTGTGGATTTCTATATATGGCTTTTATTATGTTGAAGTAGTTTCCTTTTACTATGAGGGTTTTTTAGTGTTTTTAACATGAAAGCATGTTTACTTTTGTCAAACACTTTTTCTGCATCCATTGAGATGATCATGTGTCTTTTTCCTTCATTCTGTTAATGTGGTTTATTACATTGATTCATTTTCATATATTGAAACATCCTTGCATTCCAGGAATAAATCCCACTTAAAAATGGGCCGGGCCCATGGCTTAGTGGTTAAGTGCGCACACTCTGCTGCTGGCGGCCCGGGTTTGGATCCCGGGCGCACACCGACACACCGCTTCTCCGGCCATGCTGAGGCTGCATCCCACATAGAGCAACTCGAAGGATGTGCAGCTATGACATACAAATATCTACTGGGGCTTTGGGGGAAAAAATAAGTAAATAAACAAAATTATTTTTTTTAAATGATGTATAATCCTTTCAATATGTTGCTGAATTTGGTTTGTTACTATTTCATTGAGCATTTTTGTATCACTATTCACCAAAGATATTGACCTGTAGTTTTCTTTTCTTTTAATGTCTTTGGCTTTCATATCAGGGTAATGCTAACACCATAGGATGACTTTAGAAGTATTCTCGCCTCTTCAACTTTTTGAAAAAGTTTGAAAAGAATTGGTGTTAGTTATTTAAAAAAAAAAGTCTTTGGGCCCAGGAATAAATTCAGCATAAAATAAATACAAATAAATATTTTTCTAAAATGTGAAAAAGTTTTTTCCTAAAAAAAATTAAAAATTAAGCAAGTACATCACATCACTTTATTTCTAAAAAGTTTTCTTAACCTAATAGTACGCATAAACAAATTGTTAGAATTAAAATGACTCGTGTTAATTTTCTTCATTGCAAATTTTCTGACAGAAGTATATGATGCCATCATGTATGACATCTTTTATCAAAAAATGGTCATTTTTTGTAGTATTTGAGAACATTATGAATTTTCCCAGTGACATCTGACAATACTCTGATATGCAAAGTTATCTTTTCAACATATACGTCTTTACCAAATTAACAAACTCTGTCAGGTGCTAATTAATCAACTACTTTGCATATGATTCAGGTTCTCCACCATCAACTTCCTTAGCCATCAGGAAATTCTACAACTTTTGCAAGATTAACAATTTTACCTTACACTGTACTTATCTCATGTGGTTTAAAACATCCAAAAATCATTGATAAACTGATCCTGCCCAAACTAAATCATGGTGAATTATAAAAGATGGTCTCTGTTAAGTGGGGAGGGATTTCAGGTTGAACTTAATTTTATAAGTGGTCAGTTTATTACAGTGTATGGCTCGGTTATGTATTTCACTTCTTTTTTAAAAAAGTGATAGTTGAGGGCACTTAGATAACAAAAAGATGAGAAAATAAGGAACTGATATACTCTGTAAGATTCAAATGTTTTCAAGCATAAGATACAATAAGAACTAAAACTAAGAAATAGCAGAGGAAATAGAGATAAGAGGATGAAATTACAAAACTTAATCTATAATAATATCTCAATGGCTAGCGTTGTGGTGTCAAGAAGGTGCTGAAGTCAAAGAATTCATAAAGATGATAATAAACAGATTGCAAAGAAAAAAGACTGAAATTTTTATAAAGAGAATTTTTACAGCTATATTACAAATAGAGAACAGGGAAGAGAAGTTGGAGTGAGAGACTATCTGCTTCTTAAACTACTTCCACTGTAGAGAACAAAAAAACAATTTGCTGAAATCTTTATTCCCCTCTATGACCTTATGTTTATCTGCAAAATCTCAGCCCTAAACCTCCTTTTCCATCCCTGGGGAACAGAGCAATTAAGCTCATCTGAAACCTCAACTGCCCAGCCTGTGAAATAAGGCCGGCCATCCATTCTCACAGAGGAGCCAATTGGAGGTAGGATTTTTGGTTCTGAATTCAGCTAAACATCTTCAAAGAACTGTATCTGACCTTCCTTATCCAGGGCTATCAGTGAAGGGCTGGCTGGCTTTCAGAGAAGACCCATTGACAGTCAGCTGAGACATTTTCTGTTGAGCTCTCTAGAGAAGGCTGTGGGGTTTGTCGGCAAGAGTTGATTTCTATATGGGTTATATTGTTTTATTTTATTCAGAGATTTATAAAGAAATTTACATGGTAAATATTACTTATTGTCAAGCAAAAAGGTTGTCTATTCTCTGGTCATTTAAGCAAAATCCTCCTCTCAGTGCCCACCCATGGACAGAGCCCAGATTTAATCTCTAAGCATCTGCCAGGCACTCTGTGGTCCGTGGGAAGCCCTCAAGTTGGTGTTCTATTCCCTTGTGTCCTGTGCTGGTACCCAATCTTCCATCTCTTCAGAGTACAACTAGACAGAAACTCAAAGGACTTGACATTGGAGAAATGTACTTTTCATTATATTTAGAGTTCTACACTTTTCCAAAAGGCTCTCAGCATTTCCAGTAATTGTACAGCAATTTACCCAACACTAAGCTTCTCACTATTAAAAGGTAAAATAAATAAATTTTACAAAGGAAAAAAGGGATCTTTGCAATTTTGTACAGAATCTATATAGTGGGTGCATCCTTATAAATGGAGGAAAGATAACAAATTTAACTCTGGTTAGTTAACACAGTAAGTAATATATTTTATATATTACCAATTTTGAGATTATTTGTATTTAAAAATACTGCTTCACACCTCTAAATCATTGTAAGTGGTAGAGTCTGCCATCTGCTTTGGCTGAACAATTATATACAATAAGTCAGCCAAAATTCTTCCATTCCTGTATAATCTTATATGTGGGTGGTAATGGTTAGTTCTTATAGATTGTTTGAACACGTGCATATCACAAAATACAAGTGGCCATTAAAAATTAAAATGTTCACCAAATACAAGATTATCTGATTCCCAGAAAAAGAAAACGTTAATGTAACATTAAGGCTAAAACTGTCAAAAAGGAAACCAAGATACACTTAAATCAAGCTTTTGCTGAAAAGTTAATTGGCTCCTCTTTGAAACTTTATCATGTTTATTATGTAAGCAAGATACTTTCAGAGCCTACAATATAGAAAGTGCTTATTGGTAAGTTAACATTGTGGTCATTTATTTTGTAAATGTTAATATGAGATATGTAATTCATTTTCTACTATATTCAGATTTTCAAGTTCTGCTAAACCTAAGGCCACATTACTGGCAAGTTGGGATACCTCTAAACATCTGAAAAATATGAGTCCTACACAGAAGGTTATACATTCTCTATTCATCAGGTTCTAAATTCTAAAACATTCTAAGGTTTTGGAACAAACCAATGGCATTCCAAATTGACAGTAAGGCTGTATGTTACATACATGATCCTATAGGAAGAGAAATCCAGATTTTAAATAGAGGAGCTTGTGCACAGAAATAAAGTACGTATTCAAGTCTGAAAGGGGATTTCAAGAAAGAAGGGACTCTCAGAACATGTGGTATGTGGTAAATAACTTACCAAGGGCTCGGTAAAGGAGAACATATTGTCGACAAAAGAGCTTCACAGGCAGAGAGCTAAAATGTCATCTCTGGAATCCTTACGGTGAAACAGACGCTGAACTACTTTTTCCTAGAATTTAAAATGCATCTTATCCTCCAAACAAAAACCACCTCCCTGCCTTGCAGCTTACCTGGGCATGGTGACATGTTGGAATCATTTTTCTAATTCATTGGCTCTTAAACTTGATGGGCACCAGAAGCACCTGGGGGCCTTGTTGAAACCCAGATTGCCAGGCGCCACCCCATAGTTTCCAGTTCAGCAGGTTTGCAGCAGCACCTGAGAATTTGCATCTCTACCCAGTTCCCAGGTGATGTTGATGCTGCTGGACCAGCGACCCCACTTTGAGAACCACAGCCTAATTTATACTCTATGTATGATTACAAAACCCATTATTTCATCCTTTGGCTTCTACTTTTCCCTTATCACATCAGCACCTTAGCTCCAAATCTTCTCACCTAGCAATGCGAATACTTGGAGAGTTTCACAGCTGGTCCTCATTTTCGACTCAGTTCTCCCTCTTCCTCTCAATGTTACATTCTCTTGCCAGGTAATTGTTCCTTAAACATCAATTCATCGTAGTTCTTCCTTGCTCAAAAACTCATGGCTAGGGGCCAGCCCTGTGGTGTAGCAGTTCAGTGCTCATGCTCTGCTGCTGGCAGCCCAAGTTTGGATCCCAGGTGCGCACCAATGCACTGCTTGTCAGGCCATGCTGTGGCGGCGTCCCATATAAAATGGAGGAAGATAGGCACAGATGTTAGCCCAGGGCCAGTCTTCCTCAGCAAAAAGAGAAGAATTGGCCATAGATGTTAGCTCAGGGCTGATCTTCCTCACCAAAAAAAAAAAAAAAATTCATGGCTCTTATGCTGAGCACAAGACATTTTTAATTCTCTACTTGGCTCATAAGGTCTTTAATAGCCTTACTTGAATAGTAAAATGTGGACACCCTGTACCCTACCCTACCTATTATAAGGGAGTATGTGAGGATTACATAAGATACAGTCAGTTCTCATTATGCACAGTGTGACATTCTATAAATTCACTGTGAACACTGAATCAGTGAATATGACCCACTGCTCCTACGGGAAATGCAGGGTTAGGTTCCTGCAAGCCTTAGTCACACTTTCTTCGACTGATCAATACATAACTTTGTTTTCTGTGTTTCTCTTTAAAGTCACCTTATTTAAGATATATTGTTGATATATTAACATTGAACTCACACCAACAGCACTGTAACTCGTGTCTGAAAGAAGCTTGTCTAACACACATACTTTCTCTGTAAAGGTGCCTCACAGCCTCTTGCCCTGAGGAACACCAGGCAGCATTGCAGCACTACACATGGGGGACATATTAAACAGCAAAGTCACCAACACAACGCACAAAAAGATAAGAAATGGGGCACTAAATAGACTGCAAGAAGGACACTTGTTTACAGTATGGGCTGAAACAAGAGGGCAAAGCGTCACCTTGTTCCTCTCAGCTGGGAACGTGCACATCGAGTGAATCAAATTTTTCACCACTTTGTGCTTATCTGCAAATGGACATGAAAGCCCTGAGAGTGTTGATTTGGGGGCTGCCAGTACAATTTAGCTAGTGGGCAAGTGTGCAAACCCGGAATCCACAAATAATGAGGATCAACTATATTATGAAAGCATCTTTTCAAAACCAGAGTATTGCTCAGAAATCAGAGCAATAATGATAACATAACAGCTAACATTTTAGTGCCTACTATGTGCCAGCAGCTCTTCTAAGCACTTTACATTAGTTAATGCATTTCAATCTCACTAAAACCCTATGAGACAGGAGTTATCAGTAGCCTCATTTTATAGATGAGGAAACTAAGGCTCAGAGAGTAAATACTTTGCACAGGTTCCCCAGTTAAAAGTGGAATAACTGGGATTGGTGCCCAGACAAACTGGTCCAAAGCCCACAGCCTCAACCACTATGGTAGGAATGTGAGGGGATTTTCTACTACTCCCCAAAAACCCCCTTCTGCTCCAGCCATTGTGGTCTCCCACATACTTATTCACTCATCAAACATTTTCTGAGTGCCCCAAAGGTGTCAAGTACTGTGTTTAGATACTGGAGGGACAAATAGAATGTCGACGCAAATAATCCATAACTAATCTATCAATCAAAATTGGGGTGAGTTTATTATGAGCCAACCTTTGAGGACCGTATAGCCCAGGAGAGTCCTTTCATGAAGAAATGGAGCACTCCAAAGAAGTGGGGTGTACAGAGTGGTTATATACCATCAAAGAGCATGTACCACATGTGATTGCAATGTCCCTTTTACAATAGCCACGACATTGACCTCTCGGCAGGTTGATTGATGGACACTGTGGGTATCAGCTCTGTTGTCTCCATGGGCGTGACTGTTGTCTCTTGTTGGGTGGTCACAGGATGGGTACAGCAATTAAATCCTAGCCTAGGGAGAAATGCTTATCCTTAAGGAGATGCCAATGTGGGGGAAGTTGCATTTACATCTTAAGGACATTGTTCTTGTCTTTGGGACATGTTAATTGCTTAAATCGGATATACAATGGATGAACAGAGGCTACAGGGACGTTTTGGGAAAAAAAAAACAAGGTCAGGCCCAACTAGTTTTACACCACATGGCTTCCTCATATGCTCCAATATATCCTATCGCTGGCCATTTATTTATCACTTTCCCCCTTTTGAACTATAATCTTTTGATAGAAAGCATTGATGATCAAAATATTGTCCGTTGGTGCCAGGGTGGTTGCTGCTTGCCCTGGGTCTATCATGTCCCTCGGTGCCAGGCTTTTATCTCATCTATTTGCCCAGTTGTTCACGTTGGGTGGAATTAGTCAGATATTGTGGACAAGCAAAGATATATATATATATATAAACAGAGGAAGCATTTCACGGGTTTTGTATTAATTTTAGGTTGTCGCACAAACATTGTATATGCACTTTTTTAAAAAATATACATAGCCCCTTATGTTACATGGTGCACAATTATAGAACATGTATGGTAACAATGATAATAATTAAACATTTTTTTAAAAGATTAGTTTAAAATGAGTTTTTAGGCCCTAGTCCTTATCAGAAAAGGAAATTTGTCCAGGGTTATAAGATTGATCGGCCGTCTCAAGTCGCCAAGTCACCATTACTCTAGTTTGCATGCCAGTCTTACAACACTGAGTAAAGAAAACAACAATCAGTTTGAATATTATGATTAGTACAAGAATTCCAAGAAGTAATAGAAATAGGAATTGCAATCCAGATCGAAAAAGGGAACCAATGCCAGAAGGGAGCCAACCAAACAAAGCAAGCCTGGGTGTAGGATCTCATAAGGCATTCATCTGTTTTTTCATATGTTTTAGTAGAGATGACACATTGGAAGACTCGTCAGGTGTAAACACTCAGCATTCAGTTTGAATGATCGCACATGTACCTCCTTGAGTTGCTGTAAGAATATCTAAGGCCATTCTATTTTGAAGGACAGCTTTTCTCATTAAAGACATTTCGGTATTTAAGAAAGCTATTCTTGCCTGACTATCATTAAGGCCTTGTTGAGTAAATTTTGTCACAGCCGCTATATGTGATATGACATCTTCCAGCCCCAAGGAAGGAGCGAACATAGCTGCTAGGTGATCATACCAGTGGAACACTGAACGAGCCCTTCTGGCCTTAAGGAGAGGCAGATTGGCCACAGATGTTAGCTCTGGACGAATCTTTCCCTGTATCCAAGAGAAGCCCAGAGTGCAGCGCCCTAGCCATCTTGGTGGCAGCCAAGGCCAGAGGTTTGTTCCACATAACCATTGAGTTCCATTAGGAGCCATCCAATAGACGCCTGGTCTTTGAGACCAGTCTGTACCAAACCAATCACTTTTTTTACACATAATAGTATTCTGACATGACTCGGGGGGTATCCAACCCATCTTTAGAGTGTAATTTGGTAGATTTTGTTTGGAATGATTTCTCTGTTCCCAACATAAAGGTGCTGGTATGTTTAAAGATCCATGGCTAGGAGTAAGCCAAACATATCCATCCCAAATTTGTGTGAAACCCTCCATAGTTTTTACTGTAATGTCTGGTTTCTTTTGTTTATCTGCAATTTGTTGGGATAATTGGATGGTTTGAGTAATAGAAAAAGAATAACCGTGTCCTGTATTATTAATAGTATGGGCTATTGACCATGTTTCAGGATCATAATTAGTAATATCAGACGAACTGTGAACATTAGAACTAGATCTTTCTATCACAATAAATTGCTTTAGAGCTTTACAATCTGTGTCTCGAAAGGGAAAGACCCACCAAGGCAAGCCAGAGGTGTTAGAAAGTGGAAGTTGGCCACATAGCCAACTCTTGGACTGATTTTTGTGTGTAGCAAAGGAATGTGTCCATTGCAGAAAAACATTGCTATCAGAGGTCCATTCAGATGTAGATTGGAAAAACAAACATAGCATTAGGGCAAACTTAAATGGCATTTTTTTTTGTAATCAACAAAAGATTTGTAATTAGGTTCTAATCTATCTTATAAAGTTGAAGGGTAAAGCATTGGTGTAGGAAAATGGTAAGGCAATCTAGAAATTGATTATTTTAGCAATTACATAAATCTTAAACACTACAAGAGTTTAAATGAGGAGATATAAGGTTAGGAATACAGGCCTGGTCCAGAGTCTCGGGACAGCTGTCTACAACAGGTGTCATCATCTTCTCATCCTGGTTTGGAGATATTCGTCTTGGTCAGTCGAAGTTGGGTGTCAGAGACTGGAGTTGAAGTCCATTCAAGTGGAGAAGCCTTTTTTAAATGAGAAATGTGAATCCATGAGTCTACGCCTTTTAATTTTGCAACACATGGATTGGTTAAAATCACCTGATATGGTCCTTTCCAACGGGGCTGCAAAGAGTCCTTTATCAGGTGTCTTTTCCAATGAACAAAATCTCCAGGTTATAATCCATGATCCTTAAGGTCTTTGTCCCCCGGGAGCTTACTGTGAAAAGAATTAGCTACCAATTTCTCATTTCTTTTGAGACCCTCAATGAGACCTTGACAATAATGTAAAATATCTCCTTTAAGTAAAGTTGGTTCATACATTTCTTCATCTAATTGCATAGGTCATCCAGTTATTATTTCGAAAGGAGACAGTCGATATTTACCAAAGGATGTAGATCTAAGACTGAGGAGAACTAGAGGAAGAGCTTTTGGCCATGAGAGATTAAATGCTTCTGAAAGCTTTGCCAATTGAATTTTGATCATGTTATTAGTTCCTTCCACCAATCCTGAGGATTGGGGATGGTAAGCGCAGTGGAAATGCTGCGTTATTGGCCAAATATTACAAATAGATTTAATTATTTGTCCAGTGAAATGAGTTCCCTGGTCACTATGTAACTGGGTAGGAATTCTCCAAACAGGAATTATTCTCTCTAATAGTAATTTACCTACTGTTAGAGCCGTTGCTCTTCTGTAAGGAAGGGCCTCAACCCAATGTGAGAACATACAGATCATTACCAAGATGTATTTATATCCTTGAGATGGTGGCATTTGGACAAAGTCCAATTGCCATACCTCAAAGGGTCCCTTAGGAAGGGAAAAGTGGCCTTGTGACCCATGAAGTGGTTTCCCTGGATTCTACTTTGGGCATATAACACAACGAGTATAAGTTTTATGGGCCACAGTGGGAGAAAGTTTCCAAAAGTATTGTTTTCCCCATAAAATCATCTTTTCAGGTGCCCAGTGGGTTAGTTGGTGTATATGTTGGAGCAGGGGCAATTGTGCTCCAACAGGTACTATGGGTTTCCTATTGGGCCCAAACCACATCTGTGAGGGGGGGTCTAAAATTCCCCCTTTTGACTGCCATATCTGTTTTTCTTCTTACGTGGCCGCTTCTTGGGCTTGTAGAAGGAAGTCTTTTATTGGGTTAGCAGAGTTACTAGGAAGCAGCAGGCATTCTCGAGGCTGGGTAGGGCAAGACTTCAAGGCTGCTTGTTTAGCAGCTGCATCAGCAAGCCGGTTTCCTTTAGCTTCCAAAGTATCAGATTTGGAATGCCCTAGTATTTTAATAATCGCTAGTTGTCTCGGTAGCTGTGTAGAATGTCATAATTCTGCAACCTGTTTCCCCTTCTTTATAGGCTGATCTGAAGAGGTTAAAAACCCTCGTTCTTTCCACAGCATTCCAAAGTCATGTGCTACTCCGAAAGCATAACGGCTGTCAGTGTCGTTATTTGCTACCTGGTCTCTGGCCAATTGACAAGCTCGAGTTAAAGCAATGAACTCGGCTTGCTGTGCTAACTTTATCTCTGGTAAATAAGAACTCTCGATTACGTCTACTGAGGACGTTACTGCATATCCAGCCCGATAACATCCTTGTTCATCCTTTGAGTAAGATCCATCTGTAAACCAAATTAGATCAGCATTATCAATGGGAGTTTCTTGCAAATCGTTCCTAGGAGTAAGTAGATAATTAGCTAATAAATGTAGTCGTGGGCATCTTCTTCTTGTGATGCTGGAAGTAAAGTTGCAGGATTAAGATTATTACACCGGGCTAAGGTAATATTAGGAGCAGAGAGCAACAGAGCTTCATAGGAGGCTAGTCGGCAGACAGAGTAATGCTGTGTGATGCGAATTTAGGAGAGATTAGACTGAGTGAGGAACATAGATAGTCAAAGGAGACCCCATCACTATTTCTTCAGTGGTCTTGCATAAGAGCGCTGCTGCTGAAATGGCTCTCATACAAGGCGGAAACCCTTTTGCCACTGAGTCTAACTGCTGACTATAATACCGTATAGGTCAATGTTGACCTCCGTATTTTTGAGTTAAGATACCTAAGACATTTCCTTTATCTTCATGTACGAAGAGGGAAAATGGCAAGCTGTAATTAGGATGTCCTAAGGCTGGTGCTTGGGCCAAAACAGACTTTAAAGTAGTTACTGCCTTCTCTCCTTCTGGTGTCTATTCAATTACATCAGGCTGGTCAGACTTTAGTAATGTATATAAGGGCTGGGCAATAAGTGAAAAGTTAGGTACCCAGTTCCTGCAATATCCAGTTAGTCCTAGGAGTCTTCTTAACTGTTTCTTTGTCTTAGGGAGAGAAAAAGCCAGGATTCCTTTAATGCTTTCAGAATCAATCAACAGTTCATCCTCAGATATCAAGTGTCCTAGATATTTTACAACAGGCAGGCAAAAATGTAATTTGTCCTTGGACACTTTATGCCCCTTAGATGCTAGCTGTTGCAACAGATAAATTGTGTCCTTCTGAGAATCCAACTTCGTGTTTGAACACAAGAGAAATCATCCACATATTGAATTAAAGTGAAGTCATTAGGGAATTCTATATTCACTAAGTCAGCCTTGATTATCTGGGAAAAATAAGTGGGCGTCTCAGTATAGCCCTGTGGCATAACTGTCCAGGTATACTGGCGATCTTCCCACGTGAAGGCAAAAAGATATTGAGTATTCTTTTCCACGGGAATGTTGAAGAAGGCACTGCATAAATCAGTGACTGAGAAATAGCGGCTTTTGGTTGGAATGGCCGAGAGCAAAAAGTGTGTGGGTTAGGAACCACAGGATGTCGGGGAATCACGATGTTATTTATAGCTCTCGGATCTTGAACAAATCTCCAGCCTTTCCCATTCGGCTTTTTTACAGGCAAGATAGGTGTATTACAGGGACTAGTACAAGGAATTATAAGTCTCTTTTCAAGAAATTCCTGAATGATAGGGCTTATCCCATTTAATGCCGCTGGTCTAAGTGGATATTGCCGAATATTAGATAGAGGCTTAGAGTTGTCAACAGTCACCTTAATAAGAGTGGCTGATTTAATTTTCCCAATATCTGAAGAGGATGATGACCATAATTCTCTAGGCACATGTAATAACAGGTCATCAGTTTTATCTTCTATTTGAGTCATTGATTTCACAACCATCAACCTTTCAGCAATTACAGTGTGGTCAGCATCCCGATTTTCTGAATCTAGAAGCAATTCACCCTTTTGTGAAAAGGCAATACGGACGTTGTATGCTTCTAGAAGAGCTCGTCCCATCAAATGAATTGGAGCACATTTAACCAGGAGAAACACATTTTTTCCTGTGATGGTTCTTAATTGAAAAATTATTGGTTCTGATTTAAAAACCTGCATTCGAATATTCGAAACCCCTACCGTTTGAACTGTCCGTTTACTCCGAGGGAGAGGGCAATGAATAAGGGTAGGGTTGAGGACAGATAAGGTAGCCCCGGTATCTACAAGGACCTTTAAAGTTTCTCCTCCATTAGTTATCTCAATTTCCCCTACGGCATTTGTGAGGAGGAGGGGAAATGCCCTCTCATAATCCTCGGAGCAGCCCTATTCCTGTTTATTGTTGTCACCCCCTAAATCCCATTTGAGTTTATGGCAGTCTCGTTTGAAATGACCAGGCTTTTTGCAATAGCAACAGGCACGGTGATTTCGTTTCTGGTTAGATTTTAAAAGGATGGCGTTTGTTGGGCCACTAAGCTGTTGTAGCTGTATACTCATAAGCTTAGTGGTCTTTTTTTTTCTGGAGGGTTTTAGATAGTTTATCTGTAATAGTGACAAGAGCACTAGTGTGCATTAAAGTCCAATCCAGTTCACGTCTCTTAACTAATTTTGCTAATTCCTCATCTAATCCTTCTAAGGAAATTGAATTGAAAATTGAATCATTTTAATGATTCTCAGAACATTCAGGAGCCACCCCAGAGTGCTGTTTGAAGGTTTTCTCAAGCCTTTCAAAATAATCAAAGATAGATTCTTCGGGTCTATGCTTACATTGATGGACTTTAGCCCAATCTATCTTCCTGGGAAAAACTACTGGAATGGCTTTGTGTAAGTTTTGAGCGATATTCCTACACTCCTTTAGGTGGTGAGGCTCATGCCTATGGAAATCCTCCAGGGGGTCTCTCCAATCTGCCTCTTTTATCCATTCATTTGCTTTGTTCTCAGACACCAGCAAATGCACAAGCTGATATAAATCTGAATATCCTGTGCATATGTTCTAACAATAAAATCAAATTCTTGAGCAAACCCTAAAGGATCTTGCAAAGGGTCTGGGAAGTCCTTCGTTAAATCCTTAAATTCAGTTCTAGTCCAAGGAGTACAAACAAGAGCAGGCTCACCTCACCCAGTAACAGGTTTCTCCTTAAAGGCAGCCACTATAACATTAGGACATTCAATACCTGCTCCCTGAGAGTTACTCCTTGTTTTCTCTAGGGGTGGAGGAGGAGGGGAAGGTGAAGGGGGAGGAGGAGGAGAGGGAGGAGGAGGAGGTGAGGGAGGAGTAGGTGAGGTAGGAGGAGGTGAGTGAGGAGGAGGAGGTGAGGGAAGAGGAGAAGGTGAAGGAGGAGGAGAAGGTGAAGGAGGAGGAGGAGGTGAGGGAGGAGGAGGAGGTGAGGGAGGAGGAGGTGAGGGAGGAGGAGGTGAGGGAGGAGGAGGTGAGGGAGGAGGAGGAGGTGAAGGAGGAGGAGGAGGTGAGGGAGGAGGAGAAGGTGTGGGAGGAGGAGGTGTGGGAGGAGGAGGAGGTGAGGGAGGAGGAGAGGGGGGAGGAAGAGGTAAGGGAGGAGGTGAGGTAGGAGGAGGAGGTGAGGGAGGAGGAGAGGGAGGAGGAGGAGGTGTGGGAGGAGGAGGAGGTGAGGGAGGAGGAGGAGGTGAAGGAGGAGGAGGTGAAGTGGA